>NC_089259.1:51712300-52023537 GCF_963930625.1 Muntiacus reevesi | reverse complement strand
TCCCAGACATTCCATCTCCCTGGGAAGTGCAGCCAAGATGGTTGGGTGAGCCAGGTAAGGTGATGTGGAGAGCAAAGTTAGTCTTAAGTACATGGTTCTTCTTCAGGGAAGTCAGAAGAGGAATCCGAGGGAGAGAGAGAGCACCTCAGCGGATGTGTGCTGTGCCTAGTCAGTTGTGTCGGACTCTTCGCCATCCCACGGACTGTAGCCCGCCAGGCTCCTCTGTCCATGGGGATTTTCCAGGCAAGAATACTGGAGTGGGTTGACATGCCCTCCTCCAAGGGATCTTCCCAATCCAGGAATCAAATCCAAGTCTCTCACATTGCAGGTGTCTTCTTTACCATCTGAGCCACCAGGAAAGCCCACGAATCCTGGAGTGGGTAGCCTATCCCTTCTCCAGGGAATCTTCCCCACCCAGGAATCACACCAGGGTCTCCTGCATTGCAGGTGGGTTCTTTATCAGCTGAGTTACCAGGAAAGCCCATCTCAATAGGTATTTATCCAATAATAGGAGAAAATGTGCCCCGCCTGCAATTCTTAAGGAAAAAAAAAAAAAGCATTCTTTAGAAAAATCTTATCCTTAAATGTGTATGCTTATTTCGTTTCACACAACAGAAAACAGGGGAAAAAAATGTGAAGGGACAAAATAACATCTCCCAAGTCATGGAACATCTGAAAGTAGGGATTAAAGGGGGTAGGGGGATTGTCTTCTACTGTAACTGAGCAGGACCCTATGGGGCCTTCCCAGAACCAACTCCCCACTCCCCACCGTGTACTCCACCTGCCCCCTTGTCTACAGAGAAACTTTAACCTCCTAGGACTTCCCTGAGTCCCAAATAGTAAATTTAATCAGAGAAGTGGGGGGGGGGGGGGGGGGGAATGCAGAAAGAATAGAAAACAAACAAGACAAAATAATAATACTTTAGCCATTAAACAAAGTCAAAGATCTTTAATTCCTCCTCAAGGGCTCTGCAATGCAGGAGACCTGGGTTCAATCCCTAGGTTGGGAAGATCCCCTGGAGAAGGAAATGGCAACCCACTCCAGTACCTTTGCCTGGAAAATTCCATGGACAGAGGAACCTGGCAGGCTATAACCTAAGTAAATAGCATTTAGTTAGGTTAAATAACCTAAGTAATAGCATTTCATTGCACAGATTTAAAGATATTTTGCGTCCATGGGGTCAGAGAGTCAGATACAACTGAATGACTAATACACACATACACGTAAGGGTAAAGAATCTGCCTACAATGGGCTTAATTCCTGGGTCGGGAAATTCCCTGGAGAAGGGAATGGCAACCCTCTCCAGTATTCTTGCCTGGGGAAATCCCATGGGCAGAGGAGGTTGGTGGGCTACAGTCCATGGGGTCAAAGAAGTCAGACACAACTGTGTGACTAACTTTCACTTTCAAGGACTCTATATAATATTCTGAGCCCTGTCCTTTGAGTTGTTTTGCAGATACTGAAACCCCCAGCAGGTACAAGAAGTTAACTATACACTGCCCACAAGCCTGTAGACCCTAGATGGGTTGGAGCTAGCAGGTTGATGATAGTGACTCCTGATCACTCATCACCAAACAATCAGAATGTTCACAAGCGGATAACAAACCCCCCAAACCCCATCTCCCTCACCCTGTCTTTAAAAATCTTTCCCTGAAAGCCTCCCGGAGTTGGGACCTTTTAAGCACTAGCTGCCTGCACTCCTTGCTTGGCAACCTGCAATAAACACTACTCTCTCTTTCACCACGACCCACTGCCAGTAGATTTGCTTTACGGCAGGCAAGCAAACCCAAGTCTGGTTTGCTAATGCTACTTTCCTCTCCCTTTTTTGGCCATGCTGCGTGGCACGTGGGATGTGAGTTCCCCTGACCAGGGATCAAACCCATGCCCCTGCAGTCCAAGACCACCAAGGAAGTCCCTATTTTCCTTTCTAAAATGTCTTATTTCTAATCTACTAATAAGAACCAAGTATCTGGAAAGACAATAGAGAAAATAGATCGGATTCTCATCGTAAAGCAGAGAGAATAAAATCTGGTGGTACCTATTGTTACTTACAGAGAAAAAAACTTCATTTAAAAATAGATTTTGCTTAAATACAAAATGCCTTACTATACCCTTCTTATAAATTAGAATCTAGAGCAAAAATAAGCATTGGAAAATAATGTTAACAAATGTGCGGCTTAGGCTTTTACAATAATGTGTTGCTTTCTGTATAGCATACTATCCTTGTATCATCACACAAGAAAATTTAACTGAACCTGCGAAAAATGATTAATTCTATCTATTTCTGAAAAATAATGAATGACATTTGTTAACATTTAAAGCTGAATGTTAAATATGCCTTGGATAAAACTGAATAGCAATTTAAAATTGATTATATCACCCACTGTTACTATGATTTACAGTTGGCAATCCTATATACATCCAATAGCAATGGAAACTCCCCAAGGAGCCTATACATGGATGGAAAACCCCCTGCATATGTGTATCAAGTAACATTTTCAAGTCATGTTACCCAAATATATGTATTATAGTATGTTGGATGTGAATTTTAAACTTGATTTCAGTTTTTAAAATTGTTTATTTCTTTTTTCTATGTTTCCTTTTTTAAACCCATATATGTGTATTTTCCTTCCGTTTTAAAAATAACCTAAGTAATAGCATTTCATTGCACAAATTAAAATAGTACCAGAGTCCCTCAGACAGTAAGGAGATCAAACCAGACAATCCTAAAGGAAATCAACAAACATCATTGGAAGAACTGACGCTGAAGCTGAGCTCCCATATTTTGACCACCTGATGCAAAGAGCTGACTCTTTGGAAAAGACTCTGATGCTGGGAAAGATTGAGGGCAAGAGGATAAGTGGGCAACAGAGATTAAACTGGTTGGATGGCATCACTGACTGAATGGACATGAGTTTGAGCAAACTCTGGAGATAGTGAAGGATGGGGAGACCTGATATACCGCAGTTCATGGGGTCAGAGAGTCAGATACAACTTAGCAACTAAACAACAAGAATATACAACAGTAGACAAGGAAAGTCCCCGGCAAGATCACTAATAAGACCAGAGTCTTCCATGCAAACACTGGCTTTAGACTGCCTGCCTTCAAGTTCCTCCAATTCAGCTACTTGCTACCAGTGTGACATTGGTACAGTTACTTCTATCTGTAAAAAAGAGATAGATAAGAGAGGTAAAAATCCTGTCTCAAAATGTTATGAGCAATACATGTTGATATTTGGCAGAAACAAACAAAATTCTGGAAAGCAATTATCCTTCAATTAAAAAATAAATTTAAAAAATTTAAATATTATGGGCAGTAAATAAAATAATCCACATAAAACATATAGTAGGTCCCCAGCTACACTTAAAGCCCAAAGAACACTAGCTTGTTATCATCATCATCACCACCAGTAGTATTATCATGTTTAATGGGCAACTATTTCAGTGGTTTGATTTAATTTTCAAAGTTACTTCACTGCTCCTAGTGACCTGAAGATCTCGGTTCACTTCCCTTTGACAGATTCTTAGACCTATTTCTATAAAGTCACAGGAACCAAGTTCTGTGGATTGTAACTAAAGCCCAGGATAAATAGGAGCAGACTATTAGGAGAATATCTGCTCTCTTTTCCTACTACCTCCTAGAATTTTTCTCTCACGAAGCATTCATTTCCTGTCCCTGAGAGTTCTATTCGCAAATAGATTTTCCTGGACAATTCTGTCATAGATTAGAAAGGCTGTGTAAATACATCATTCTCAGTTGGTATCCAGTGGGAATCTACCTTCTCTGCTCCTCAAGTTCAACGTCTTCTATCCTCAGGAATCCAACCCCATAAATGCATTCACTCTCTACATTCCAGTGGAGTTTCCACAAATTGCTCAATACTCCCCGCTTCTTGTAATCTCTTATAACTATGAAAGGTACTACAATACCTTGAAAAAACCTATTGCTGGCATTTCACCTTTGCTTCCTCATGCCTGGCACGCCCTGACACTCCTCCAGTCTGCAGGTTGCAAATATGAGCTGTGTATGACAATCTATCCTGGTGTATGTTTCTACAATCAGTTCTGCTAGAACGCTTATTTTGAAAACGTGAATTTGTTCCAACGTGACTGACAAATTAGGGAAGACTAGCACAACACTAATTTTGTATTTGTGCCAATTTCATCTTCAGGCCAACACAGAAAACTGCACCTAGCTGAACTGAGCTTTGCCCAAGTCAACAAAATGCACGCATGCGCACATCTCTTAAGAACAATGAACTCTACCTTTGCTGTTTAATTTACTGTTCCAACTTTCTCCTGGCTTCCCTGATAGCTCAGCTGGTAAAGACTCCACCTGCAATGTGGGAGACCTGGGTTCCATCCCTGATTTGGGAAGATCCCCTGGAGAAGGGAATGGCTACCCACTCCAGTGTTCTGGCCTGGAGAATCCCATGGACTGTATGGGGTCGTAAAGAGTCCGACATGACTGAGCACCTTTCACTTTCACTTCCCAACTTTCTCCTTGTGCTCTTCCAACATTCCATCCGAGTTCAGGTAACCTCCCAAACACAAGCCGCAACCCCGCTGACTGTCAATCAGCCTCATGCCCGCCCTTCTCTTTCATTTTTTCCCGTCTTTCCCTCAGCCTACTTTGTGTTTTTCCTGTCTGTCCTCTGTTGTCTTTCTCTTTCTCTTTCCCTCGGTCTTTTTCTCCTTTCCTAACAAGTTCTCTTCCTCTGACACAGAGTGGCGGCCAGGGGAACAAGGCAGGCATTGGAGGCGGGCAGTTGTAGGGCTCCACCCCCACAGACAAATGAGACATTTTCAGAGTCAAGCACCATATTTATTGTAATACTGGCACATTTCTTAACCGTTGGCTATGGACAGAACCATGCTACCATGTTTATTATGTTTCTTCACATGTCACGGACAAAATCGTTGAATGTCCAGCCCTTTAGCTTCTATTGCATCATTTTGCATAGTAAGGTGAGTCTTGGGAACACATCTGTTGGCTGTAACAGAAATGACAGTATCTGTCTCTCTATGATCTATTGAGCTTTCATCAGAGTGTCAAAGAAATGCATCATTATTCAAAAGAGTTTAAGAACTATTGGTCTACAGGAGTTTCCTTCAACAGAAACGTGAGCCATATATGTAAATTAACATTTTTCAGTGGTAAAAAGTAAAAAGAAACAGAAATTAATGAAAAGAAATTAATTTCAATAATGTTTATTTAACCAACTATTGTCATTTCAATGTATAATACAAAAATATGCAAATGAGCTAGTTCACCAGTTTTTTTTTCCATACTAGGTCATTGAAATCTAGCATGTACTCAAGACATTTCAGCCACATGTGACTAATGGCTACTGTTGACAGAGAAGGTAGGTCTAAAGGAGTCTACCTCTCTGATCAGAAGACAATGAAAGGCAAAGAAGATTCGGATAATATAAATAAAGCAAAAAAGTAGCTTTGGTTAAAAAGGACCTGAAATAAATCCATGAGCTCTTATATGCATCCTAGTTTCGTTTAGATCACTGCCTTGGCTGTGTCAAATTTTATGTGGTCAGTCCAAGGGTGGAAAAAATGCACATCCATTTAAGTACATATCTATTTGCTGGGGAACTTCTGGGGTATAAAGAGAGTTTTCTCTTTCCAGACTGCTTCTCCTGGACTATAAGGTTTATGAACACATGAGCACTCTTGGACTAAAAGTTCTTCTAACAGTAAAAAGCATGGCTTTTAAAACCACTATCATGAACAAAACAAGAAAAAGAAACATATATAATTTTAAGTTGATTCATATAGGACTAGTAATACATAGAGTATATATTCATAAAGAAATCAATTCATAAATAATCTAATTTAGACTTTCAATGAAAAGTTTTCTACATTCAGTTGCTTCTAAATATTGAGTTGATTATCATTAGCAAAATACACTCATAGTCTTTGAAATTTTTCAGGGCAATTCATTCTTCAAGGGAAATACCATACAAAACCCAAATACATAAAATCAAAGCTCCTTTCCCTCTCACATCCTCATGTAGAAACTCAGGGGATTTGCTCGATAGAGCATATTGGAAAAAACAAACAAACAAACAAAGCCCTACGATCTCTGTCATTTAGAGTAATCTGGGTAAAATCAAGTTAAAGTTCTTAGGGTAATGCAAAAGATCTGAAAAAACAGTCCTGCATTTAAGAAATTTAAAATATATCACCTGAAGAGACAGAACTAAAAATAAATTTTAAAAAAATTAGAGAACAATTATGTGGGACTAATGGTAAATATAAATGTTCATTCAAATTTGATGGAGAAATCAAAAGCTTTTCAGACAAGCAAAAGTAAAAAGAATTCAAAACCACCAAAACAGCTTTACAACAAATGCTAAAGGAACTTCTCTAGGCAGGAAACACAAGAGGAGGAAAAGACCTACATAAAATAAAGTCAAAACAATTAGAAACTGGCAATAGGATCATGCCTGCATACTTGCTAACTCACTTCAGTCATGTCTAACCCTGTGCGACCTTATAGACTGTAGTCCACCAGACTCCTCTGTCCATGGGATTCTCCTGGCAAGAATACTGGAGTGGGTTGCCATGCCCTCCTCCAGGGGATCTGCACCACCCAGGGATTGAAGCTGCATCTCTTAAGTCTCCTGCATTGGCAACCAGGCTCTTTACCACTAGTGCCTCCTAGGAAGTCCCAATGGGCGGGGGGAGAGAGAGAGAGGGAGAGAGAGAGACAGAGAGAAAGAGAGTGTGTTAGTTATTCAGTGGTGTCCGACTCTTTGTGACCCCATGGACTGTAACCAGCCAGGCTCCTCTGTCCATGGAATTCTCTAGGCAAGAATACTGGAATGTGTTGACATTCCCTTCTCCACAGCAGGATCATACATATGGATAATTATCTTTAATGTAAATAGATTAAATGCATCAACCATAAGACATAGACTGGCTGAGTGGATGAAAACATATGCATGTATGCACTTCCACTTACCACATCACTCTACTTAATCCCCCAAATTGTGTGTAATTATTTTATATTGTTAGGTTAATCATGTTTCCATTATAGCTTGCAACTGTAATTATCTTTTATTTTTTGTCTGGCTATTTATTGTGAAAACTGATAAACATTCTTTTACTACTGTGATAAAAAAGAAATGGTGAAAATCACAAATTTTATATTGTATGTATTATTCCACAATTCAAAGAAGTTATGTAATATACTCAAACTCATTTAACTGTACACTTTAAAAGGGTGGATTGTATAGTATCTGAATTTCTACCTCAATACAAACATGCATGTTAAGTCACTTCAGTTGCGTCTGACTTTTTGTGACCCCATGGACTATAGCCAGCCAAGCTTCTCTGTTCATGGAGTTCTCCAGGCTAGAACACTGCGGTGGATTGCCATGCTCTCTTCCAGGGGATCTTCCCTACCCAGGGATCAAACCCAGGTCTGGATAAAACCCAAGTCTCCTATGTTTCCTGCATTGCAGGTGAATTCTTTCCCACTGAGCCACTGGAAGCCCCTTATACCTCAATAAAGCTACTTAAAAAATTCGAAGCAGGGGTTTTTCCTTCTTTAATCTCTAACCTCTAATGCACAGTGACTTTTTAAGTAGGCTAAGTGTGCATTAGCCCATATATCACGGTTTGAGATGCAAGGGACATAACCTCCCATCCAATAACATCTCCTAAAATTCCGATTTGGGCCATCATCTGTGTGGCTTGTAGGTCTTAACTGAACATGCACTCATATACAAACCCTCTCCAGACTCAGGATGAAGGAATTTGCTAGAACATTGGGGTCAGTATCAAATCAGCCTTGACTCTAACTGCTCATAGCCCATGATCCAGAACAGAGATCCTGCCAGGAATCCTCCTGAACTCAGAGGCCAGCAGCAGGAACTGAGTCTTGTCTTTGCTATGATGCACTGCCTGGTACTCCAGGTTCTCCAGCACTGGAGTCCTACGGTATGTATGCAGATGCCCTCAGTATGCCCAGACCCCCAACACTCATCACCCTCCCCACTCTTTCCAGAGCCCAGAATTCCCATGCCTAAACTCCAGTAGCTGCGGCTGATCTCAGCTACATGAAACTGCCTGTCCCCAACACTGTCACTTGCCTAAGTCTCTGCCTTGCATTCTCCATGCTGTAGGGATGATCTGAGTATGGTTTATGGCCCATCCAGTGATGGGCAAAGTTGATTTATGAGATCTGGCTTTCTACCCTTTTATTTCCTTTCTCCTTCCCCATTCCCTGAGCACCCCTCACAAAGGGAATGACTTTTTCTAAAGGAGAGCAATACACACTGCTACATTTAAAATGGATAACCAACCAAGTCCTACTGTATAGCACAGGGAACTCTCTTCAAAGCTATGGGGCAGCACGGATGGGAGGGGAGTTTGGAGGAGAACGGATACATGTGTACGTACGGCTGGGTCCCTTGGCTGTCCACCTGAAATTATCAGAGCATTGTTAAATGGCTACACTCCAATATAATATAAAAAAATTTTTTTGAAAAAGGAAAGCAGTTCTCTTATAAGGAAATGCAACTCCTGCTCTTCCCCACTAAATAGCACCTCCCACATTCTTTATTGCCTGTTGCTTGAAAAAGTGAAAGTCGCTCAGTGGTGTCCGAATCTTTGGGATCCCATGAACTACAGACTGCCAGGTTCTTTTGCCTATTGCTTGGACTTCTCTAAATTCTCCATTTCTTTCCCATGGGCCTGTCCAGAGGTGACCCTTCTCTAGACTACTTTATCCTCCTACAAAAGCCCTCCCTGAAACCTTCCATTAAAAATGTTTCCTTTGAAAGTTCATAGATTCACCAGAGCTCCCTATTAAAGGACTATATCCCTAAGGGAAATAGTTTCATATATTCTATCAGTTAATTCTATAGCCGACATCTACCTAAAGGCAAAAGCTAGTAAAAAGAGTTGAATATGTACAGACAGAATCTTCACATTAAACCGCTTTAAGACACAGAATACCATATTATACATATAATACAGAATACAATAAAAGATTTAGGAATGATTTAATACTAATATTTGATAAATGAATAGTATATATAATTCAATATATTCTGATCCATGAAAGTCAGGATTTCCCCCCCCCAAAAAAACTGGTGAATTCAATGAATTCTAAGAATCTTATAGTTTAGATATTGATATTAACTAAACCAAGAAAATTTCAACTATCTTTTATATAAGAATTTATAATTGCAGTAATGATATAACAAGGTATTTCATTTTTAAAATGGCTCATGGACTTCCTTCGCTGGAGGTACAGTGGATAAGAATCCACCGGCTAATGCAGGAGAGCCGGGTTCGATCCCGGGTCCAGGAAGATTTCACATGCCACGGGTAAGCTGGTGTGCCACAGCTACTGAGCCCACTCTCTAGAGCCAGTGAGCTGCAACTATGAAGCCCATGCATCTAGGTAGAGCCTGTGCTCCACAACAAGAGAAACCAGCACAGTGAAAGGCCTACGCACCATAGCTAGAGAGTAGACCCCCCTCGCCGCAAATAGAGTAAGCCTGCGCACAGCAAGGAAGACCCAGCGCAGCCAAAAATTAATAAACAAATAAATAAAATTTAAAATGTTTACATCCGAGCCACCAAGGAAGCTCAGAATAAAAATGGCCTGTGATAATGTCCCTGCTCCCATCACTTTTGCTTACTAATGTAAAGGTGTTTCGTCAACTAACTCCTAGAGTTAGTTGTATAAAATTAATCCCCACTCAAAAAGTCCCAATAAATTAGGAATAATTGTCTTTTATATCTTACTATATGATACAAAAAAGGAGATTTTTAATTATCTAGCCCAACTTCAGTATCACTGTTAAATATCAGGAAAGAACCCATTTTCACAAACTGCTTTAACACTTGCTGCCAATCTAGGATAAAGCTCATATGTAGAAAGGGTGTTTAAAGACAAAGAATCAACGTAATTTTCATTGTTATCTTTTTACTCTCCCAAGTTGGCTGCCTAATTCTTACAGGGAAACCAGCAGAGGGAGCACCAACCATTGCCTTGTGTATGTGTGTGCTCTAAAAACAAAAGGGACTCTTTCCCTTGCGGATTTTTAGACATTTTAACAAGATTGGCAAAAACCTTGTAAAGCACAAATATTATCAATGACTACTAAATTTTGTCTTTAAGTGTTTATATTAAATCAGTATTGAAACTTTTTTCATTAATGTTTCAAGAAAGTAATACAATAAAATAATAATAACAATAAAGTAACACATATTTGTTGTACAAAGTGAAACAGAGCAGAAAAAAGTTTAGAAAGCTAATAAGTTCCTTATTGAAACATAATCATTACCCTGTGTAAAACAGATAACCAGTAGGGTTTTGCTATATGATGCAGGGAGCTCAAATCTGGTGCTCTGTGACAACATAGAGAGCTGAAATGGGGTGGGAGGTGAGAGAGAGGTTCAAGGGGGAGGGGACATATGTATACCCATGGCTGATTCATGTTGATGTATGACAGAAACCAACACAATATTGTAAAGCAATTATCCTCCAATTAGAAATAAATAAATTTTTTTTAAGTTAATAAGCTCCTGCCTCCCCTTCAGATCCTGTGAGTTATAGACAGACTGATATGAATTTTTTCATATCCTTCTTATTAAAACAAGTAAAATATATATATTTGTATATTATATTTTAAATATATATTTATGTACATATACTACATTATATATTATTTATGTCCCCCACGTAGTAGTCTTTTTGTTTTTCTTAATGAGGGGAATCACCCTAAAAAAGCCTATCTATAGGTAGTAAAATAGAATAATACATTTTAGAATATACAATGGATGCAATAAGAAGTAACAAACACAACGTCAGGCCATATAAAAACCATGTATGTACATAAGATCAAAAGCATACACGACCAAAATGATATTGCTGCCTTTTGAATGAAAAAACTCCAAACACATATGAATCAATGTGTAGATGTGGAAAATCCAATAAGCAAGCCAGAATATACAGCACCCATCTTAAAAGGCCATGAGGAATGCTAAGTGAATTAATGTCTGGCTTGTAATTTATATTACCAAGCTCTTCACAGAATAAAATGAAAACAATAGCAATAAAATTCAACCACTAAAGATTTTTTAAAAGTGTGTGCTTAGTCACTCTATCGTACCCAACTCTTTGCGACCCACTGGACTGGACCCATAGCCCTCTAGGCTCGTCTGTCCATGGAATTTCCCAGGCAAGAAATCTGAAGTGAGTTTCCATTTCCTTCTCCAGGAAATCTTGCTGGCCCAGGGATCAAACCCATGTTCCCTGTGTCTCTTACACTGCAGGCAAATTCTTTACCCACTGAACCAAGTAAAATGTATTAAAATGCATGCTTTAAAATTCATGATACTTCACACACTCTCCTTGAAGTAGGAGTTTTGAAATCCCTTTCGATTCAAAGCTACACTCTGTGCAGTTGTACAATTTACTGAAAAGGGAAGCCAGGGCTGTGGTCAGAACAGGCCCTCCACCCTATCCCATTGACAGAATCCTTGAATTTCACTACAGGTTCCAACCCTTTCCAATCCCATCTCTTTGGGAAAACCTCTAAATAAGTGGTCCCAGGCCCCAGAGACCCATCTTGCCAGCTGGTGACTGTTTCTAAAGGTTTATCTGTCTAAGTCTAACATATTTGCAAAAGCTTCCCCTTACTGTCCCTCCCCATCCAGTCAACTCAGGATGCCCTCCTATTTTCTTGGTGTCTCCGCTCACCCACATTGAACAGAGGCTTTTAGAGATGTTCTTCACCTTTGCTGATTTCTACACACCTTGATCTCACAGCACACTGCCATGAAAGAAACATTGCAGGGGTAGAGGAAAAGGGAGAAACAGGCAGGAAGAGAGAGAGAGAAAGATGCAAAGAGCCAAAGATAAGGATGAGGCAAAAACTGACAAGGATGGGAGGAAAATTCCCTATCTACAAGACTATAGAATGAATTACAACCAGTCGCAGCTTCCTTTCCATCTCCCCCCCAAAAAGCAGAAGAAAAGGTCATTTTATCTGATTTCATTTTCCTTTTGCTAGGGGCTTCAAGCATTTAGAAATTCCTTCAACAACCACACCTTCCTGATAAATAAGGGAACATCACTAATTCTCACTGGATAGAAGAGGAAAAGCGAGGAATGGGGAGGTCCAAAGTCTGGCTCAATGTCACAAAGCAAGGCAGTTGCAAAGTAAGGAGGATAAGACCCTGGGTTCTTGACTCCAGCCCTTGACTTTATCTACAAAGTCAACAGGAGAAGTCTAGATGTGTTATCTCGCCCCCTTCTGTCTCAAAGACTGAGTGACAAAGAGCGCTGAGTGTGACAGTGGGTGTAAAGGACAGCACAGGAAGTCCATTCTGTGAGGCTGGCAGCTGAACAGGAGGCCAGAAGGCACGTCTGCACAGAGCACTTTCGGTCTACACTCGCTACCTCGCCCGCCCCCACTGTGGCCAGAGTCCGCGGGGCCAAGGGGAGGAGCTGTGAGGCCGGGGAGGACACCAGGAGGTTCAAAGGCCGCTTAACTCAGCAATCCCTGAGCATCTCTGAGCGAAACAAAAGGCTGTGACTTCGTAAGAAATGATTCATCTACAGAACTGAGTGCTTTATGTTATTTTAAATATAATATTTATGATGTAATTCACTTGCAAATTATACGACCATTTATGAACTATACTATAACCACTGCACAAAGTCTCAAACTTTCTGACATGGTACTAACCTCAGGATTCAGCTTTTTGGAACATGTTAATACAGTTCTCCAGGAATTCCATCCAGTCACGTATCACATGCTCAAAGCTTAAACGCTGAAAGTAAAGAAATATTACATCAAAACAGGTTCAGTATGAATATCAGCCGTATATGGAAGAATCGTTTAGATGGAAACCACACCCACTGCTAAACTCACACTTGTATCAGCCAAGATATCTGTATATTTACAAAGTGTATAAGTTTACTTAAACAGCACAAAGATGGGTTTATTTGTGCTATTACAGCATTGTCATTAATAAAGGAAATACAAAGGAAAAGATATTTGAAAAGAAATGACTAGAAATACAAAAGAAGCCTACCATGACCTAATTCTACTGCAAATTGAATTTCATTATTATCTTCCTGTAAACATAACTTTCATTACAAGTGTTTTATTAAAAATGAATAATCTCTTCAACAAAATTAAGAAATATAATTATACATAAAGGTCAAAATCCCTAAGTATAATTTATAATTTCTCACTTAATGCTACATTATAATCAATGTTTTTTCATTTACTGTAGAGTGGTCAAAATACCCTGTAAAAGAGATGTTTTACATAATCTTAATATCTAATCCTGATTTTTAGCTATATTTAAACAGATTGAAATAGACCTAGTGTACTAAAATCTGACAGATTCTCAAATACACTTCTTTTTCTAATTCTCAAAGTCCACAAGTTGTGAAAAGCTGACCTCTAAGGTACACATGATAGATCATTAAAATATTTTCACTTAAAATGGATTTCTATTGGAAATATCAAGAATCTGTAAAAGAAAGGTAAATAGTAATCGTCATAGAAGGGCATTGCTTCATGTTACTTATATTTTTAATTACTGCTAAGGTCAATCAGAGGTTAGCAGATTTTTCTAGAATCTGAAGGGCAGACATAGTCAAGGAGAGAAACACACACACAAAGGAAACACAAAAATAGGCACAAAGAGAGATGCAAAAAGACCAAAGAGCTCAAAATGTACTTTCTTAAAACACCAGACTACTTCAGTTGTGACATATGTACTAGCTCAGGGTTCCTAAATCAGCAGACTGGAGAAAAACTGCCTTGTCATCAGAACTCCAAAATAAATGGATCTCTGGAGAAAAAGAGACGTGGAGCCCTAGGTCTAAAGCCAAACTTCTCCTACAGAACAAAACAAATTTTAGCTGTATAAGTGGAGCATCTTGACCACCATGTCAGAAATTACACCAAAGATCTTCTAAGGACAAAATACTAAACTGGTTTTCCTGTCACGAAGGAGGAAAGCAGAGATAAGGGACCCACGACAGCACACAGAATGCAGAAAGGAAAAGCCGAAATAAAAAAAGGCCGATGAAAGCATAACATTAAAAAGAGAAGTATTTAGCTGTTAAATCATCCAAATTGCTTTGCCAAATTTTGACATGCTTGATTTCCTGTAGTAAAAAATCTCTTTTTTTTTTCAGTCTTTGAAAAAAAAAAAGTGAGGAAAAATAACCAGCTGTTCCTTGTATAGTTCAGGAAACAAGTTTGATTTATTACTTGAAGGTTATTTTTGAATGAGTCGCTTGTGGCAGCAGAGTGCAAGAGAAGTCACTGAGGCCTGTCCACTTGAAGGGCTCACACTGCTTCCTGGACAGCCCTTCACTCCGCACCTCCGCCGCTGTTATTGACAACGTGTGACTGGGGCCTTCCAGGATTTTAAAACAGCAGGGGGCCTGGCCAAACAATCAGGCTGTCAATTACCTTTTCCCCTGTTGTGAAAAAGGGGGCCCCTGGACAATGCAACTTCTCAGCGGGGAGTATCGCAGCTCCCAGTCTGTAACCCACTACTGCCCCGCTCAACATTCAAAACCCACTAAACGGTCAGGGCCTTCAGTTTTGTCTGTTGTGGCTCATTTTCAACCAGCATTACTGCAAGGTAGAGATGTCTCCAGGGAAGGATTTTTCAGTTTTTGCTAGGGCAAAATTGACTCTGTACATTGCTTTCCCTGGTCCTCCTGCACTTTCTTTTTTTTCCTCTAAGATCCAAAAGGACTCAAAGAGCACCCCTCCCCTCCCAGCTCCCCCCAACCCTCATCCTCTGGGAACACCCAATCCTCTCCACCTAGATTGTGGCTTTACAAACTTCCTGTGGGCATTGATGACTCGCTGTGAGGACTGTCCATCATCCCGCCCCTTTGTCCGGCAGTCACTTCCATTTGAATTTGACTGACTGAGGAAGCCTGAGTTATTTGTAAAGAACAACAAGGCTTTTCATTCATAATTTTAGTAGGGGGACAGGGTGCTAATGACTGAGCTTGAATAACTTGGGAATGTGGTATTCAAGGCAGGAAGAAGCCCAACCGACTGCCAAATGAGGGAGAGAGAGGATGTAGGTGAAAAGTGCCTGGGTAAAAAATCAGACAATGGGAGGAGGGATCACACATGTATACAAATACAAATCTAGGTTTTTCAAAGGTGAGACAGTCAGAAAGATGGAAGCAGGAAGGAGGGCAGGGAAAGTCTAACAGGATTTCATTAGCTTTGGGGTCAAGTTACATGGCAGAGTTTATGGAATCCGAAACCCATAAAGTGTCTAAGAGGAAGTGATCTTTTCTTCCACTGGTGGTTCTCCTACAAAAACAAAAAAAAAAGTTAAAAAAGAAAAAAAAAAAACCAAAAACTGGTTTTCACTCTCTTTTGGTACGTTTCATATGTTCAGACAAAGAGAATTTGTTTGCAGGGGTACTCGGCTTGGCAATCCAGTCTGGGTTCCAAAGAGCTTGCTTATTTTCAGGGTCTCTCATCAATTTTATGTACGTGCAGCATACATACAATATATATAAAAATTTTGTCTACCTGCAGCTTCCAAGGAGGAGAGATTGTACAAATATCAAATTCTGATTTAGTTGAACTGTATACCTGAGTATTGTAAGTTTTCTTTTTCTTCCTAATACAGTTATAGTTGGGTTTTTTAAGTTAAGAAATTTAAAGTCTCATATTGGCTTTTTAATGCATGATTTTATACTTAGGATTATAGCAAATAATCCAAAATAACAATGTTGCACATTTTAATGCAGAATGATACAGGCTGCTTTTTTCCAAAACAATATAATTACCTAAGTGAAGAAAGTTTCAATCATTATGAGAAAAGATTTACTATGTCTCTTTTGTTAAAGCAAGTCAAATAAAGGTTAAAATGAACAATAACAAATGTTGATTTACTTAGAGAGCAACAAAAACAAACTGTCAGGCAGTAGGACTCTAGCTCTACCGCCACTGAGTCTATTAGGATTAGTGGTCCTAGAGAGCTCTTGGGGCTACTGAGGTCCAAGGTCAAAGTGCAGAATCTGGGCAGGGTGCTTACTTAGCTCTAAGTAATCAAAGTGTTAGTCGCCCACAAGTCCGACTCAGGGACTGTAGTTCTCAAGGCTCCTCTGTCCATGGAATTCTCCAGGGAAGAACACTGAAGTGAGTACCCATTTTCCTTCTCCAGGGGGAACATCCTGACCCAGGATTGAAGCCAGATCTCCTGCATTATAGGCAGATTCTTTACCATCTGAGCCACCAGGGACATCCTTCTAAGTTCCTAAGTTATAACCTAACCCAACAAACGTTCTTGAAAATTGAGGAACTAACTGCAATCACTATGCAGTTAAAATCCATTACCCATATCACTCTGACAACCATTCTGTTCTGATTAATGAGGAAACTGAGGCATGAAGACCCTCTAATACTTTCCATCTGTTTCTACCTGAGTACCCAACAAAGGCAAAGGACAATGAATAGAGCATCTCAGAGCATTCCAAAACTATTCTAAAGTAGACCTCAAGGGAATTTCATCATCATCATCACCATCATCATTTTGGGCTTGGGTTTTGAGAATGTGCATCCATCTAAATATAAGTTAGATGGACCATGTTCATCTTGTGGCTTCTTATGCCCCCTGCTATATCCCCCACAAATCCTTGCTTTTTTCCCAGCTTTATTGAGGTATAAATGACAATTAAAATTTTATATCTTTAAAGCACACAACACAATAATTTGATACACATATATATCATGAAGGGCTTCCCTGGTGACTCAGTAGTAAAGAATCTGCCTGCAATGCAGGAGCCACAGGAAAGGTGGGTTCAATCCCCGGGTCCAAAAGATCTCCTACAGGAGGAAATGGCAACCCACTCCAGTATTCTTATCTGGAGAATCCCATGGACAGAGGACCCTGACGGGCTACAGTCCATGAAATCACAGAGTCAGGAACAACTGAAGCAACTTAGCATGCATGCATTTATCATGAAATGATTCTAATACCAAGTTAATTGACACATCTATCACCTCATATAGTTACTTAGTATTTGTGCATGTGAGAATGCTCTATATCTACTCACTTAGCAAATTTCAAGTACACAATGAAGTATTATTAACTTTAGCCACCATGCTAGACATTAAATCCTCAGAATCTGTATTCACACTATAACTGAAGGTGGGTACCCTTTGACCATCCTCTCCCCATTTCCACCAGCCTCTGACAACCACCATTCTACTCTTTGTTTCTATCCAAATCCTTAAGTTTTTGAGGGCAGGATTAAATAATTTGCCCCTAGACTTGGAACAAATGTTTGAGTTGATAGCTCAATCATACTCTGGTGATTCTAGATTCAAAACCAGGAGAGGACCATGATACTCATAAATCTACTACCTCCAGGGACTCAACACTTAAGGCCTGGGTCCATGAATGACAGATGCCATGACTGTTGTTCAGTCGCTAAGTGTGTCCAAATCTTTGCAACCCTACGGACTGTATCATACCAGGCTTCCCTGTCTTTCACTATCTCCCGGAGTTTGCTCAAATTTATGTCCATTGAATCAGTGATACTATCTAACCATCTCATCCTCTGCCACCCTTTTCTCCTTTTGCCTTCAATCTTTCCCAGTATCAGGGTATTTTCCAATGAGATAACTCTTCACATCTGGAGAAGGAAATGGCAACCCACTCCAGTGTTCTTGCCTGGAGAATCCCAGGGATGGCAGAGCCTGGTGGGCTGCCATCTATGGGGTCCCACAGAGTCAGACACGACTGAAGCGACTTAGAAGCAGCTCTTCACATCACATGGCCAAAGGATTGGAGCCTTGGCATCAGCCCTTCCAATGAATATTCAGGGATGATTTCCTTCAGAATTGACTCAGAATTCCTTTGGAATTGCAGGGCTTGATCTCCGTGCACTCTCAAGAGTCTTCTGCAGCATCACAATTGGAAAGCATGAATTCTTCGGCGCTCAGCCTTCTTTATGGTCCAACTCTCATATGTCATAACTGGCTAGGTCCAAATTCAGGCCAAACTACAAGGCAAATGTATAATGTTTTTCACCCCAGACCTCTCTGTCACTTGCCTTCATCCTCTCACATGGTGATATTGTCAATAACTGGATCTCTGGGGTACAAAAATACAAAAGTGAAAAACTAAAAATCCTTGATTTCAGTCTTTGATGATTTCTGTGCTGTAAATAAATTCACCATGGCTGATTTTCAGACCTAATGTCACTAAATGTAGGGATGAGCAGAGATATCCATAATCAGCTATTGTATGCAGATGTGAGCCTTTCTAGCATTTTCATCTACCCATGCTTTGCTTGGTATCTACTGCATTTCCTAGTTCTCAATGAGCTAGGAAACTCTATTATGGTTTCATTACAATACAAGACTTTCATTTATTTAAGAGTGATTACGAGTCAGACTTCTTCTAAAACTCCACCTGCATTACATATTTAACTCTCATGATGAAGCTTGGACATAGGAAATAATTTTACCCCCACTTTATGGGTGAGGAAACAGGCAGTGGGCAACTAAGCAATAAGGCCCCTCTCAGACCAACCTAAAAGGGACTCTACATGAAGGATCTTGTCATATAACCTTTGTAAATCTCCACAAGTAATGCTAATATGTAGTCAGGGCCAAAAATCACTGACCTAGAAAATAAAACAAGAATTCTTGCTATTGGAAAAAAGTACAATTTTCCAACTGAATGTGGCTAACTGGCTTCCCTTGTAGCTTAGTTGGTAAAGAATTTGCCTACAGTGCAGGGGACCTGGGTTTGACCCCTGGGTCGGGAAGATCCCCTGGAGAAGGAAATGGCAGCCCACTCAAGTATTCTTGCCTGGAGAATCCCATGGACAGAGGAGCCTGGCAGGCTATAGTCCATGGGGTGGCAAGAATCGGACATGACTTAGCAACTAAACCACTACCAACTGTATGTTAGGTCTCAGATAAAATTCAATTCATACTTCTACTTGGCTGTGTAGACATGCAACACACATTAAAGGAAAAAAAAAAAAAAAAACCTTTGTTAGAATGTGGATCATCTATAGGATGTGATAGAGTTTTTCCAAAAAAATATATTCTGGATAGCCTAACTATTTCAATACATATGGTAGCAGTACATTTTGAGATGACTAGCTTTTACTTTGAATACCATCATATTGTTATTTACTTACTTTGCTTAATTTGGGGTCACCAGATAAAATACAATATTGAACAAACTTATAAAAAAAAAAAAAAAACCTATTTATTTGTTGTTTATCTGAAATGCAAACATGACTGAGTGTTCTGTGTTTTTATCTGTTAATCTGGCCTTGCTTAGCGTGCTTAGTCATGTCCTACTCATTTTGACCCTATGGACAGGAGCCTGGCAGAGCCTTCCCAGGCAAGAATATTGGAGCAGGTTGCCATTTCCTCCTCCAGTGGATCTTCCTGACCCAGGGATCGAACCCACATCTCTTGGGTCTTGCATTGGCAGGTGGATTCTTAATCTGGCAACCCCAACTTAATTAGAGGCCAGAAACTTCATGCTTTGAATCAAACAGAACCATTTTCCATCCTTACCTCTCACTATCCCAATATTATTATTATTATTCCTTCAAATTTAGCCTAATGAGCATGCCAATAAGATACATGGCTTAACTATTTGTACCACATTATCCCCAATGATTTTGATCTTTAATGTTAATTTATAATTTACTACTATGAGAGTCAAGAAGCTGTCTTAAGCAACACAGCCAGAAACCATAAATGAAAATAGGCATGAGCTCATGAACAAATTGAAAATGTCTGTATATGGCAAAAACAAAACAGAACAACAACAAAAATACCAAAGTTTGAAAGACAAATGGAAAATGGGGGAAATAATTGCATTTTAAAATGAGGTAACCAAAAATAAACAAATGAACAACACTCCAATTAAAACATGAACAAAGGATGTGAAATTGAAATCACAGAGAAAAAATGCTACTGTCCAGGAAAAATTAAAATGTAGGTTTAAATTCAGAACTAAACAAAGAAATACAAAATGAAACACTGAGATATCATGACTTACCTATTAAATAAGCACAGGTGAAAAACTGTGGCAAAAGTTACTATTGGTAGGACTTATGGAGAAACAGTCTCTCTTAACTAGAATTAGAAATTTAAACTGGGGTTTCCCTTACCACTTGGCCCAGTGGTTAAGAATCTGCCTTGAAATGTAGGGGACACTAGTTTGATCCCTGGTTCAGAAAGATCACACATGCCACGTAACAACTGAGCTGCAACTACAAAAACCCATGCGCTTGAGAGCTCTGTGCTCTGCAACCAGAGAAACCACTGCAATGAGAAGCCAGTGCATCTCAACTAGAGAGAAACCCCCTCTCTCTGCAATGAGAGAAAACTTGTGTGTGCAGCAACGAAAACCCCACACAGCCAAAAATCATTAAATATATATAAATAAATAATTAACTTAAAAAAAAAAAAGAAATATAAACTGGAGAAATCTTTGGGGGAGCTATTAGCAATAGTATCAAAAAATTTAATATGCATAAATTTGATTAAAATTCTACTTCTTTGAATGTATCCTAGCAGGGTAAGATAAATGCATGAATATATAGGAACAAAACTGCTTACCACAGCATTATTTATTCAAGCAAAACAACTGAACTCCAAGCCCTCAAAAAGAGAAAATCGAATGACTAGCAATAAAGTATCTTAAAATAAATATTCATCAAATATTATCTGTGAGTGGGACTTCTACTTCTTCATAGTTTTCTGAATTGAGTGAGTTTTATTTTCTTCTTACGGTGAACATGTAATTCAGAAAAAAAATTAACCCATTTGTCATTTGGGAGGCAGTGATACAGAAAAAAGCAGAGCAAGGTCAGCTATCTTGGGATAATTCTGGAACACAATGTATTCAATATAAATTGATGGAAACGGATCATTAAAAGATAAAATCTCTGCTGTCTTAATGCAAGCATGCTAAACCCCTCCCAATCCTGATAATGTGATTTATGACACCTGCTGAGCGACAGTGCTAATGACTGCCACATGGATGGTGCCCTTTGCCTCTGAGGCACCTGGGGCCTAGGACATTGGGTATTATTTTAGATTTCAGAAGTTTCAATCCACCAATAACTTGAGAAGTAGTCCAAAAATACAAAAAAGAAGACATAGGTGGATATTCTTATGGCTGATTCACACTGTTGTTGTATGGCAGAAACCAACACAGCATTGTAAAGCAATCATCTGCCAATTAAAAATAATCTTTTTTTTTAAGAAAAGGTAAGTCTTAAAAGCAACTTATTTTGGATTTCTGTGATGGTTCAGTGTCTAAGACTTTGCCTTTCAACGCAGAGTCCAAATTCAATCCCTGATTGGACAGCTAAAATCCCACATGCCACACAGTGCAGCCAAAATATAAAATTTTAAAAAGTATTTTTAAAAAAGAAAAAAAAGGTAAAATAGATAGGAATTTGCTATATGACTCAAACAGAGGCTCTGTATCAAACTAGTGGGGAGGGAGATGGGAGGGAAGTTCTAACAGGAGGGGATACATGTATACCTATGGTTGATTCATGTTGAGGTTTGACAGAAAACAACAAAATTCTGTAAAGCAATTATCCTTCAGTAAAAAAATAAATTAATTTTTAAAAAGGAAACTTATTTTAACAGTTGTACAAAGTTCATGAGAAAAGGGTGACAAATAACAGGAAGATAATCATTTGTCTGTTCCCACAAACCCTGGCCCTGCCTGAGGTTGAAATGTTCCTAGGATGACTTGTATATATTAACAGAATATTTTAGGGAAATTTACATATTTCAGCTTCTGTCTAAAACTGTCTTATCTGAACTCCATTCTAAAGTTAGAGCACTGGAGACATAAAGGGTCTTTTTCACGCACACCCTAGGCATACATTCAGAGTCTTAGCTTTTTAATAAACCACTCAATAGTGAAGTCGCTCAGTCGTGTCCAACTCTTTGCGACCCCATGGACTGTAGCCTGGCAGGCTCCTCTGTCCATGGGATTCTCCAGGCAAGAATACCGGAGTGGGTTGCCATTTCCTTCTCCAGGGGATCTTCCCAACCCAGGGACCAAACTCGGGTCTCCTGCATTGCAGGCAGACGCTTTATCCTCTGAGCCAGGTACTGCCAAAATGGGAGAATAGCAGACCTGTACACTGAGGTTCAGAGAGAGCTAATAGCTGGGCCACTGCCCTGCTCAGAGATGTCTCCTTTGGAAACCTGCTTCTTAGCCCTGCTGAACCAACAAACCCTCAAGCATCAACAGTACCCAGCTGAAAATGACTTAGTGCATGCGTGCTAAGTAGCTTCAATTGTGTCCGACTCTTTACAATGCTATGGACTATAGCCTGCCAGGCTCCTCTGTCCATGGAGATTCTCCAGGCAAGAATACTTCAGTGGATTGCCACGCCCTCCTCCAGGGGATCCGCCCTGACCGAATGCATCTCTTATGTCTCCTGCTTTGGCAGACAGGTTCCCTACCACTAATGCCCCCTAGGAAGCCCAGGTGACTTAGTAGATGCCCTTAAATGGCTTCCAGTGTTTTCATGGCTGTTTGCCTCATCTCCCATTTAGACTGTCAGTTCCTTGCAGCTAGACACTTGCAAGTTCTCATCTCAAACCCACTGGGCAAAGTGATCAAGCCAGCAACTCCCAGGCCATGAAGACAGGAACCCTGCCCCCAAAAGGCCACTCCATGTTGATGTCGAATAAGAAAGAGTAGTTGACAAGTGTTTCCCCAAAATGCTAGAGAACAGGACTTGTGATGTAGTTCAAGACTCTGAATATTATTCTGAGTTATTGTACTTTCACCTTCACAGGATCATCATGACTCAAAGAATTGAAAACCATGAAACATCACTGCCTTCAGAAGTACAACAAACACCTCTGTCACACATCATTTACTGTAACAAAATGTGCATCTTCTTCCTAACAGAGGATGGAACTTCCAACACCATTGCAGACACGAGGCTCCACCTCCAAGATACACACTCAAAAATTCACTGTTGGTAAGAGCCTAAACATCACTCTCCAATAAGAAGGAACTCACATTTCTCAAGCATCTGTATTTTCTGAATAAGTAATTAAATCAAGAGAACTTCCGGCCAGAAACAACCACATCAACTATATAGGTCCCACCTTCTCTAAAGTGCTCTAGTTTTTTGAGAAGGGGCTTCCCTTGTGGCTCAGCTGGTAAAGAATCTGCCTGCAAGGTGGGAGACCTGGGTTCGATCCCTGGGTTGGGAAGATCCTCTGGAGAAGGGAAAGGCTACCCACTCCAGGATTCTGGCCTAGAGAATTCCATGGACTATATAGTCCATGGAGTCACAAAGAGTTGGACACGACTGAGCAACTTTCGCTCATAACTCATGAAAACAAAAATCAGTATAAGGTTAACGTTTCTGTAGAAATACCATCAACAGCTGAGTATAGCTAATAACAGTCACTGAAACATGCTTTAAATCTCTATATTTATTCCTACATAAACACAAACAAGTAAAATGCATAAATCAAACTGGGGGCTTCCCAGGAGGCGCATATTGTAAAGAATCCACCTGCCAATGCAGGAAGACACAAGAAACACGTTTGATCCCTGGGTCAGGAATATGCCCTGGAGAAGGGCATAGCAACAAACTCCAATATTCTTGCCTGGAAAATTCTATGGACAGAGGAGCCTGGCAGGCTACAGTCCATGGGGTGGCAAAGACTCAGACATAACTGAGCAACTGAGCACTTACGTAATTTTTAAAACTTTTGAAAATATGGAGGCAAAACAATTATTTTTACCAAATAAACTACCAAGCCCAATTGAGCTGAAATTATCACTGCTACTTATTGAGAATTTCTCACATACTAGCCTTTGTAGCTACTTTATATCATCCAATTCCAACAGCAAGTCTTTTATAGGTGGGAACTAAGGTTAATTACCTGACTCACTGATTCATTCATCTTATTTAAAAACATTTGAGATACTTATATGTGCCAGGCCCTTCAGTGCTGGGGATTAAATGGCAGGCAGCACCCACTTGGATTCCAGACCTCATGGAGCTTACAATATATCGAAGGACACAGTTAAAATATGATCACTCAATTGTTACATGAATGTTTGCAGCAGAGATGGTCAGAAGAACAAGGGAGATCTGACCGAGTCAAAAGATCAGAAAAAAAGATTTTCTAAGACGACAAGAGAGATTTGAAAGATATGTAGGAGTTAACACAGCAAAAGGCCAGAAAGTGAAAGGGGAAATTGCATATACAAAAGTAATAGTCATAGCAGCAGAAAGCAGGGGGTGCGGTGGGTGTGACAAAGGTTGGGAAGGAAAAGTGGACAGACTGTAGGACCAGGGAGTTGGGTTAAGGACTTGGATCTTTATCCCAGGAAAAATGAAAAGCCAAGTTGGAGCATCAAGGCATCCTGATGAAATTTGCCCCAAATGGCTAGAATTTTCACAAAGAACCTGAAAGGCAAAAATAGTCCGCTATTTGGGGGCTTTCTGGAAGCTATTTTAAAAATGCATTCTTGAAAGTTAGCAAAGTGCTAACTTCTATAATTTGAAGCTACAGATTATTTAATTTTAATTATTAATATATTTAGACTTTTGCCAAATGCATTTTTGAAGGAAAAAACTCATGAGTTTTCTTTTAGTATACTCTAGCTTCCCCATGATCAGTCTTTTTGCTAATTTCTTTATTATACAGTTAGAGAACAGATGTTTCCTACAGATTTTCTTTCAAGCACATAAAATTTCCATAAAATTTATTTTTAAACTTTATAATATTTACTATTTCAGGGGTTAAAAATCATGGCCTTAACAGACTTATTTCAGTCACTTGCTAATAATTACACAAAACACAATAGTAATTTCTAGGTTAACAGAATGACTCAAGTTTAGTCATTAAAAAAAATTTCAAAACTCTGTATTTAAGAAAATTAAGGTTAATAAAAATTTTACTTAATTACATTCATTAATTTCATTCATTCCTTGGAAAGCACTTACTAAGTGTGAACGATTAGGAATTTCAAAGTGAGTGTTTTTGGTTTTTTGAAAGAATAAGATGGCAAAGAATCTATTTTCAGTTCCAGCCCCACTAAGTTCAAGGCAGTCCCGATATATACTCCCTCAGATCCTTGGGGCAGATTAGCCTTTTGAATAGTCACACCCAACACACAGTTTGTATAGAAAAACTGTTTTATACAACCCCACAATATCCTCAAATGATTCACAATTCACTGTAACTTCATAACACTTCCTGTCCAAAGGACCAGGACAGGAAGAAGCACCCATCTTCCATTTACCAAATTGAACATTTTTAGACCTGACTTATTAACTGAGATTAATTCAGGGCTGGCTGGCAGCCTAGATGTTACGGCATCTGAATTATAAGCACTATCATAGAATGTGTTCGACATCTTCCTTAGAGAACAAGCTGAACTTCCTAATGCCCTTTTGATCACTGGTTCACATAATGGGAAGTATAAAACCCAAAACTCCTATTTATTCAGAGGCTAAAATCTTAGTAATATCCAAATACTCATTTCAATTTGTGGTTTTTACTTCAGCATCTGGGTTAAAAAGATTCCAAAATAAAGGGCATGCGTGTGTGCTAAGTCACTTCAGTCGTGTCCAACTCTTTGTGACCCCCATGGACTGCAGCCCGCCATGCTCCTCTGTCCATGGGGATTCTCCAGGGGATTCTCCAGTGGGTTGCCATGCCCTCCTCCAGGGGAACTTCCAGACCCAGGGATTGAACCTGTGTCTCCTGCAGCTCCTGCACTGCAGGCAGATTCTTTACCACTGAGCTACCAGGGAAGCCCCAAAATAAAGGGACCAAATGTTAAAAACAGAATAAAACATACAAACATGGGACTGTCTGGGGAAAGGCAAAGCAACAATACAATGGTCTCACCAATTAGACTTTCTCTCCAGACATCAGTCTTACAAAAGAAGAAGCCTGACTGTAAGGTCAAGGGATAAATATAATGGTAATATAATGAGAAAAATCATGTTGGCCAGTAGAGACATTTTGCCAAGTTACAGAAATTCAGTCCATAACTGACTTTTCATAATCGTAGTAATAAAGTTCCTAGAGCTATCAGGAAGACTGATCAACCTGTAGAAATCACCAAGTAGATTCAAGGTTGACCATAAGATTTCTGAAAAAAACCAGACCAACCAGAGCCTCCAGTTCAAGATCAACCCATCACTTCTCTTACCCAAGGATGACTCTAGATCTTTCCCCCAGTCTAGCTAAGGATAAAAGGACATCACCAAAGAAGGTCAGATACAGAGATAAGCTCTTCCCAGTCTTCCTAGGGATGTAGATAAGAACTGAGTGTTCTAGTTTGAATTTCTATTGTAGCAACTCCCAATTCTCTCCAAGAGGTAACAGATACAGAATTTGGAGATTCAAAGCAATTCAAAAAGTAAAATGACTACAGTCCTGGTTGTCAAATCAAAAGGTCATTATTGCAAAGCCTTTAACTTAGGAAGGTCCCTCCCAAAAGAGTCCATGCATAAATTTATTAAGGCAATTGAAATACTCAATTTTTACTCTTGGAAGCAGTATACACTGTTGTGTATACTGGGCCATCTTTAAATATGAATACATAGGTAAGTCTATGTTATAAACTAAAAAATAAATAAAACAATCAATGTTCTTGTCTCAAAAAACAGCATATCACTGCAAGATGTGGTTGGTTATCAAAACTGGATCTAAACCACTAAAGCCAAGTGGTTCAGTCAATCTCACAAAAAAACTGGAACTAAGAGTTGTTTAAAACTACATTCTCCTGTTACTATGATATAAATCAGAAGCTTAGATGAGTAAGTGCAACCTTGAAAATATCTGACTTAACATGTCCAACAGACCTACTGGTAAATAAGAGTCTACACTGTCTATGGAAGACTGCGGGAGGCAAAATTCACACCTGTTTATTTACTGCCTCATTTGAAAAAACAAATTGAAGGTACTTAAGAGTTAATAACGGAAAAGGCAATGGCACCCCACCCCAGTACTCTTGCCTGGAAAATCCCATGGACAGAGGAGCCTGGTGGGCTGCCGTCTATGGGGCTGCACAGAGTCAGACACGACTGAAGTGACTCAGCAGCAGTGGAGTTAATAAAGGGCTTTCCAGGTGGCTCAGGGGCAAAGAATCCACCTGCAATGCAGGAGATGCAGGAGATGGGTTTGATCCCTGTGTCAGGAAGATCCCCTGGAGAAGAAAATGGCAACTCACTCCAGTATTCTTGTCTGGAGAACCCCATGGACAGAGGAGCCTGTCAGGCTACAGCCCATAGGGTTAAAAAGAGTTGGACCTACAGAAAGGATTGAGTCAGCAAGTGATAGTTAACAAAAGGAAGTAAGGCCAAAGAAATGAATACAGAAAACTAAAAGAAGGCAGAAATAAGATCCCACCGTTCAATGACTGCGATTAAGAGCACCTGTTACTTTTGTGCCTCCAGAGAACTTGGAGGTAAGTGTTGGTGTAGCAGGTGTTTCCAAGGATTGGGCACTTTTCAACATCAGTCAAGCAGGAACACCTGTTCCCAAATTAGGGTTACCTCTCTCCAACTCTCCACGACACATTTGAAAATGGACTCCATTGTGAATATTTTTTCAAAACTCTAAAGTATCTCCCCAAATTAACCCGTTATAATTTTGGCACATAATATGAAATCAATTTTAGGACACATTATAATAGCTACACCAAACACTTCACTAGGCGTGCATGCACGCACACGCACGCGCGCGCACACACAGAGAAACATAATTCCTCTTCGGGATCACAAGTAATCTTGGAGGCACAAGATATTGCTTTATACACCACGTGCGGAAAGTAGCAACAATGAATAATAATAAAAAAATAGTAAAGAGTAAATTAGAAAGAACTCAACAGATTCTCATTTTTACACTGAGCTTAAGGTATAGGTTAAATGTTTTCCCAGCTTGCAAACCGGATGTTGGGTGAGCTAGATTACACAGAATTCCTTCTAGTTCATGAAAGATAAATTCCTAGATTCTTCCCTATTGACTCTGTAAACACAGAAAGCGTTCTAAACAGTCAGAAGCGTCTAACTTAAATTCCACTTTATGCTTTGAGCCCGAACAGCGTGTTTTCGCAGAGCTCCTGCAGTGCTGGAAACACAACCTGAGCACAAGTGTCCCCTAAAAAGCAGCCGTCGGGTTTCTTTCACCTGTTCGGCCCGAGACTTGTCGGCCAGACTGAGGCGGCGAGCTCCCGTCAGCCTTGCACACGCTGGCTTTGGCCGCCAACTCCGTCCGCCTCGGGAAAAGCTGAGGTTCTTCAGCACCTGGGCCCCTCATTCGCATTCAAACGGAATGTGTCCGCGGAGAGGGTAGGGAAAGGCACCTGCTGTTGCACTTACATGAAAAACGTCTTTTTATTCTTTGTGAACCGGCCGGACCAAGGTACATTTTGGAAGGCAACCCCGGCTGCCCTCGTGGAAGCGCGTGGAAGAAAGCAACCCCAGCCCCGCGCCGGGCGAGTGGGCGCCCCCTGGTGGCCCGACAGGCCGGGAGCCGCAGCGGCGCCTGCGTCCGCCCGGAGGCTCGGAGGACCTGAGGACCCGGGCGTCGGGGAAGAGGCCGGGGCTGGCGGCGGCCCCATCGTCCCGGGGACGCCGCGGAGCAGGCGGACGTAGCCCGGTCCACCCGAACCCGAGGGGTGGGGGGTGGGGGACGCGAGGCCAGCGTCCGGAAATAACGCAGGCCACTTCCCCTGCCACCTCTGGTTCCAAACCCCGGGCGAGGAGCCCTAGAGGAACATGGAGAAGGCAGGGGAGAGGGCAGCGTGGCAGGGAACGCGCCCGGGACGTCCGCAGACCAGGGCTCGGGACAGGGCGGCGAGCGCCAGGGCGGTTGTGAACCGAGGTGGGCTGGAGCCAGACCCGGGAAATCTAGCACCACGTTTTCCTAGCAGTTTCAAGAACTCTAACCCCAAGACCGCGAGGTCGCAGGTGCTATTCGGGAGTTCTGACCGTACTTCCCTGTAAAGTAAGACCATTCTGTAAATCATTCAGAATCCAATATTAAGAATGTGTGTGTGGGGGGGGTTAATTTCCCATTGGTGCTCCCACGTCCCTGCACGTTTCTTCGTAAACGATCGGCAATTAGAGCAATGCATATGTATGCATTTTCTATCTTTACATTTCTTTTTGTAAGTGGGAAAATAGATCACCTTCAAAATGGACAATAGAATCTTCTTGGGGAATGTTCTACGTGACAAGGAGAGTCGGAAATGAAAGATGATTCTTCCAGTTGAGGAAGAAATCTGCAATGGAACGGCGAGCCCCCTCCCATTTCAGAAGCCCGTGATGTGGCCCTTAGTAATCGTGTACGTGAGTAGGACTGAGTTAACTAAATTTTTTAAAGGCCTAGACTGTAGCATTTCCATCAGCAATTGCGTGAAACAAAACGGTAAGAAAGATCTTCAGAAATCTTCCATCTGTAACTCACTCCCTCTGTTAGAACAACATCTAATATTAAACCGAAAAGCTACAACTGACACCATCAAAAGCAAATCCCGGCCAGAGCAGAAGGTACTTGAAACCCGAATCTGCATTCCGCCCCTCTCGTACGCCGCTCGGAGGTGGGGGTGGCGGTTTGTCCCGGGGCCTGGTGTATAATCGGGTTAATCCAGTAGACAAAGGATAAACCAATAGCCCTCCCACCTCACTTCCCGCTCCCCTTCCCCTCCCCCTGCTTCTCTCCCCGTCGCCCCCTCGAGGGGGAACAGAAAAGGGGAGAGCCTGTCTTGCAATGGATTCCGAAGAAAGTCTCAAAACCCGCAACTGGTTTTTCATGCTAACACTGCCTGTCCGGGATTAGTCTGAAACGTTTATTCCCTTCTCCTAGTGGCGGGGAGAAAGTTCCTTAAATCCGCCAAACTCAAGGTTCGTCCTCCTGGCCTCTGGGGAAAACTTTAAGGTCAGTGTTTCCTTGAAACTAGATCAACTGACCCCGCCGTGCCCAGCCCGGCCCCGCGGGCACCGCGCGTGACGGCGGCCGGGGCGGCAGGAGCGGCCCGGGTACGCGCGGGGCGGCGCGGTTGCCCTTTTGAATGCCTCCTGCGGCTCGGAGCGCTGGCGGGCGCTGGAGTGTGAGTGAATGTAGCCCCGCGGAGCCAATGAGCTGGGACCGGATGCGATATATCCTCTGGGACAACAACTGCTCTGTTCCGCCTCGGATCCACATGACGCCATTTACTGCTGCCGCGGCCGCCGCAGAGCTCCCTGCCTCCTCCGGAAAGGCGAGGGCGCAGGCCAACGGCGAGCCCCCCCGGCCGGGCCCCAGACCCTCCTCCTTCTCCTCCTCCTCCTCCTCTTTCGCACCCACCGCCCCCGCCTCGGCCTCGCCGCCGCGCCTCCTCAACGCCCAGTCTGCACCGCCGAGAGCTGCGCGCCGCAGCGCGAGCGGAGGAGAGGGGCCGGCGGAGCGCGCAGCGCCCAGGCCCCCGCGCCCGCCCGGCCCGGCTCGGCCCGGCCCGCAGCCCCGCGCGCCCCCGCGCCGCCTCCGCTCAGCGGCGGCCGCGGCCGCACGACTTGGCCATCTGGCTTTTAGGTCCTCGCGAAGGCCGTTTTCTTTTCTCATTCGCTCATCTGCCGGGAGAGGAGATTCGCCGTTGGCGCTTCGGCCTCCAGTTCATTGAGAAAAAAGGGGGAAAAAAAAAAAAAGGAAATACTCCGCGTGCGCTTCTAGAAGGGGGGTCGCCTCCAGCCCCGAACTCCAGAGTGTTCTTCGGCTAGGACTTGGCTCCGGATTTTTTTTTTTTTTTTCTCTCCTTTTCTCGTCCAGCCAATCGCTCAGAAGTTAGACTGAAGCAGAGTTTGGAAGGAAGGAGAGGCAAAAAGTTTGCATCAGGGCTGGATTTATTTGCACATCGCGGAAAGAAGAGAATCCAACGGAGAGGGGTTGGTGCAAAGCCGCGATCACGGTGAGGCGCGTTTGGCCGGCTCGTCCCCTCCTGGCGCCGCGGCCGGCGCGTTGTGGGCAACATGGAGTAGGTGCAGCCGGACCGGCAGTGGGGTCCGTCTCTCCTCGGGCCTCCCTTTCAACCACCTCGCAGGTTTTCCGTGGGGAGCCCGGGAGCTGCCCGCGGATCAGCCTCACCCCGGCCTCGGCCTGCCTCGGCGGGGTGTGGGGGGGTGCAGCGCGCGCGAGGTGCTGTGTCCCCGGCCCCACGACCCAGCACGCCCGCGCTGGGGGGCTCGGGGTGGCGGCCGGCTCGCGGCGGCGCACTGGCCGCGAACTGGGCGCTGAGAGCGGGAGAGGGAGGGAAGCACTTTGTGTTTTCCAGGGCGCCGCTGCAAGCGCCCGGACTTCGAACCTGTTCTCTCCGGGGAAGGCAGGTCCCGGGAGAGGCTGTCCCGAGGCAGGGGCGCCGCTGTACCGAGGGGGCGCGGGTCGCTGCCTCGCGGGTGGAAAAAAAGAGGACAGGGTGGCGAGTGGAGGACGCCCCCGCCTCAGCTCGGCGTGGACTGCCGCGAGCACGCAGACGGTGGGAGCGTCGCCCTGCCTGGCGCCGCGTCTCCGCGGTTCGGAAGTGCAGCTTTCTCTTTTTTCCGTTCGCCGCGGTCGGCCTGGGTCACGCTTTTTTTTTTTTTTTTTTTGGACGATTGGGCTGACCCAGCACAGGAAGAAAGTCATCAAGCGGTCGTGATCGTTTTCCATTACCTGAAAATAGGTGGCGAGAGAGACTAGGATTGGGGCGGGGGGGGGGGGGGGTCTTTTACTTTGATGGACTGATCCACTTTTTGTGTGGTTACTGCTGGTTTTTTTAATTCGGAACCTTGTGCGTTTTTACAAAGCGGTTTCTGTGTCGGTTTGCCCCACCCTTATGCTGAAGTCCTTTCTCCCTCATCCTTACCCTGATCACACACAGTTCTTAATGGGTTTCAAAGTACTTTCAAAGCAGGGGGGTGACGAGGGAGCGCAGGGTGGGGGTGGGGGGGGTGCTGCGATGGGGAAGAGGGATCAGCGGAAATCACTCTAGCAAACCCCCTTATCCCCTAAAGATGCTACTTTGCACGGCAAGCATCGCGGCAAGTGTCCAGCTTAGGGACCTAGGTCTTGCATGCTCGGCGTAGAGCGCTGGAAAATTGCTCTTAATTTTTAAAGCAATTTTTCTGTGACTTGAAGGAATACATCCATGCATACAGATGTATATTTTTAATATACAGGCGCGTGCACATTGCAGGCATTGCCCCTCAGGTCAGCGCAGGGTGGCGTCGCCGAGTGTGCCAGGGTTAGATGACCCGGCTCTGTGTCTCAGGCAGGACTTTCTTCCTCGCGGAGTCGGGGCTGGAAACCAGTGTCCTGTGTTCGAGGGCCTTGGCCGGAACGTCCTGCGATGGGCTGTGTGACCTCCGCCTGCGGGAGGAGCGGCTCCCTCTTGGAGCTGGGAGCCAGTTCTCTGGGGATGGGGGAGATTTCTATCTGGGAAGGCAGGGAGGGGTTCCTCCAGCGTTCCAGAGCAAGTTCCATTGCGCGGCGCCCGCGCGCCCCCCCCACCCCGCCCCCAACCCCGGCCCCGCCTGTCTGTCCGTCCCGGGATTGTGCGCAGGGGGCCAGCTTGGCCGCTGGGCTGCGTCTGTCCTCCCGGAGAAAAGTCCCTCGGGGCTCCGACTGAGTCCCACCTGCTGGGGACGGCGTTGGGGCGCAGATAGAGCGGATAAACTAAGAACAGCTCCGGCTTGTCTGCCTTTCTGTTGGAGCTGAGATCCGGTTTCCAGCTCTGCCTTTTTCCGAATTGGAAGGCGTGTGTCACCTGCCTGTGTTTTCTAAAAAGTCAGACTGGATGAAGGTCCACTTTTGCGCGTTTTTGGTTATTGTAGACTGGGTTGACAAAGAGGATGGTAGTTTTGAAATTGAACAGAGGGATGGCAATTTAAGGGGTTACTTGTCAGGATTGATAGATTTGCGATGTGACACTTGAATTTTTAAATCACTTCCTGTTATCACCAATCAGTGTATGTTTTCAATTATTAGGTTTTGGGAAATGGGCAAAAGCAGTTAAGATTTTGACATGATTGATTTCTAAAACAGGGAGAGCAGGTCTTTTAGCTGCAGAATTTAAGATGTTCTCCGAGGCTTTCAGGTTGTAAAATATGTGATTCTCAAGTTGTTGGGATGTTGAAAATAAGTTCCTGTCTTTTTGTTGCTCTAGGTGTAAGTTTGCTCTATTATATTCCTGGCACCTAACAGGATTTGAATTGATGTGTTTTCAATTCTGTAACTTCATGCTACTATACAGTTAATGCATGATTGTTGTATAAAGTGTATATCCCTGGGGAAGAGAAGTATTTACCCTTTTTTTTGCATGTCATTTCATCCTATGGGATTTTGTAAAGTCACAGAATAGTTCAAGCTGTTTAATGTAAAAGCAGATGTAAAGGAGGAACCAAGAATTTCTAGGCTGTATCTATTGAAGTTCCAGGCAAAAATGACCATGATAAGTTGAAACCTATTTCACGATTTGAAAAGGTATTCAGCTTTTGAAAATGTCAGTATGAATGCTATGTTCCAAGAGTATTTTCCTGCAGTTTTCACAGGGAACCTGAACCTCGCAGATTTTTTGCTTATACAAGTAAGGAATTGTTACTCATGTGATTGAAGCAAAGATCAATTTGGTGTCACTACACTTCACAGGATTCAAGAACAATGGATACCTAGCTGTAATTTTTACTTTTGGGTGCAGGCGTGGATCAGACGGCTGTCCTGATACGCTCTACAGCCACTCCATTTTCAAAGTCTGTTTCTCCAGGGGACGTGGGGAGTGAAGAGTTAAGCCAGGTGGGTGGAGAGTGGGTAGTATTCTGGAGTGTAAACCGTCTCCTTCCTCTTGGTTTCCGCAGGAATTCAGATGTGTTCTAAGCCTGCTGGAGTGACTACACTTCCCAGAGCTGATGGAGGCCAGAGCTCAGAGTGGCAGCGGGTCGCAGCCGTTGCTGCAGGCACCCCGTGACGGTGGCCGGCAGCGTGGGGAGCCCGACCCCAGGGACGCCCTCCCCCAGCAGGTCCACGTGCTGTCTCTGGATCAGATCAGGGCCATCCGGAACACGAATGAGTACACGGAGGGGCCCACCGTGCTCCCCAGAGCTGGCCTCAAGCCTGCTCCTCGCCCCACAGCCCAGCACAAACACGAAAGACTCCACGGGCTGCCCGAGCCCCGCCAGCCCGCCCGGCCCCAGCACCCGCCGGCGCACCCTTCGGCCAGGGCGCCTCTGGCCCGGTCCATCAGCACAGTCAGCTCGGGCTCTCGCAGCAGCACGAGGACAAGTACTAGCAGCAACTCCTCCGAACAGAGGCTCCTGGGATCCTCCTTCTCCTCGGGGCCTCTGGCAGACAGGATCATCCGAGTGCAGCCCAAGTCGGAGCTCAAGCCAGGTGAGCTGAAGCCGCTGAGCAAGGAAGATGTAGGGCTGCACGCCTACAAGTGTGAGGACTGCGGCAAGTGCAAGTGCAAGGAGTGCACCTACCCGAGGCCTCTGCCGTCGGACTGGATCTGCGACAAGCAGTGCCTTTGCTCGGCCCAGAACGTGATCGACTACGGGACCTGCGTGTGCTGTGTGAAGGGTCTCTTCTATCACTGTTCCAACGACGACGAGGACAACTGTGCCGACAACCCGTGCTCTTGTAGCCAGTCTCACTGTTGTACACGTTGGTCAGCCATGGGCGTCATGTCCCTCTTTCTGCCTTGCTTATGGTGTTACCTGCCAGCCAAGGGTTGCCTTAAATTGTGCCAGGGGTGTTACGACCGGGTGAACAGGCCCGGATGCCGTTGTAAAAATTCAAACACAGTTTGCTGCAAAGTTCCCGCTGTCCCACCCAGGAACTTTGAAAAACCAACATAGCATCATGAATCAGGAAGATTGCAGTCATGAGGATTGTTTCCCTCCGCCCTTCCTTTTTTTTTTTTTATAATACACACATATGCAACCAACTAAACAGCTAGAATCTTGGCACTATTGATAGAGGGTTGGGATATCCTGTGCTGTTTGCAGTGAAATGCTTTTTTCATCCATGTGCCATTTTAATTGATATGCTTGTTAGAACTCAGCTAGTGGAGCTCAGAGTATGGGATACAGACCTTGGTGACCTACATGTTGCATAAGCTAAAGCAATAGACACTCTAGGCGAAGTTTTTGTTTGTGAATAGTACTGGCAAAATTTGTAAATTAGCAGATGACTTCCCCTCTCCCCTCCCCCACCCCCGTTGTTTTCTCCAGAGATAATGTGCTATATTTTTGTATATACAATAATATTTGCAACTGTGAAAAACAAGTTGTGCCGTACTACACGGCACATTCACAAAATATTATACTAATATGTTGTACATTCGGAAGAATGTGAATCAATCAGTATGTTTTTAGATTGTATTTTGCCTTACAGAAAGCCTTTATTGTAAGACTCTGATTTCCCTTTGGACTTCATGTATATTGTACAGTTACAGTAAAATTCAACCTTTATTTTCTAATTTTTTTCAACATATTGTTTAGTGTAAAGAATATTTATTTGAAGTTTTATTATTTTATAAAGAAGAATATTTATTTTAAGAGGCATCTTACAGATTTTGCCCCTTTTATGAGGATGTGATAGTTGCTGCCAATGAGGGGTTACAGATGCATATGTTCAATATAAAATAGAAAATATATTAACGTTTGAAATTAAACTGAGCTGTATTGTCTTATTTTACATTTTCTTTGGTATTTTTTTTTTTTAAGTGAAAAAGAAACCATTTTAGAAATGACAGACGTAGTTTCACTTATCTGTGAGATACTCATGCTTGCTGCTTTAAAGTAAAGTGAAGATTTGGTGATTTTCAGTGATAATTCTAGCAATCAGGAGAGAAATAATTGAGCACTTGACTCACTTAACAGTATTAATCAAGGAGGGCTCATTTTGGCTCCCCTTGTTTTGCTGATTTGCAGACTAGCCTTTGTTTTACAGGTTTAAAAAAAATCTTAAGTAATTCATTCAGGAGACTTACCTAAAAGATGAATCATTAGACTTTTTTTAAATATAAAGTTATTAAGAATGAATGTCAAGACTGATTTAAGACCAGAGAAATGAGTTCGGTTCAACATTTATTGACTGGTCTGTATGTGTCAGGCATGCAGTATACGCAGATCAATGCTTATAATTGAGGCAAAATGTTTTCTTGACTTAACTGGCTGTGTTTTTCCTAGTCTCTGGTTTTAGACTGTTAGGCTTATTGCCATGATAGAAGAAAAAGACATGGAAAATATAACTTGTTTTGATTCAGGTACTGGGTATCAAGGAATGTCATCCTACATTGGCCTAATAATTCAGGCTTAAGCAGTCAGTCCCAACTTAGCCGTTTGAGAGGCCCTGTCTTAGTTGTTTAATCAGATTATCCAGGAAATTGTTAAATTTTACACTGCAGTATGGCAAAAAAAAAAGTCAGTGTTTGTAGTTATCTTTTGGAACCAAACATAAAACAAGCTCTTACAAGCCCATCTTGACAAATACTGGGTTTTCTTATTTGTAGTAAGTCACTTGATTAGTCACTTCATGGCTGATTATTTTTTTTTTCCAAAAGCACAACCTTTTGCTGCCAAGAATCACCGGAAGTCTAGGAAATGATTTACCTGTCATTATTGTTTAATCTCTCGTTTCCTGTTCTAAGGTCTTAGTGCAGGCTGTCTTCTGTTTTTTGAAATTGGCTTTCAAGGAACCATATAGCCTCCTAAACCAAGACATTTCTATAATGTCTTGCTGTAAAAGGCCACCAGTTGTGCCCTCTATGCTTTTCAAAAAACACAAAGCTGAAGTAATTTGGAAATTATTTACTCTTCGGTTTCAACTTTGGAATACTGAATGTTGCAATTCTAATACTCTTAAGGTCTAACCCTGATGGTCTCAGAATATTAGGGAAAAAATAGGGCAGAGATTCTTACTCACTGTATAGTTTTTCAGGATTTGTAAAGCATACAAATTTTGATTAACTAGTTTCTGACTGTTCATCAGATACTGCCTTATGCACTGATAAAACTATTTTGTTATAGAAATTCTGAGAGTTCTTTTTTTTTTCAACACACTAGCAGCTTAAAAAGTCTGATCTAGTTAAATTTGTCAGATGCCATTGGGTGTTTACTGAAGATGTAGATTAAGAACCTCTTTCCATGATTATTGAATCAGTTTCTTATCCTGTTGCTTAGGGATTTGCATTTTTAATCATTCCTCTAGTGATTATGTATAGTTTGAGAGCTACTGACCTAGAAATTGCTAATTTATCTTTTTTCATTTTTTCAATGGAGTCCATTGTAAACCATAATTCACTAGTTTGAATGTGGAATATGGTTATAAACCAGCTGAAGCTAGAAGAGGACTTGGCATAAGTATATATATAAAGTCCTGATAAAAATTATTTAAAGATAAATAAGGAAAACTGGATTCCTCAAGAAGCTTCCAATTAATCTATTAAATGTTGAGTTGGTCTATAAACCAATAGAGAATTCATTTTCAAAATATAAAAAATGAAATATTAAATGAATATCTAAACAGGTTGAAAACAGCTGATGTTCACTTTTCAGTGTGTTAAAAATTTTTTCCAGTTTTCCAGGTCATCACACTAAAGTGGAGGAATCATCACCTCAAGTTCATGAAAATGCTTATAAATACCCATCAATAAGGTCATTATTTGGATATTGTGATAGGTTACAAGTACAATGAAACAGTAAGCATTAGTTTACTGCTTAGCATTTAGGGATATCTTCGCTATACATTCTGGTTTCTTGCCTTTTATTTTCTTAGAAACTATTGAAATTCATTTAAGGATGACAAATTGATTGCTGTTACTGAAAACAGTCATTTATGTGTGTTGAGATTTTAAGGCCCTGCCAGAGCTCTCCTTGTCGAAACATGCTCTGGGCATTGTCTGTGAAAGAAGAAAGCCCAAAACCAAGTGCAGGTACTCCCAACCAAACTTTTTGCACAAATTCTTTCTCCAATACACCTTTGTCTCAGGGACTACTCGCCTCCAGGTTATATAAGATAGTGATGATGTCAGATAAATGAGTTCACTCTGCCCAGTGCAGCGAGATGCTAGACAGACAGTTGATGGGTTTGACGCTTTTGAACATGCATGTCAGAACTTTCAAGGGTTTATGGGTTTTGAGTTTCACTTGTAGTAACATCTCAAATTGGCCATTTACCCTCCTCTCTTAAATGCACAGAAAGACCAAGATGTATGTGCCAAAGTCTCAGCTTTGAAAATAGGCTAAACAGTGTAGATCAAAAACATTGTTAGTCATCTTGTGCACAATAGTTCACACTATTTTAGTAAAGGAAAATAAAAATAGGCATTAACTAGTTACATCAATAGTGTATCAATATCCATTCTTTGGTTTTTAGTATTTATTAAGACAAAAGTGATGTTAATTTCTACTTTAGGCCAATTGCTTCATTTCTCTGTGAGATACCAAGGGTGTGTCTCCATTGATTGAAGACTAGAGCAGAATTTTAAAATAAGGCCTGTCTGATTTAACTGAACTGATCGTCAGAATGAAACTTTACATCTGCATTACTTAACCACTGGTTTGGCCACTCATGGGAGGATAAAGCTGGCAGACTATAGTTTGGGTTTCATTTGGATATCATTCATGCCTCTATCTGCCTTATACCATGAGAGACAACTATATGAATAATGGAAGACAGTGTGCATTTTACTTATGATAGTATACCTCTGGTCAAAATTAAAGATACTCGTTTAACTTACAGTCAAAACAGAGGGAGAAATATATCTAGAATATAATACTTATTATATAATACACATTATATTCTATATATAGAGAATATAAAAACATATAGATGCATAGCAAATAAGAAAAAAAGATTAACACTTGACTATTCAAATGTCTCAATGTTTTTCTTTTTTTACTTTTTGACTATACCAAGAGGCATGTGGGATCTTAGTTCCCCAACCAGGTATCAAACCCAAGTCCCCTGCATTGGAAGGCAGATTCCCTGGACCGTCAGGGAAGTACTTCACATTTTTATTTAAAAGTACCTTTTTATCAACCTAAAGAATTTTCAAAAATCAGTCTTAGTTGGTAATTAATATTTTTTGAACTATTAAAGGAGATTAGAATGAAGCCTGTTGCCTTGGCCTCTGGCTTGGCTACATGAGTATATAAAGCTTCAGCATACCTTAAAGGAGTTTATTTCTCAAAACAGTTCTAATGCAGAGAAGAAATAAAATTTTAGCTTAATACAGGAACCACACACCCCTACCCCTGGAATGGAATTTGAGCCTGAAAATATCAATAATTATGCATTTCAGCTTAACACTTTTTATTTTTGAATGCCTACTCCTTACCCATCACAAGGCTAGCTGATGATGTATAAAAGGAAAGGGTTAGTGACTAATGTAAGATAGAACTTTTCACAGCGAAGGCACAAGCAAGGTGCCATGAGACACAAGAGACGGGTAAAGCACTGATGTGTTCTCTGTGGTGGGAGGTGGTTCTCCAGGGCTTTGCAATGGTTGTGTATATATGTGCTCACTCAATCATGTCCAACTCTTTGCCACCCCATGGACTGTAACCTGCCAGGCTCCTCTGTGGGATTTCCCAGGCAAGAATACTGGAGTAGGTTGCCATTTCCTTCTCCAAGGGATATTCCTCACCCAGTGATCGAACCTGGATCTGCAGTGTCTCTTCCAATAGCAGGCAGATTCTTTACCCTTGAGCCACCTGGGAAGCCCACTTAAATAGCTATGGAGTTTTCTGCTCAGGGAGATGCAAGAGGACTCCCTTTATTCATTAAATAAAACTATGTTCACCATGTTTGTATCTTAAATTCTAAGTGAAATGTAGAGAGATTTGATTAATACTTGGACACCTATAATTTGCTATGTTTATTCTTAATTTCATGATTCATGATTCTTTAAAACTTTTCTCTAAAAAATACATTTTTAAGATATGTAACTTAAGACATAAGTTGGAAAGATATATTTATTCTTGCTTTTCCAGTTTTTGTTAGAATTTACTTCTTGTCATTAACCTATAATTTTAGCGTGCTTCTGTACCTAGAAAAATGAATACTCGTGAAGAACAAATTGGGGATAATCAAACTGAGAAGAAAAAAAGTGTTCATGATAGTGTGAAAGGAAGTAGTTGAGCTTTGGAATAATTCAGCCCTTGCGAAAACACAATGTCAGAGACCTGGCTTTGCAGATTCACAGAGTTTCCCAGTGACTCAGTGGTATGGGTTTGATCCATGGGTTGGAAAGATCCCCTGAAGGAAGAAATGACAACCCACTCCAGTATTCTTGCCTGGAAAATTCCGTGGACAGAGGAGCCTGGCAGGCCACAGTCCCGTGGGTCACAGAGAGTCAGGCATGACTGAGCACACACATGTGCACGTGGCTCTCCATGCCTAGGTGACCACCTTTGGCACCTAAGTCAGTGAAGTGAAAGTCACTCAGTCGTGTCTGACTCTGCGACCCCATGCACTGTAACCCACCAGTCTCCTCTGTCCATGGGGATTCTCCAGGCAAAAATACTGAATTGGGTTGCCATGCCCTCCTCCAGGGGATCTTCCCAACTCATGGATCGAACCCCAGTCTCCCGCATTGCAGGCAGATTCTTTACTGTCTGAGCCACAAGGGAAGCCCACCTAAGTCAGTAGAACTTCCATTTTTTAAAAAGTGGATCTGTGTTCCAAATAACATCTGCTTTATTGACTCGCATAGGGTTTACAATCAAGCAGGGTCTGTTAACTACCATATTTGTAGTGCCAAACATGGCTCTGGTAAATACCATATTTGTATCACCTCTCATTTCTGCAAGTTCTTATTAGGCTCGATGCATCCTTCCTAGAGCCGGCTTTCCTACTCCAAGTAAGCACAAAGTAGCCCTCACACCCTGAAACTGTTCCCGAGTTTCCGGCTCCAAGTCACAAGTTCCAAACTACGTTTAAGGGTCACTGCGAATGTCATAAAGTCTAGTGACCAAGCAGCCCAGCATGCATCAGGCAGCAGCACAGAGCCTTGGGATCAACATTTAGCACCTGCTTTGTTGGCACACTGGTGGCGAGGATGTCCCGAGAGAGACTTGTCTCCAACCCATCCCTCTGCCAACAAGGAGCTGACTCCAGCAGCACCAACCACCACACAGTCGACATTCGTATTCAGGTCCCCGTGTCACCTGGATTCTGACCACACATTTAGGATGCAGCCCAATTCGGTTTTGTTCCAACCATTCCCTAACACGACCCCTTGAAGCTTAAACTTTGGAAATGGATTCTGTTACAAACTATTTATCTGATTCTAATCATCTGTGAGAATTTGCAAGAACCCAATAACGTGTCTTCAGAGCCTTTGCCCTGACATGTGAATGATAAAAACTACAGGCTCAGAGTGCAACTTCTTGTCACTGACTTAATATTTAAGGTGTATCTTCAGTGTAAAAGATGTTACAGTAAGTGAGGGAAAAAAGCAGTCATTTAGATCTGTGATTGTGGACCAGCAAAATAAGAACGATGCCCACAGCTCTTTGGAAGCTAATAACCAGGACTTAGGTTCTAAACCATAGATAAAGATTGGTAGCAGTATCTAATTCCTGCCCTGGGCAATTTGATTGCCCCAAGGGGACATTTGGCAAAGTCTGGAGATGTTTTTTGGGTTTCACCACAGGAGGTTGAAAGGGTGAGCTATTGGTATTTGCAGGTAGAGGCAAATTGCTAAGCAGCTTCCACTGGCCAGGATAATCCTGACAACGAAGAATTATTCAGTTCGGATGCCAGCAACTGAGTTTGAGAAACCCTGCTAAGAGGAAGCTAGGGGAGTAGTGGGGAGAATGAAATATGTCCTTCTGAGATGGCCACCAGCGTATGAGGGAGAGTGAGGTCAGAGTACGTGGGGGAGGAGGGGGTCACCGTGACCATAACTTTGAAATTTTCAACCTGAGTGCCAAGTCTCTGAAATTCTTCTAGTGGAAAAACACCCTGTGTTTGTTAGTATCTATACACATCCATACACCAATTTTCTGTAGCGCTTGAAGTTCATGTGGTCTGCAGAGAAGTCACTGTGCAAATTCCAACTCCCCACCCCCAACCCCACCCCGTGACCTGTGAGCTGTGTAGCCACAGGCAAATTAGTTAAGGTCTTTAGGTCTGATATCTTCATCTGAGAGATAATAATTCTTGACACAAAGGTTGTGAAGATTGAAGAGATGTGTGAAATATGAACTCTTGAGATAGGTACAAAATAAGTACTAAAAAAGTTGACTATTATTGTATACTCAGGTGATTTTCTTCCTCTTCTCCTTGTCTTCCTCCTCATTCTCCTTCTTCTTCACCTCAGCACAGTGTTAAATGCTTATGATATAAGACAGTATTGCCTGCCCTCCCACAATGTGTTTGCAGGACAGCTAAATGTTTACCATAGTGTATAATACATGTGATTACAGACTTAAAACACATATAAAGATGAAATGGTTACCTCTATCTTGGGTGTAGTATGTGGGATCAGGAAAATTTCCCAGAGGGGATGATGTCTACAAAGCAACTTGAATGATTCTCTTAAACTGAGGTGGTGGGTAGGAGCCCACGGCCAGCCAGGTGTGAAAGAGAAAGAGATCCATTCTTGAATGTGAAAGAAAAAAACAGAATTGATGTCATGCCAAAGGATTGATCAATTTCAAATAGTGTTTCTTTATAAGAGATTTGTGAGATTTTAGTTTTCTAAAAATTAACTTACAATAAATATGTGTGTGTGTATGTATATATATATTTATGGGCTTCCCTAGTGGTTCAGATGGCAAAGAATCCACCCGCAATGCAGGAGACCTGGGTTTGAACCCTGGGTCAGGAAGATCCCCTGGAAAAGGGAATGGCAACCCACTCCAGTATTCTCGCCTGCAGAATTCCATGGACACAGGAGCCTTGCAGGCTAGTCTAAAGGGTCAAAAATACATTTTAATTGTGTTTAAAATGCCATCCTGAAAGAGCATGAAAATGAAAAGGTTATCATATGTGCCCAAAGCAAAGCAATTAAATGTTGTGTTATTGGGCTTAAATTTAATAGTAAGGAAAAATATGTTATTTGACAGTTGATTCCAATCTGATTTTTCTTACAAAAAACAAATAAGTGCCTTTAGGACCTAAGAAACAAAGACTCAAAAGCAGATTAATAGATGAGATAAATTTCAAAGCCAATGCTAAGCTGATATGACTAATTTATATACCTCAACAGGCTGACATTAAGACTTTGTCACAAATTTATCAGCAGTACTTTCATTTTCTTCATTGTTCAAAAATATTATTGTCTCTTACAATCTTTTTTTTTCTGAAAAACTTATCAGAAAAATGGTAATCATTTGGGACATTTTAAGAAATTGGCAACACTCAACCAGGGTACGGAGGACAGATAAAATTTTGCCTAGCTCTTGAAAAATAGGTAATAAGGTGTTCTGGAAAGCCAAAAATCAGGATTGAGTAAAGGACAGAGTGAGTAGACTAGTCTGGCTGCAATGCATGTTTATGTAAGGGAGAAGTGAAAATGAAGACTGGAAAGACAGATTTGGCCTCAGCTCTGAGGAATCTGAATGTTAAACTAAAGAACCTGGATTTTATCCGAACGTGTCTCCTCAAATCCATTTTTGGCTATTCCATCACATTTTCCAATTAACAGTAAGCATAATCCTTCAAAAGTGTATTATAAACATTTTGATCCCTTTTTAAACAGATTTGATGACTTCCTTTTGCTCTTGGAACAGAATTCCAATTCTGTCAGGATCCTGAATGATCTGGTTCCTCCCTACTCTAAAACCTAGCCTTCTGCCCCTTCCCACCCTAACCCCAAGGGTCTGCCTTCTCTCCTTTTCTCGTCAGTTTCTTTCCGTCCCTCCACACATCCTTCACAAATACCACTGCCTCTGTATGGAATCTTCTTCCTTAGCCCTCATCCCACATCCATTAACCTGAGAAATTCTTCAGTTCAGTTCAGTTCAGTTCAGTCGCTCAGTCGTGTCTGACTCTGCGACCCCATGAATTGCAGCACGCCAGGCCTTCCTGTCCATCACCAACTCCCAGAGTTTACTCAAACTCATGCCCATCGAGTCGGTGATGCCATCCAGCCATCTCATCCATCCTCTGTCGTCCCCTTCTCCTCCTGCCCCCAATCCCTCCCAGCATCAGGGTATTTTCCAATGAGTCAACTCTTCGCATGAGGTGGCCAAAGTATTGGAGTTTCAGCTTCAGCATCAGTCCTTCCAGTGAACACCCAGGATTGATCTCCTTTAGGATGGACTGGTTGGATCTCCTTGCAGTCCAAGGAACTCTCAAGAGTCTTCTCCAACACCACAGTTCAAAAGCATCACTTCTTCGGCACTCAACTTTCTTCACAGTCCAACTCTCACATCCATACATGACCACTGGAAAAACCATAGCCTTGACCAGACAGACATTTTGGCAAAGTAATGTCTCTGTTTTTTGATATGCTCTCTAGGTTGGTCATAACTTTTCTTCCAAGGAGTAAGCATCTTTTAATTTCATGGCTGCAGTCACCATCTGCAGTGATTTTGGAGCCCCAAAAAATAAAGTCTGATACTGCTTCCACTGTTTCCCCATCTATTTCCCATGAAGTGATGGGACCAGATGCCATGATCTTAGTTTTCTGAATGTTAAGCTTTAAGCCAACTTTTTCACTCTCCTCTTTCACTTTCATCAAGAGGCTTTCGAGTTCCTCTTCACTCTCTTGCATAAGGGTGGTGACATCTGCATATCTGAGGTTATTGATATTTCTCCTGGCAATCTTGATTCCAGCTTGTGCTTCTTCCAGCCCAGCGTTTCTCATGATGTACTCTGCATATCAGTTAAATAAGCAGGGTGACAATATACAGCCTTGACGTACTCCTTTCCCTATTTGGAACCAGTCTGTTGTTCCATGTCCAGTTCTAACTTTTGCTTTCTGACCTGCGTACAGGTTTCTCAAGAGGCAGGTCAGGTGGTCTCGTATGCCCATCTCTTTCAGAATTTTCCACAGTTTATTGTGATCCACACAGTCGAAGGCTTTGGCATAGTCAAAAAAGTCTTCCTTTAATATTCAGTGAAAATGTCACCTCCCAGGAAATCTAGCTCCTTCTAACTCCTAGTCTAGATAAAATTTGTGATTCACTCTCATATTATTCAGTCTTCTTCCATAGCACATTATCAATGCAGCTATGTAATCATCTGTGTGATTATTTCATTTTTATTTTCATTAGACCTTATTTATTTGGTTTACAGCTGGATTTCCAGGGCTCAATTCAGTACCTAGTACATAGGAGGTGCTCAACATGTATTCGAGGAATAAATGAATGGATGAATTTAATAGTGTAAAGATATACTGCTGGTGTCTAAGAAAGAATGGGAATGAAGAAGTAGCCATTTTGGGAAATTCAGCTGATCATTTTACATGGAATGAATTAGAAGAGTAAGAATTTAAAGAAAAATTTACCCGTTTTGCCTTTCATGGTCATTTGTTGAGGAGGCAGTTGTATTTTGTTATTGCTCTGACTTATACATCTATTCTTCTGAACTGACTATGAGGTTTTTAAGGACAGGAAAGAAATCTTTCTCTCTGTAGCATTTATCACAATGCCTGACACAAAGTAGATACCGTCTAAATGTCATTCAAATGAATGGGCTTTTACTAACCACAATCCAACCATTACTGAGATGAGTCTATTATGGTTTTATGTATCTCTTATCCTAGATACTCATGACCCGTTAATTTTTTTTTTTTTCTTAGCTGAGCAGTCCCTGCATCAACACCATCAATCCAAGCAGAAACATGGAATAGCTTTCCATGGCAATGAATTCGATCACAAAATTGGAGAGTTTTATCAAAATTTTTGAGCTTTCTCAGTAGCCAAATGAAACCAACAACAATTTCCCTCACTAACCCCTCACTGCCCCAGAGCATTCAACGAGCCTGAAATAAAAGGACCCTCAAATGCCCCCCAAACAGACACCAACCTAGCAGCAATGCACTTAAAAAAATAAAAGGGAAAAGAGAAAAAAACAAATGAAATTCTGATCATCCTGGGCAGAACTTCTTTAACTTAACTGTGTGCACAAAAGACCTGGGGATCCTGATAAAATATGCAAATTCTGAACAATAGTTCAAGGGAAGGATCTGAGATTATGAATTTCTAAGAAGTTCCCTACAGGTTTGCTGGTCACTCTGGAGCAGTATATTAGTCAGGGTTCTCCAGAGAAATAGAAACAGTAGGATATGTGTGCACACCTACACGATGCAAAAGGAGAGACTAGTTTTAAGAAATTTACTCATGTGATTATGGAGTCTGACATGTCCAAAATTTGCAGGACGAACTACAGGTTGAAGACCTAGGGAAGAGCCAGTGTTGCAGTTCAAGTCCAAAGGCTTCTGCTGGTAGAATTCCTTCCTGGGAGGAGTTCAGTCTTGGTTCTATGAAAGCCTTCAGCTGACTGGATGAAGCTTGCCCACTTTACAGAGGGCCATCTCCTTTAGTCAAAATCCACCAATTTAAATGTTAATCTCACCCCAAAGACACCCTTACAGAAATGCCAAGAATAACATTTGACCAAATATGGGGGTACTATGGCTCAGCCAAGTTGACATGTAAAAGTATCACAAGCCACAAGGCTCTTGGCAAACACTTGGTTCTTAATCAGAATAGTCATGTCTGACTTGCTTTGTCTTTAGGCCTTCATCAGTCCATCAGAAATTCACTACTTGGTGACAAAGAGTGGGAATTTTAAAGATGAGACACTAAGCCTTCAGTGTTAAATGATATAAAATATATTTCTCACCTGAAAACAGATATATTTAAAATATCACTGTGTATATAACTCTCTTTATAAAAGAACAATGTAACATCTAAACTACCTATTAGAGCCTCAGTGGGTCTCTAGGAAAGCACCAAAAATTTTATTTTGATGCCATACACACACAAAGGTTTCCCAGGTGGCACAATTGGTAGAGAATCCACCTGCAATGCAGGAGATGCAAGAGATGTCGGTTTGATCCCTGGGTCTGGAAGATCCCCTGGAGTAGGAAATGGCAATCCACTCTAATATTCTCACTGGGAAAATTTCACGAACAGAGGAGCCTGGTGGGCTACAGTCCATGGGGCTGCAAAGAGCAGGACACAACTAAGCAACTGAGCACACACACACACAAACATACACAGTCCAAATCACTTACTTTAGAAATTGACAGAAGGCACCCCATGTTGGTGCCACCACTTGCTGGCTGAGTGATCTTAGGGTGGTTACTTAGCAACTCTGAGCATTAGTTTACTCACATATGAAACAGAGATTTAAACTCTTCTTTTTGTGAACAGTTTTATAATTAAAATTATAACCCTGGTGGTCGAGTGGTTGAGATTCTTTGCTTCCAATGCAGGGGGCACGGTTTCGATGCCTGGTTGGGGAACTAAAATCCCACATGCCATGGGATGTTACCAAAACAATTTAAAAATTTTTTTAAATTATGGCGTATCTTTATAATCTTCAAGTTGGTTTATATACTTCTTGATGGGGCAAAGGATATTTTATTCCCAGTATCTGGCACATGTCTTAGATTTGTAATATTTGTGGCATAATTACAAGCAATAAACAAAGGACTTCATAAATGGCAACTTTAGTAGTTAGGCAGCCACTTCACTCTATGCAGAATAGAAATAAGGTCATTTTAGACTAAATATAATTATGTACCAAAGTACCCTATCTCTACTTTCATCCCCAAGTTCTGGATCCAGATTTTAATATGTAAATTGGGGCCATGTCTGTGTAAATCATAGTAATTTATTACAGTACCCTACTGTTGACTTATTGCTTTCACATATCAAAACTCATTTTGACCTTTGATCCTCACAGGTGGCCCTGAGACGTTTGTAAGGACAGAAATTAATACTTTTATTTTACATAACAGGAAATTGGAATTTCTGTAGATGAGAGGGTTGCTACAAATCATATAGGAAGCAAGTGGAAATATCTTCAAGTCCAGACTTTTGATTCCAAGTCGCGTGTTTTGACCATATCATAGTTGAATCTTTCTATTAATGATTGCAGAGAAACACCTCTTAAATGCATTCTGCATTGATGACATTTTCCATTATGGCATCTTCATATGTGAGCAATGAATTATTATTTAAAATGAGGCTATTCCAAACAATCTTCTTAGAGGAGATTCAACACAATTTTTTTTTTACATATACATATTCATTTATTTGGCTGCACTGGATCTCAGTTGAGGCATCTGAGGTTTTCAGTTGCAGCATGTGAAATCTAGTTCCCTGACCAGGGACCAGACCTGGTCCCCTGCATTGGGAGCACAGAGTCTTAGTCACTGGACTACCAGGGAAGTCCCTCTAAGCTTATTTTTATTGTTGCAATTGTTACTACTACTCCTTCAAATCACAGAGCATTAGTATATCTGATCCAATACTTCTCTGCAATTCTAATCCTATAAAATAGTGAAAATACACAGACCTTCATATTTTTGATATAAAAAGTACTTAAAACATGTCTATGGAAGCAACCTAGATGCCCATCAGCAGACAAATGGATAAGAAAGCTGTGGTACATGTACACTATGGAATATTACTCAGCCATTAAAAAGAATACATTTGAATCAGTTCTAATGAGGTGGATAAAACTGGAGCCCATTATACAGAGTGAAGTAAGCCAGAAAGAGAAAGACCAATACAGTATACTAACGCATATATATGGAATTTAGAAAATGGTAACTATAACCCTATATGCAAGACAGAAAAAGAGACACAGATGTATAGAACAGACTTTTGGACTCTATGGGAGAAGGCAAGGGTGGGATTATCTGAGAGAACAGCATCAAAACATGTATATTATCAAGTGTGAAACAGATCTCCAGTCCAGGTTGGATGCATGAGACAGGTGCTCGGGACTAGTGCACTGGGATGACCCAGAGGGATGGGATGGGGAGGGAGGTGGGAGGGGGGTTCAGGATGGGGAACACAAGTAAATAAAACTAAAACAAAAACAAACCATGTCTAAACAGAAAGTCATGAAAATATATTTTCTATCCTCTACTGTGTCATGTTTTAATGAACCAGAATTGAGAAAGCAGTTAAACAATATATGAGTTCTCTTGAACTGAAGAACAATGTATGTAACGGTTTACTTAAAATTTATCATTCACATTGCTGGTCAGTTAACCTTTGGAAACATACCATTTTATTTTAATTGATTTTCCTAATCCTAATAACTATAAAATGCAATTATTTTGTAATTATTCTAATCATACTAATGTAAAAATGGAAAAAGAGTTATGAATTTAAAACTGAAACATTAAAGTACACAATCTATTTGAATTTGATAGAACTGATAAATAAAGGTCCCCAAAGGACTGAAGTTATAATTGTAAACCTCCCTAATTCTAGGTTGGTTATTACTACTGTAGCTTTCTTTTCTCCCCTATAGACAATGAAAAAATGCTGACTTACTAAGTGTGGCAGATCCATTTTTATTGTTTTAATTTGTTGTCTGTCTCATACACCATTAAACTCTAGGATTCACATCTGCAATTACATTTACCAAAGGGAGAAAAAATAATTTACTTAAACTTTTCCCAAGTTCAACAGATTTGCAGGTACATTCAGATATATACATATGGGGCTTCCCTGGTGGCTCAGACGGTAAAGAATCTGCCTGCAATGCAGGAGACCCAAGTTTGATCCCTGAATCAGGAAGATCCCCTAGAGAAGGGAATGGCAATCCATTCCAGTTTTCTTGCCTGGAGAATTCCACTGACAAAGGAGCCTGGTGGACTACAGTCTATGTGGTCTTAAAGAGTCTGACATGATTGAGCGACTGACACTTTCACTTTCAGATACGTGTAATTATCTGCTACTCCATCATCTGCGTTCCCTCTCTTCCCCACCAAAAGGAATCTCCTTTGCTAAGACTCTGAGTTTTTTTCTTTTTTCCCACGAGTTCTTATACATCCACTGATGGGAGAGATAAGGAAAGGATTTAACTTAAAAGGCCAAACCCTCTCTTAGTTACCTGCCCAAATCCTTGGAATCAAGCCTAAACTTTAGCAATTTAAACAGTAAATAAATTCTGCTAATAGCTATTAGATTGCTAGCTGGAGAGATTCATATAGGGAGTAATTCTAATTAAATAGAGAACACTGCAGAGATTGAAATGTTTCAAGAGCAGATTTTTGTCTCCCACGCCTCATTAGGAATATAAAATTAGCTTCCATTGTGAGAAAGACAATCTTTCAAACGACTGCTCTTTGGCCATAAAGAGGTTGTATAAACTTCATTTTCAAATTTCCCATTGCTTTTTCAGTAGCGAAGGGTATTTTTCTGCCCAAACCCAACAGAAAGGATGCTACATTGCCATGCTCTGTGAACAACAATTTATCTCCCAGTTAGACACATAAAAAGGCTGACTTCAGCCATTGTAGCAGAAGGTAAGATTTGATACATCCTGGCTTCCCAGTGCTTCTCATATAGGTTATTAAAGGAGGGGGTGTTTTCTCCACTTGCCTTCTCCACCTCACCTGCCTTCTGGATCTGGATCTTGCACTTCTTGCAGCCCACTAGATATAATTCACAAGCAGAAGTGGAGAAGTTGAAGGTAGATCAGTAAGTCATTGATGTGGTCTGCCTGAGAGTCTTATCAATTCAAAGTGTAATTGAATAATTGATTCACCTGAAAGAGTGATTGAGCTTTGTGGTAATTGAAACGAGAAGAAAATCTTGTACTTGTTTCGCTGATTTCTCCACTAACATGAGAGAGTTAACACTAGTTCTCCAAACTTTGCCTTGAATCTCTGACTTGTGTTTGTTTGGCAGGTAGTAGCAACATTATGAGAGCATTTCATATAGAAGAGACAACAGTTTATTCTTTTTTAATGTTGTATAATCATGACATAAATGTCTAAACTTTTAAGCTTAGACATTGAGATAGAAAAGAATCACTTTCAAATCTTGAAAATAAACTTCTAGGGGATCTCTCCAAAGAGTGGAAAATATAGAAAAACCCTCATGACATACACTGCTTTGAACATAAGGTAATGAACCTGCCACATATCTTAGCCAGAAGGAATGGCCAGGTGCCTAGTTACATCCTCTAGCTCCTTTACTCAGTTATTGCCCCCTCCTGTCTCTCCAAGTGGAACCAGAACAAACTATGCTGTGGTGTTGTCATAGATTATGTCAACACCAGCAAGGTAGGTTTTGACCCTTTGCGTGGAATATACATGCTGGTAGGGAGCACACCTATAACTAAGACTCTCATGAGTCATTTTATTCATTAGTTTATTTGCTTATTTTATGAAGGGAGTCATTTCCTGCAAAAATAAATTGTCCAATTTATTTATTTGTTCTACTGATTCATTGTAGAGAATGAACATGAGACGTGAAAGAACATGAGACTTGAAGTCGTCAATATCCTCATTTGGTCCCTGCTCTGCCAGAAAACTTCCCTTGTGGCTCAGTTGGTAAAGAATCCGCCCTCAATGTAGGAGACTTGGGTTCGATCCCCGGGTTGCGAAGATCCCCTGGAGAAGGAAAAGGCTCCCCACTCCAGTATTCTGGCCTGGAGAATTCCATGGACTATATAGGGGTCGAACAGAGTTGGACATGACTGAGCGACTTTCACTTCACTTCACTTCTGCCAGAAGAAACCATGTGGCCTTGGGTGAGCGTCTTAACCTCTCTGAGTTTCTTCGGCCTTATTGAAAAGTATTACTTATCTCTCAAATTTTATAAGAATTCATGATAAGATAAGGTTTGTGCCTTCAAGCGCAGCAGCTGGCTCATGGAGGGTGGTTCACAAGTATCAATATTAGTTCCTTCTTATCTGCAATTCTCTTTACATCTGTCAATCTCATATTAATCTCTCATGTGACAGTCTAATCTCTCCTGATACCATGGTTTTGGTGTCTTATCTTTGCATGTGTGCATGCTAAGTCACTTCAGTCCTGTCCTACTCTTTGTGACCCTATAGACTGGGGCCTGCCAGACTTCTCTGTCCTTGGAATTCTCCAGGTAAGAATACTAAAGTGGGTTTCCATTTCCTTCTCCAGGGCATCTTCCCTACCCAGGAATCGAACCCCAGTCTCTTACATCTCCTGCATTGGTAGGCATGTTCCTTACCACTAGTGCCATCTTTAGCTTTATATTCATAATTAAGACACACTGGCTGAATAGGTATTTTTTCATTCTGTTTCTAATATAAAGCCCTTCTCATTTGGCTCTTAAAGAAGGATTGCACTGAGAGTCAATATCCCTGCTAAGGAAATATACTTTTTCTCTCAGAGTGAGCAGCATTTCCCGGAACTGCTCAATACCAGTGAGTCAGCGGTGGTTTGAGATGCTAGGATATCAGCATTACCTGAGGCATAATCACATGGAAAATACTCGCCAACTTCAAGCAACTCTAATGTTCCCCAATAGTCTCTGCAAAATCGAATAATGGAAGTCCTTCCCTTTCTGTGGTGTAATTACACGGTTCAGTCCTTAGAGAACACTTTCAGCCTTTCTGGTAGCATGTCCTCCTACACCTTGCTTGGACTATCAAGGTGATGCCAGAGATCTAGTACAGTCAGCCTTGCAATGCATGCAAAGCAATGGCATCACAGGTTTCTAACCACCGGTGGACATGTATTCATGTCACGGCCAACCTAAAATGAAGCTACAGTTCATGCACCAGCTTTCACTGCTTCTTTACACCCTCCCAGATACTTTGTCCCTGCTGTGATTAGGGCAGCCTATGGAAATAACATGGGCAAAGGGGCTAACTAGATAACTTTCTAGAGTGTGCTCCATCCAAAGTCATTACATTGCTTATATCATCCCAGATTTGCTACTCTCTGTCTCTCTCACCTTAGTTTGATTTCTCTTCTTCTAATTCATTTCACATAAAATGACTAACCGAATTTCCCAAAATGGCTACTTGTTCATACCTTTTCTTTCTTTGTTTTATAAATTCATTCAATCATTTATTCCTCAAATGCTTATTGAACACCATCTATGTAAGAGGTGTTAGACTTAGCCCTGGATACCTCTGTGTGTGTGTGTGTGTGTGTGTGTGTGTGTGTGTGTGTGTGTGTGTGTTAGTCGCTCAGTCATGTCCAACTCTTGCAACCCCATGGACTGTAGCCCGTCAGTCTCCCCTGTCCATGGAATTCTCCAGGCAAGAATACTGGAGTGGTTAGCCATTCCCTTCTCCAGGGGATCTTCCCAACCCAGGGAGCGAACCCAGATCTCTCACGTTGCAGGCAGATTCTTCACCGTCTGAGCCACTGGAGGAACCTAGCAGCTTCCAGTTTCCCGCAGCTGCCTCCCTGAGAGCTTCAGACCAAGTTGAGTAAATGCTACTGCCCTGCTCACTCTACATTGCAATATGGCACTGGGTCTGAGGAGAAAAGTTACTAAATGGTAACTGAAATCTTTTACAGAAATAATGGGCTCTACTTTTTGCAAAAAGAAAAGCCGAATCTAGCAATAGCCAAGTGCCTGCAACTTTTTCCTATCTAGTCACCAAGATGCAACTCTCCACTGATGTCTTTAACCCCCACCTCTAACTCCACCATCTCCAATCAGGGATTCCCTTGTGGCTCAGAGGGTAAAGAGTCTGCTTGCAATGCAGAAGACCTGAGTTGGATCCCTGGGTTGGATAGATCCCCTGGAAAAGAAACTGGCAACCCACTCCAGTATTCTTGCCTGGAAAATCCCATGGACAGAGGAGCCTGACGGGCTACAGTCCATAGGGTTGCAAAGAGCCGGACACGACTGAGAGGCTTCACCATTTCCAATCAGTCTGTCCTAAAGGAAATCAACCCCGTAAGGACTGTTGCTGAAGCTGAAGCCCCAATACTTTGGCCACCTGTTGCACGGAAGTGACTCACTGCAAAAGAACCTGACATTAGGAAAAATTGAAGGCAAAAGAAGAAGGAGGTGGCAGAGAGTGAGATGGTTAGATAACACCACTGACTCAATGGACATGGATTTGAGCAAATTCTAGGAGATAGTGGAAGACAAGGAGCCTGGTATGCTGCAGTCCATGGGGTCACAATGAGTTGGACCTGACTTAGCAACTGAACAAGAACAACAACCATCTCCAAAGTACACTCTCAACCTTCCATGTTATCCAGGAAGGAACACAGTAAACTAAAATTTCAACACAGAAGGAAAGGCTACCCTATGGAGTCCATTACACTGGATTTATGTATGCCACAGGAAAAAAAAAAGAGAGATAAAGGTTGACTGATTGTCAATTTAAAAGACTTTTACTCAAGGGAATAGCATTTATTTAGAGAATAAATTTCTTTTGAATAAAATGCTACTTTACTCTTAAAAAAAAATGTTCATTTCCAAGAGGTAACAAAATCATTCTTTTCATCAGTAAGAAGTTTTTTTGTTTTTGGCTTTATTTGAAACTTAATATTTCTGACCAGATTAGTCTTTTATGTTGAACTGTCTAGAGGACTAGTCCCCAAAGTGGGCTAGGGGTCCCCCAGAGGTGAACACAATGAACTACTGGAATGTAGAAAGAGTATACCTATTTTTTACTTTAAAAGTAACAAAAGTAGGACTTCCCTGGTGGTTCAGTGGCTAAGACTCCTCACTCCTAATTCAGGGGACCCAGAATCAACCTCTGGTCAGGGAACTAGATCCCACATGCTGCAACTGAGAGTCTGCATGCCGTGCCTAAAGATCCCATATGACACAGTGAAGATCGAAGATCCTGTGTGTGGAAACTAAGCAGGTGCAGCCTAATTAATCCATTAATATTAAAATGAATAGGAATAATAAAAGTTAATCTTTCTTAATTTTTAATTTAGGGATACATACTAATGACTTCAAAGTTCTCATGCAAATGTCAGACGTTCATCCCAGGTGTGGGGAGCAGGATGCTGAGAGAGGGCAGAGGGGTCGACACGGCTTTCAGCAGCACCTTGCTTTCAGCACATACTAACATTTGACAGCTATGTGTTATGGGTTAACTGCATTTGTGCATTATATTTTCTAGTTTACCTTTACCTAACACTCAAAGTCAAATGTTTAAAAATTTAATTCAAATAGCACAAGCACAAATAAGCAGTAAAAAAATGACATTGCTTGATATTTCTACTTCAAGTCCTAGTTTCCCATTAGTTAAGATACAAGAAAAAAAGAGTGATCATTTGAAAGGAAATTGAAAAAAAAAAAGAGTATGTAAAATATGGGCATATTCATTAGTATTAGCAATACAACACACCTCAAGTGTTTATTTTATATAATAACACTTTGGACATGTATTTTCCAACAACCAAACCAATTATCAATATTAACTGAAACTAATCTAGAATCAGATTTTCAAGTCAGTGTATCAGAAAACATTATTTTTAAAATTCAGTATATTCAATAATAGTGATTTTATATTTGTAGTAAGAGCAAATTAATTTTTGTATTCAGTAATAAAATAAAGGATTACTTTAAAGCATTCATTATTCCATTTTTATCATACCTTTTTAATTTTTATTTTGCTCTATTTTATAATAGACTTGATACATAAACATAGTAGTGATTATATATTTATAAGTTATGACATAGTAGTACACTGTAAATTGTTAATAATGGGTTCATGAACAAATATGTTTGGTTACCATTGAGGAAAAAGTTTATAAAGTGACTTAAAGGAAGCCTTCTTTGTTATCTATGGGACTTTGGGAAAGAGTCTTAGGTTTCCCACCTATAAAATGGGGATAATAATAAGTAATAGCACCTAATACGTATGATTTTTGTGAGGATTAAATGTGTTTGTATGTGGGTGTATTTTTTTAAGGTGAATGATGTTGATGTGTTAGATATTCGCTCATTCATTCATAATATCAGTACACCATTTCCCAAAGTTAGTTACAACATACTTTCTTGGTAAAGTGTCTGCATAACTGTGAGCAATGCCGCATGTTCATCTTTTCTTGGAGATCTGCAAAATACATTAGTGTGTTAATAGTTTTGAGACTTCCTAAAGTAACCTGTTTAATTTTATTTAATTCTTCATTTCTCAGATATGGTTGAGCCCAGAAGTCATTTTTCTTTTTTTTTAAGAAACACATGACTATATCTCAAAACATGGTCTAGGAAAACTACCTTTCTGAATATTTATATCTTAATATTGTTCTGCTATGAAATGTCATGAGTGTTAAAAGTCAAGTTGGGGACTTCCTTGGTGGTGCAGTAGATAAGAATTCGCCTGCCAATGCAAGAGGCAAGGGATCCCTGGTCCCAGAAAATCCCACATGCCTCTGAGCAACTAAGTCCGAGCACCACAATGGCTAAAGCCCCCAAGCCCTAGCCCATGAGCCAAAATAAGACAAGCCACCACAATGAGAAGACTGCGCGCTGCAACTAGAGAAAGCCCTCAGAGAACTGAAGACCCAGCACAACCAAAAATAAATAAATAAAATTATTTTTTTCAAAAGATGAAGTTGGTTGGTATAAACCCTCACTACTCAGGTCTGTGTTCAGAGAAAACTCACCCTTTATTGTTCGGTCATTAAGTCATGTCTGACTCTTCGAGACTTCATGGACAGACTGGAGCATGCCAGGCTCCCCTGTCCTTCACTGTCTCCTGAAGTTTGCTCAAACTCACACCCACTGAGTAGGTGATGTCCACCCTTGAAGTGAAAGTCAAAGTGTTAGTTACTCAATGGAGCCTGGCTCTGGGACCCCATGGACTGTAGCCCACCAGGCTCCTCTGTCCACGAAATTCTTCAGGCAAGAATACTGGAGTGGGTAGCCATTCCCTTCTCTAGGGGGTCTTCCTGACCCATGGTTAAGACCGGGTCTCCAGTATTACAGGCAGATTCATCACCATCGGAGCGACCAGGGAAGCCACTCCAATCATAGGATCTCCTTTTATTTCAGTTCTCCCCAGAAATCGAAAAAATACTAGGAAAACTCATTCAAATCAAAATAGCACAGTGAAATAGTGGATACCTCCATTTTTTAAAAAAAGAAAAGAATAAAGAAAATACTACTACACTAGCACAGTGGCTTTCTTAGGGAGGTGAAGAGGGATTCTATTCTTGCTCAAGTCCTTGGGCTAAGATAAATGAATTTAAACCTCCTTTGACCTTCTAATCCAGAGCATAAATCAGGTACGAAAATTGCTGAACACAGATTTAGCAGCAAGCCTTCCGGGGAGTTTGTTAAGTCCAGTACACTGCTGTTAACTCTCTCATAAGAGTAAGTTTCCACTTCCATCTCTGGTGTTTAAGGTTAAAGTTAGCCCAGCAGAATCCCTGTTCCCCTTCCCTCAGGAGAAAGGCACATTTCCTTCCCATCTCCTGTGAAAACTTTTCTAAACAGCTGTCGACATGAGCTAGAAAAACTTCTAACTCTTCCTACAAATAGCAAAGCACAACGGAGAGGCTTTTGAACATTCTTATTTAAAATGTCATTGGAATCGTTCCCGGTTCTCTTCATTCATTTGCGTGTCTGTGTGCTTTTTCAGTAATACTATTCCTGTATTCCCCTGGAAATTCACAATCAAAAGCATTTCAATATAAGCATTTGTGAAAAAAATATGTGCAATATATGAGAAGAGAAGCAGAACATAATAGAAGAACCTCTTTAAACTGCTTTAAGAAAACTTAATAGCCTTGAATAAACAGAACAATTTCCAGGAATAACAACAATTCTTAGGGCGTTTTTTCTCCTTTTTCCAAAATAAAACATAGCATTAAAATATTCTTTATAAATCACTAAGATATGAAAATGAAGAAAGCTATGTAACTCCCTGAATCAGAAAAATTTCTTTAAATTTAATGTATCTACTTATAAGGAAAAATACATCATATCTGAAGTATAAAATAATTATAGAGTCACAAGTAATTTATTCTTCAGAGTGGCAGACTTTTGAACAATTTCCAAATTTTCAACACTGTAAATAATATATAATTTAAGATTCCGTTCTTTATGTTACAGTGATGATGAAAGATATTTTTCTACTGAAATGCTGTCATAACTCATTGGTAAATTCGTTCAAGTTAAAAGCCAGATATTTCATAATTAGATGATTAATGAGTTTCTTTCTTTAGTTCATGGGTCAGATAGGGGTCTGAGTTAAAGATTTCCTAGGATTTATTATAAAGAAATACATTCATTCACATCCTTTTGTGCTTAAAAATGACTAAGACACTTTCCTCTGGTTCCCTGCACAGCGGTCATTTGGAGATCTGGCTTGGAAAAGGTCAGAGCCTCGTATTTCCCATGGAGAGTCTTCAAAAATCTTTCTTCCTGAAACTCAGAACTGATCACAAAACGCACAAAATTCTTCCGTACCAATTCATATCCTCTACAAACTGATCCCATCACATCACTCCAGCTCTACCAACCACTGCCCAACCCAACTTTACCCTTCCCACGTAAGCTCTAAGTTTCTGAAATGCCATTCATCAACTATTATTCAAACTGTTTTCTCAGCCTGGAATTTCCATCTTCCGCTACTCTCTCCACCTGGACCGTTAAATTCGACTGTGAATCCCACCTCCTTCAAGAAGACGTTCCTAACACTCTTAGTCAGAATGAAATTCAACCATCCTTAAACTCTCACAGCATCTGCGTTGACCCTTCGTATACCTTGGATTTCTTTCAATATTCTAGTCTGTGTTCTTATCTCATCTTACTACAGATTCTCACCTTGGTGGTTAAAGTCATCTACCCCCATGGTATTAGCTATTATTGAAGTGAAACTGATTCCAAAATGTGTAACTTCCGTTCCGATCACTCCTCTGAGTGTCCCACTAAAACCTGCTCATTGACCTGCATGTCCTATGCTGGAAGACAGTTTTATAACCTGCTTAGTCACTCGAGCTGTATTCCCAAATCACCTTTGACTCATGTCTCTTTCTTATCCTTCACATCCAATGGGTATCCAAGTCTGGTCAATTAATCTGGCAAATGGTCCAACTTCTTCATCCTCGGGGTTAGAGCCCCATGCCAGACTTTGTTCGTTTTTTGCCTGAACTATTGCACCAGGCTCTTGGCTTCTTCTCTCTTTCTAGCTAGCCTGTTCCTGTTTTGGCTTTCACTTATTGCTAGAATTATCTCTTTAAAACAACAACGCGATCAACATTAAGAATGCCCATTTCCAAAGTCAAGTAGATTTTGAGACCTGGATTTTCAAGGAAGTGTATGACTTTGGGAAAGATACACTGTCTCTTTAAGCTTCAGTTTCTTCAAGGGCCAATGGAGTAAAAACAGTATCAACCTCAGGGGATTTTTTGACAGCTAAACAGTACAATGCATATAAAATTTTCAGGACAAAATTCATCCTGCAAAAATTCTCTATCAAAAAGCTTCAAATGTGGGCTCCTATTACATTACTATCATCATCATTTCCACTGTTAAACTGGCTAGACCCCTGAGTATTGAAAAGGTAATTACTAATCACCATTCAATAAAAATGGTCTTTATTAAGTAAATTAACTCTAATGAAAAGCAGGTTGATTGCAAATCAATGCCTGCAATTTGGAACATTTGCTCTCAGGGCATATAGTTGAAACCACTATTTATTCCTTTGTTCGTAGTATTTTAATTTGTTGTTAGTTCTCCCCCATCAGCTGTCATGTAAGCCTCTTTCTGCCTTTTGGGGGATAGCTGCTTCTATGACCCCCTAAAGTAAATTTAACATTTGTCAAGAACTTGGTGTTTTAGGACTCACCAACTCAAATGTAAATTCCAAATTTGAAGAAATAAATTTAACTCTTTTGCTATGATGAGGTAAAGGGCACTCAGAAGATCTAATATATATTGAAGTTGTTTTAAAAATTGATGCTCTTTTTACTCTATTCAAAAATTCAACACTTCATGATCTGGCTTAAATGTACATTTCCGGGTTTATTTCTCTCCACTACTTCAGTTCCCTCAAAGCAAACACAATGTTTTACATGTTAGCGATACGCATGCTTTTATTTTATTTATTTATTTTTGTCTGACTGTGCCACGGGGCTTGCAGGATCTTAGTTGCCCAATCAAGGATTGAACCCAGGCCCTCCGCAGTGACAGCGCAGTCCTAACCACTGGACCCCGATGGAATTCTCAGATTGCATTTTCTTAATGTCTTTCTTTTTGGGCCCAGAATCCTCTTCTCTTGCTCTGCCTAGTAACATATTGTCTTCTCCCAAGTCCATATGTTGGACCTACAATTTAACCATTCCCATGACTGACCTCCTTACCATCTGCAGCTTTCTTTTGGAGTACACAAATAGCATTTAATCATCATGTAGATGAATAGATCACAGCTTTGTGTAGTTAAGGGACTTCCTTGTAGCTTAGTCAGTAAAGAATCTGCTTGCAGTGCAGGAGACCTGGGTTCAATCCCTGGGTTGGGAAGACCCCCTGGAGAAGGAAATGGCAACCCACTCCAGTATTCTTGCCTGGGAAATCTCGTGGACAGAGGACCCTGGTGGGCTACAGTCCATGGGGTCGCAAACAATCGAGCACGACTAACACTTATTTACTTGTATAGTTAACTTTGTAGATCTGAGTTCCTTGATTAAGTTGTTAACTTCTTTAGGATCACTGGTCCTTCTACAAATATCTAGTGCAGCACGTGGTATACAGATACTGATTGGATCTTTGCTTCATAAAATGGTATTATAATTATGTTTAGTATACTTTTGATAAACTTTTATTGGAGTTACTTCCAAACAAATTTTCCGAACTAGATTGTCTCCTGTGGGCAAACATCATGCTTCATTCTTCTTTATATTTCTCAGGAAGCCTATTATAGCCTTTTGACCACAGGAAGGGCATAAACTGGCCAAATATTAATATGAGAATAGATATTTACATTTTATTTGATTTTAGCATTTTAACCATTACATGTAGAAAGGTTTTTCTAGAAAAGAAATGAAGGCAAACTCAAAGAAGCAGTTAAATCCAGGGGGTTCTATATCATTTTAACAAAGGATAATAAACTTGGGGAGACATGATGGGATGAATAAAAAGGGATTTGAGCTTCTAGGGGTGGTAAGTTAAGAGAAGATAAATATATAGGGTAAACTAATGGAAAAAGGAGGATTATTTTAGTAAGATTTATTTGTGCAGGCCCATCCCAGTGCCTTCTTTCGTCTCCAGTGATAATGATTGCTTTTGTTTCCTGGTACAGGAAGAAAAAGGGGATAAACCTTCACAAACAGGAATTTATTTCTTGCTTTTAGGCAGACAGGGGGAGGGCAGAGACCCCTTTCCATGTTTGCTGTTTTTTTAATTGCTTTCAGCTTAAACAAGTTTTATGCTAAAATGGCATATTTGGGGATGGCATATTCTAATCCTTATCATATAACATAGGTGACGTTTTAAAGTCAAAGAGGAACATTGATTGTTTAATAAATGATTTGGAGTGTACTGACAACTGTTTGGGGGACAAAAGTAAGTTTGTCCCCTTCAATTACAAACACATTCAAAAGGAAGGAATAGTCAAAAGAATAAATTAAAAAGAAAACAGAAAATAAAAACTAAAGGAAGATATGTGAGCTTTTTCTTTTAATTAAAAAAAAGACTTTTCATAACACCAAAACCAGGAAATTTAATGTAAAATAGTGGCAGGTGGTTACATAGGTTTTTTGAATTGGCAAAGGCATAAATGAAATTGAAAGACAATTTTTTATCTATCGATCTTCACCTGCCTACTCATATATCTACTTATACCTATATACCTATAGAGGGAGATCTCTTTTAAGAAAAGATGAGCCAAATCATACAAAATGGGGAAACAATAAAAAAAAAAGTTGAAAAAATTGTGCAAGTGAAATATTGAAAGATGTTTAAGTCAATAACAGGAAAAGACAGAAAAAAATGTTACTTATCACCTTAAAAACTGATAACAATTAAAAACAAGATTATGGGGCTTCCCTGGTAGTTCAGGGGCTAAGACTCCATGCTTCTAAAGCAGGGGGCCCAGGTTCAATCCCTGGTCAGGGAACTAGATCTCACATGATGCAATTAAGATCCCGTAGACTGCAAGGAAGATTGAAGATCCAACATGCCTCAACAGAAGACATGACACAGTCCAATAAATGAATATTTAAAAAAAAAAAAGATCATATCCATTGTTGGTAAAATGGACGAAAGCCCATAATTGAGGAAATAAAGATTGGTACAAACTTTCTAGAGAACTAAGGTGAAATATTAATAATATAAAAAATAAGCATACTCAAATACTGTAAATAGATTTAAGACAAATATCTTTGGGAATTTTTAGACAAATGTCATAAATTTTGTATCAAAAGATGTCTAATGCACATGTTTACAATAGCTACTGTCAAACAACCTAAATAGTGATTGTTATAAGATTGCTATAAACATTATGACACAGTTATGTAAGGAAAAGTGTTTCATTGCATATATCAGTTAAAAAAGGATGCCGGATGTCCATATTAATGGTCAGACATGAAAAATATCCAAGAAGCAGATCAAAGAGTAGTTTGAATTTCACATCTCATGCTTGGAAATATGGGTGTGTTTGTACTTATATGGGTGTTTCTGTTTCTTTAGAGTAGGACATACACCAAATTATGAATGGTGATCATTTTGTCCAAGGATGAAATGCATAGAACTTACATTTTATTCATTGCTGAATCATTTACTAGAACACTTTCAAGTTCTTTCTATTGGTTTCACTTTATTTTTTACTGGAATATAGTTGACTCACAATGTTGGGTCAGTTTCAGGTACACAGCAAAGCAAATCAGTCATCCTTACACATATCCTTTCTTTTCTATAGTCGTCTCCCGTACAGATCATCACAGAGTACTGAGTAGAGTTCCCTGTGCCCAGCACGTCCTTATTAGTTATCTATTTTATACATGTGTGTGTTCAGGCATGTATAGATGTGAGAGTTGGACTATAAAGAAAGCTGAGCGCCGACCCATTGATGCTTTTGAACTATGGTGTTGGAAAAGACTCTTGAGAGACCCTTGGACAGCAAGGAGATCCAACCAGTCCATCCTAAAGGAGATCAGCCCTGGGTGTTCATTGGAAGGACTGATGCTGAAGCTGAAACTCCAATACTTCAGCCACCTGAGGTGAAGAACCAACTCATTTGAAAAGACCCTGATGCTGGGAAAGATTGAAGGCAGGAGGAATAGGGGACGACAGAGGATGAGATGGTTGGATGGCATCATGGACACGACGGACTAGAGTTTGGGTAGGCTCCTCTGGGAGTTGGTGATGGACAGGAAAGCCTGGTGTGCTACCACCCATGGGGTCGAAAAGAGTCAGGCATGACTGAGCAACTGAAATGATGGAACTATGCTCCGTCACTCAGTTGTGTCTGACTCTTTGCAACCCCATGGACTGTAGCCTGCCAGGCTCCTTTGTCCATGGGATTTTTCAGGCAAGAATACTGGAGTGGGTTGCCATTTCTTCCTCCAGGGGATCTTCACAACTGACTGATCAAACCCATGTCCCTCTACCTCTCTTGCACTGGCAGGCAGATTCTTTACCACCAAGCCACTTAGGCAGCCCATATTTTACATACAGTAGCATGTATATGTCAATCCCAATCTTCCAATTTATCCCTCCCCCCATATACTCCCTGATAATCATAAATTTTTTTCCTACATCTGTAGCTCTATTTCTGTTTTGTCAATTCAGTTCAGTCACTTAGTCATGTCTGACTCTTTGTGACCCCATGGACTGCAGCACGCCAGGCCTCCCTGTCCATCACCAATTCCTGGAGTATACTCAAACTCATATCCATTGAGTCAGTGATGCCATCCAACCATCTCATTCTCTGTCGTGCCCTTCTCCTCCCACCTTCAATCTTTTCCAGCATCAGGATCTTTTCAAATGAGTTGGTTCTTCACATCAGGTGGCTAAAGTATTGAAGTTTCAGCTTCAGTATCAGTCCTTCAAATGAATATTCAGGACTGATTTCCTTTAGGATGGACTGGTTGCATTTCCTTGCAGTCTAAGGGACTCTCAAGAGTTTTCTCCAACACCATAGTTCAAAAGCATCAATTCTTTGGCACTCAGCTTTCTTTACAGTCCAACTCTCACATCCATACATGACTAATGGAAAAACCATAGCTTTGACTAGATGAAACTTTGTTGGCAAAGTAATGTTTCTGCTTTTTATTAAGCTGTCTAGGTTGGTCGTAACTTTTCTTCCTAGAAGCAAGCGTCTTTTAATTTCATGGCTACAGTCACCATCTGCAGTGATTTTGGAGCCCAAGAAAATAAAGTCTGACACTGTTTCCCCGTCTATTTGCTATGAAGTGATGGGACCAGATACCATGATCTTAGTTTTCTGAATGTTGAGCTTTAAGCCAACTTTTTCACTCTTCTTTCATTTTCATCAAGAGGCTCTTTGGTTCTTCTCCGCTTTCTGCCATAAGAGTGGTGTCATCTGCATATCTGAGGTTATCGATATTTCTCCCAGCAATCTTGATTCCAGCTTGTGCTTCATCCAGCCCAGCATTCCTCATGATGTACTCTGCATGCACATTAAATAATTAGGGTGAACAATATACAACCTTGATGTACTCCTTTCCCTATTTGGAACCAGTCTGTTGTTCCATGTCCAGTTCTAACTGTTGCTTCATGACCTGCATACAAATTTCTCAAGAGGCAGGTCAGGTGGTCTGGTATTCCCATCTCTTTCAGAATTTTCCACAGTTTATTGTGATCCACACAGTCAAAGGCTTTGGCATAGTCAATAAAGCAGAAATAGATGTTTTTCTGGAACTCTCTTGCTTTTTCGATGATTCAACGGATGTTGGCAACTTGATCTCTGGTTCCTCTGCCTTTTCTAAAACAAGTTTGAACATCTTGAAGTTCACAGATCATGTACTGTTAAAGCCTTGGAGAATTTTGAATATTACGTTACTAGCATGTGAGATGAGTACAGTTGTGTGGTAGTCTGAGCATTCTTTGGCGTTGCCTTTCTTTGGGATTGTAATGAAAACTGACCTTTTCCAGTCCTGTGGCCACTGCTGAGTTTTCCATATTTGCTGGCATATTGAGTGCAGCACTTTCATAGCATCGTCACCTTTTGTAAGTTCATTTGTCTCTTTCATTTTGTTTAGATCCCACATGTAAGTGATATCATAATGATATTTGTCTTTTTTTTTTGACTGATTCACTTCAGTTAATACTATATTCTCTAGGTCCATCTATGTTGCTGCAAATGGTATTATTTCATTCTTTTTTTAAGGCTAATATTCCATTGTGCATAATTCACATGTTCCCTAGCCATTCATCTGTTGATGGACACTTAGGTTGCTTCCATGTCTTGGTTATTGTAAATAGTGCTGCCAGAACAATGGGGTACATATACATTTTCCATTACAGTTTTCTTGGGATATATGCCTAGCAGTGGGTTTGCAGGATCATATGGTAGTTCTATTTTTAGATTGTTTAAGGAACCTCCATACTGTTTACCATAGTGGCTAAACGAATTTACATTCCCGTGAACAGTTGGAGGGTTCCCACACCTTCTCCAGAATTTATTTGTGGACTCTTTAATGATGGTCATTCTGAGTGGTGTGAGGTGATAACCTCATTGTAGTTTTGATTTGCATTTCTCTAATAGTTAGTGCTATCAAGCATCTTTTCATGTGCCTGTTGGTCAGAAATGTACTCAATTATAACAAAACCTTTTAGCTCTAAATCAAAATAGTGCTGTAGGAACCCTGAGTTTTAATTAAGTTGAATACTTACTTCTGTGTCCCTTGGTTGCCTTAAAAAAGTATTCTAAGGCATCTCCCTTAGTCTGTAGTTTTTTCCTAACCACTGAGGTAGCATCATGCTTTGACATTTAGATTTTAATTTGGGAATGTTTTGCCATTGCTGGTTGCTTTGCCTACATTATTTCTTTTGGGACATTCAAGTTTCGGCCTATCCAAAACTTCAGCAATCTAGGAATAGACTTACTCATAGTCACCAATCTCAAAATTGTTACAAAGAGCCATGAGAAGTCTCTGCCATTGATTACTAGATAAGGTAGAGCTGATGAAAAAATGAGATTCAAGCTTCCAGCCAAATTCACCTCCCAAATCAAAATTAAGCCCAACGTAAATGCAGTAAAACACAATTTGCATTGAGCTAAAAGGAAGTGACCGAGAAGAAAAGGGCAAACGCACTAGTTATCTAAGTAGACCTCTTTTTCTCCTTTTTAATAAAAAGCCTACCAGTAAGTTACTCAGTGTCCCAGACTATATGCTCCAGTGAAAGCAATATCTAATTTTATCATTACACCATATAAAAGGAAACTGGATAACCTTTTTCTTTTATTTTATTTTTTAACCCAGGAACTCTTGAGGGCCAAGCTCTATTATTTGATGAGGGGTAGTCTCTAGAAGGCAAGGAGTTAAAGACGTCACTTTCAATGACAAAAGCTAAACACTTTACCCCACTTTCAGTCTCTCATCTATTCACCCTTCTCATTGTGACTGATTTCAGCTTTCCAAGCTCCTCAACTACCTGCCCTTCATTTGTATTCCTAGCGAGGAGCCTGGCTGGAGATTTTGCATTTGTGTGCTAATGCTGATGAGCTTCCTTCTCTGGGGGAGGGGAGAGGAGGAAACCACAGAGCCGCCTGGGGGTGGGAGTAAAGGTGCTGGGTTTGCCTGGAGAGTCGAGCTGAATTTTAACCTTGAATTACCTCTTACAGAGCTTCTAACAAAGCCTTACTGGCTTTGAGAAACCCTGTTCAAACGCTCTTGTATACACATACTTGAACCAACCAGGTTAGCCAAAAGTGAAAGGTGGATTTAGGGAAATTATTTTGTTATTATAATGATAACTAAAGAATAATAATGTGCAAAACCTCCAAAGTATATCAGAGCCTCAGAAATAAATCAAGAAAGAGATAGATTTACTGCTTAGGCAAGCGTTTCCTGGTTGGCTCTGTGGGTAAAGGATCCCCCTTCAATGCCTTAGACACAAGAGACACAGGTTTGATCCCTGAGTCAGGAAGATCCCTTGGAGAAGGAAATGGCAACCCACTCCAGCATTCTTGCTTGAGAAATCGCCTGGAGAGAGGAGCCTGGTGGGCTACAGCCCATGGGGTCAGAGAGAGTCAGACCCGGCTGAAGCAACTGGGCACGAGCCCCTTAAACAAGGAAAGAAAAAATGTCAAATATTTTACTGAAAGAAAGGGAGGAATTTTCTTCTCCATTATGAATAGACTATGGGAAATGAATTGTCCAAGAATATCATTTTAATTAGAATAATCATTTCAGATATCTTCATAGTTTAGAAATATTAATGCCCTGATTTAGTTATACCTGGTGTTTCATTCTATTTCTGAGGGCACTATGGAGTCAGACTAAATGAATGAAATACTTCTGATCTGCCATGTGGAAAGCTAAATAGCAGCATGCGCAGTGTTTATTTTTAATATATATATAATTTTTATTTATTTATTTTTGACTGTGCTGGGTCTTCCTTGCTGTGTGGGCTTTTCTCTAGCTGCAGTGAGCAGGGGTTACTCTCCAATTGTGGAGCACAGGCTTCTCTTTGCACCGGCTGCTCTTGTTGCAGCTTCCGGGCTCTAGAGCACAGACTCAATAGTTGTGGCACATGGGCTTAGTTGCTCTGGGGTTTGTGGGATCTTCCTGGATCAGAGATTGAACCCCAAACTCCTACACTGGCAGGTGGACTCTTCATCAGAGCCACCAGGAAAGCCTGCTCTTTGCTTTTGATTAACTTAAAAGCGGTACCAAAACATCTGCCAGAAGGCGCAGCTATGACCCATTATGGAAGAGTATTAATTCACCAACTAACAAGCGGAAATTTCATTGCTTCTCATCAGCTAATATCCAAACTCAGAATTCTCAAGAAGGTGTAGAAGATCATTGGCTTTGTCTGATCAGTTACTATTCAAGGTTGTTGTGTGATCCTTTTTGAAGATGAGAGTAAATCATATTATTCAACAAGAAAAATTTTAAGTGCAATCCTTAAAACATTTTCTAAAGGGGATGGCAAAAAGATCTTGAGAAAAAAGGGCGTTCACTCAGGACATCACAAGCTAGTGAACAAAGCTCTGAAGTAAAGGAGCAGAAATCAGAGATCAATGTTTCAAACTGTGCATGGAGTACAAGTCCCTCAGATAAACAGTAGGATATCAACTTCGAATTGACACTTGCCATCTACCACTACAAGTTTCCTGTACTGTTGCAGCTGCTGACCTTCAACACCACCTGAAAGGAGTTCAGGGTGGAGAGCAGAAATGAGGCACTCTGTGCTCCAGGAAAAACTGGCAGAACAGGTCTTCAGATAGTTAGATATTTTCAGGAGTTGATTTTATCAGCCCAATTCTTGCATCTCCTCCTATCCAGAGAAGCACTAAATCCCTTCATGTTGTTTACTACTCCTCCTGACTAGCAGTAACCTTCTGCAAGAAATGTGTCCTTTATAGCTTGTACTCCGCCTTTTCACCAAAATCACAAACCTCACATTTCCCCTACCTCTTTGGAGCAGTTTCTCAGAGCTATCTGAAATGCTGCCTCCTGTGCAATAATCTTCATTTTGCCCCAGTAAAAGTTTACTCTCACACTGTGCAATTTTTTAAGTCAGCAATGAATTTGCATGTCCTTGACCTTTCTATATCTCAGTTCTTTTATTTCTCAAATTAAGCTAATTCTAAAGAGAGAATAACAAAAATGCCAAAAAAGGTCTTAAATGAAAGTTGCTCAGTCGTGTCTGACTCTTTGGGATGCCAGGGACTATACAGTCCATGGAATTCTCCAGGCCAGAATCCTCCAGTGGGTAGCCTTTCCCTTCTCCAGGGGATCTTCCCAACCCAGGAATCAAACTGGGGTCTCCTGCATTGCAGGCAGATTCTTCACCAACTGAGCTATGAGTGAAGGCAAAAAAGTCTTAAATAGCCTTTAAAATGTCAAAAGGAGATTATTATTTCCCTACAAATAGTGCAAACACTTTTTCATTGGAAGGACTGATGCTGAAGCTGAAACTCCAATACTTTGGCCACCTGATGCAAAGAACTGACCCATTGGAAAAGACCCTGATGCTAAGAAAGATTGAAGGCAGGAGGAGAAAGGGACAACAGAGGATGAGATGGTTGGATGGTATCACCAGCTCGATGGACTTGAGTTTGAGCAGGCTCCAGGAGTTGGTGATGGACAGGGAAGTCTGATGTGCTACAGTCCATGGGGTTGCAAAGAGTTGGACAAGACTGAGCAGCTGAACTGAACTGAAATGTTCTGAACTTATTGGCGGATTTACTCCTATTTCCTCTGAAGTTTTAGCCTGTTAGTTTAGTAATCTCTGCTCTCCCATGCTGTTTATCTTCATCCTATGAACACACTTAATGGACTCATCTTGCAATATCAATGAACAGTATGCAAGAAATACAGGAATTCACAACAAATAAAAATAATGCTGAGGTCTGAAGTCTTTGGTTAACCTGACAGTCTTCAAGAAAAACAGAAAGAAATATGCTTCTTATCTGATCATCCTAGTCTGTTTTAGGATGAGAGTATAGGCAGTATTCTGAAATAGATTTTTCCTGTCAGATCAAGCCAAGGGTCTGGCATTTGACCCTGTCTTCCATTGAAAGGCTTGGAAACTGGCCATTCTATTTATTTATTTACTCTATTATTCATTTAATAAAAACTTGTTAACACATTTTGAGCTAAGTATTATGTAAGGATGGCATCTGGTTCCATTATTTCAAGGTAAATATAAGGGGGAAAGGTGGAAGCAATGACAGATTTCCTCTTCTTAGACTCTAAAATCACTGGGGATAGTGATTGCAGCCTTAAAATTTAGACACTTGCTTCTTGGGAGAAAAACCATGACAAACCTAGACAGTGTATTAAGAAGCAGACATCACTTTGATGACAAAGGCCTGTCTAGTCAAAACTATTACCTTTTCCAGTAGTAATGTATAAATGTGAGAGTCAGACCATAAAGAAGGCTTAGCACTGAAGAATTCACGTTTTCTAATAGTGGTGCTAGAGAAGACTCTTGAGAGTCCCTTGGACTGCAAGGAGATCAGATCAGTCAATCCCAAAGGAAATCAACCCTGAATATTTATTGGAAGGACTGAGGCTGATGCTGAAGCTCCAATACTTTGGCCACCTGATGTGAAGAGCCAACTCATTGGAAATGACCCTGATGCTGGCAAAGACTGAAAGCAAAAGGAGAAGAGGGTGACAGAGGATGAGATGGTTAGACAGCATCACTGACTCAATGGACAGGAATCTGAGCAAACTCTGGGGGATAGTGGAGGACAGAGGATCCTGCCACGCCTCCATTCCATTGCATCTGTGGAGTCACAAAGAGTCAGTCATGACTTAGTGACTGAAAAACAGCAACAGCCATGCAAGGAAGATCTATATATTTTTGGCACTGGAACTAAGGAGGAAAGACACACATAATATTATCAGAGTAAGTATTCTGCCAAAACTTAGATGAGTGCCCAAGAAGTTGTGGGAACTCAGTGACTGGGGACCAGAGTTAACAGACATATATTCAGTACTCTTTGTGTATGTCTGGTAAAGCAAAAAAAATGACAATGTTCAGCTTACTTGCACCCTCATGCTTTAAGGATGATCTTACATGCTCTAATGTGTGATGTGGAAGGCACAGAGGAAGATATAAAGGGAAGCTGCCTTAAAACCACAGGTAAGACTGGGCCAGGTATTTCAGTGAATGAGAAGAAAGTGGCTTTGAAATTATAATGATTCACACCTCACCTCTGATTTCTTCATAAGGAATATGAGGATTCTTATCACCCCCAGCACCATCTGTTGGAGGACAAAAATAGTATATAAAACACATACGTACAAATACATAGATATATTTATATGATTGGTTATGGAGAATTTACTGTTTGTGTTATGACAAGGACTGAAAGAAGTTTCATTTTACAGCTGCCGTAGTTCATGCATTTACTCAGTTATTCAACCATTCATTAACAATGTATTAGGTATTGTTCTTCAGGCACCATCGATATAAAGATGAAGACCATGTGGGCCTTGATAACCATAAATTAGTTGGGGATACAAAGTGATATACGTGAAACAATTAGCTAACATGACAGTACTGGAGACCGGCTTAGAAGCAGTGCCTTTCTATGTATGAAGCAGAGCTAATATCAAAGGAATTTATCCTTTGTGTAGGCAGAGATGAAGCTGTTTATAAGAAACTAAAGGGGTGAAGGCTTCACCATTTCCGGTAAAGAATGAAATAGAATTTGTCCTGCTCATTAAGCATGAATCTCTCTAATGCCTTGTTTCAGAAGCTACTGAAAGAGAAGGGTCTCGCATCCTGGAAAAGAGAGGTGACTGGGCAGGATGAAATCACGGGCAACAGAATGGTATCCAATTTGGTTCATTTTAATTAGGGTATCTCAGAAATTGGGGGTGAATGAATTACTTAATTCTCTCTCCCTTTCCCTAAGCAGGTAAGCTCAGTGGCAGTTGCATTTGCATCGGGCCAGGTACAAATACTTATAAATGAAATCACTATGTGGTTAGAGTGTAATAGTTTCATTCTATTTGCCCAGGTGATTGCTGAGAACCAGACTCTAGTGTGGAGAAGGTTTCCTGCAAGAGAAAAACCTGATGAGGCTATGGGAGCTCAAGCATGGTGACGAAGGTCCATGAGTGGGGTGGCCTGATAGGTGTCAGTGCCCGGGAAAGGTATTCATGCAGGGGGTTCTGGTCAGCTTGCTTAGCCCAAGGAAGGTGATGATAACCTTTCATAGTGTTGGTGCTGGGAGGGAACTGATCAGCTCGGGGTAATGCGGAGAGTCTAAGCAAGGTGATGAAATTGTCCATGTGGAAAAACTGATGGGGTTTTTGGAGCTGAAGCAGACAAAGAGGGCTTCTAGATGTGGGGGTGTCCCAGAGAGGGGTGTTACATGCTGATAATAATGGGAGGGGGGTTGTAGTGGTGAGGGGAATTTAATTGCATTCTGTGAGATTGATCAAATGTATAAATACATGGATAATGTGAGATACAGTCTTATTTCTAATAAGGAAGTTAGAAATAAGGAGAAGAAGAAAATAACAGAGAATTCTGATTTTGAATTGTAATACAGGGCATTGATACTAACTCATGAATTTTAATGTAGAGAAATAGAAATAAAAATAGGTGTTAATATGTGTGTAGTGTGTGTGCGTGCTCAGTCATGTCCGACTCTTGTGACGTCGTGGACTGTAGCCCACCAGGCTCCTCTGCCCATGAGATTTTCCAGGCAAGAATATCGGAACACTGAGTTACCGTTGTGTATGTATACACACACATATATTCCCTAGTGCTGTGAAATGGGCTGAGAAGATCACCTCAATAGCAATGAGAACACCTAACACCCAAAACTGGACTTAAAATATCATTCTCTACATTAAGGAACCAAAGAACTTTGAAGAAATGACTGATTACAGGGCCTTTGTTAACACGTCAAATGGACACAGCAGGCAGTGTAAGTGGCTCCCACTGGCCAAAATAAAGATACAAATAAATAATGATATGAATGGATTATAAATCATTGAATAAAGTAAAAATCGATAAGATGGCACTGATATAATTAATAAATGGATAAACTGGAAGTTTACGGAGGAATAGGATATTTCATAGCTACAAAAAACCTCCTCCACCAAAATTCTTTTAATTGTAAAGGAATTTCAATAGTAGTTTCATAGTAGGAAGAGCTGTCAGGCATCACCTTAATTAATCAAGAGATTAAAGTGAACATCTCTGTGTGTTCTCTCGATACACTTCAACGTGGAGAGCACAGAATTACTTTTATGATTTGTCTGTCAAGAGGCATAACTAATCAAGAGGAAAATCATAAAAACAGAAATGGAGGGATATTTTACAAAATAAGTGGCCTAGGATTTTCAAAAGTCTTGAAAACTAAACAAAGACAGCATAACTGTTCCAGTATGAATAAGATTAAAGAGACATGTCATCTAAATGAAATGTGTGACTCTGAACTGGATCCATTTCTCATAAAGAATATTATTGGACCAACTGGTAAATGTTGAAGAGAATCTGAGGATTAGATGCTAATATATCAAGCCTGAAGCGTCAATAATTTGGTCATCCGATTCAAACAGCCGACTCATTGGAAAAATCCCTGATGCTGGGAAAGACTGAGCAGCAGAAGAAGAGGGTGTCTGAGGATGACACGGCTGGATGGCATCACCGATGCAATGGACGTGAACTTGGGAAAACTCCAGGAGTTGATGAGGGACAGAGAGGCCTGGCGTGCTGCAGTCCATAGGGTTGCAAAGAGTCGGACATGACTGGGCAACTGAACAATATCGTGTTTATATAAATGTCCTTATTTGTATGAAATCCACACCTAAGTATTCAGTGGTGATGTGCCATCAGATCAGCTCCTCAATCTCAAATGGTTCAGGAAAAAGAAGGTTCTGTACTTGCGACTCTTATCTATGTCTGAAATTCTCTCAAAATAAAATCATATTTTACACTACTAAAAAGAAAAAGCCCTGGGGCTCTGTTGTCAAGTTGCGTTGGCTCCCATTACAGCTATGTGGGTTTGTTAAAATCTGTAACCTCTCTGAGCTGCTGTTCCTTCTTCTATGAAAGGACTATGATAACAGTAACTTCTTAAAGGGGTTGTTTTAAAGTTGAAATGAAAAAGGCTTTCATAAAGTCTCTGGCTCTTAGGAAATTTTTTCTTCATTAGAGGCTATTTTTCTTACTCATTTTTATGGAATAAAACAAAGGGCTTAATTAGTTCATGTGTAAATGACTACAAATTAGCAAGGATGTAGTGTTCAATTTTTTTCATACTGGAAAATGAAGCATTATATGTTTTGTTGTTATTGTTATTGTTGCTCAGGCGCTAGGTTGTGTTTGACTCTCTTGCAGCTTCCCTCTGTCCATGAGATTTCCCAGGCAAGAATACTGGAGAGGGTTGCCATTTCCTTCTCCAGGGGATCTTCCTGATCCAGCGATTGAACCTGCCTTTCCTACATCTGCAAGTGGATTCTTTACCATTGATCCACCAGGGAAGCCCAAGAACACGAGTATTCTTAATTAAAAAAACTAATCAGAGACACTGCTGCTATGTCGCTTCAGTCATGTCCGACTCTGTGTGACCCATTAGACGGCAGCCCACCAAGCTCCCCCGTCCCTGGGATTCTCCAGGCAAGAACACTGGGGTGGGTTGCCATTTCCTTCTCCAGTGCATGAAAGTGAAAAGTGAAAGCAAAGTCACTCAGTCATGTCCGACTCTTAGTGACCCCAGGGACTGCAGCCCACCAGGGTCCTCCATCCATGGGATTTTCCAGGCAAGAGTACTTGGAGTGGGGTGCCATTGCCTCCTCCATCAGAGACACTGGATATGATAAAAAAAATAACTATCAAAACAGAAAACATCAACACGTGGAAGGCCAGCAAGATGAAAGAGCGAGGGAGCTGGACGGGGAGGGGTTTCTGGAGGAGTGGCGCCCCGGGGCAGGGTGGCAGTGTAGAGCCCCGGGCGCTGGAGACACTACGTGTCAGGGCACCCACACCGCCCACCAGCAGGCGACACGCACAAGAAACACCCGGGCCCACCACACACCCCGGAGCAAGCCCCGCCGGAGTCTGCAGCTGAGGGCTCACCGCCCTCCCCCTGCTTGCTCCCCTAATTTTTAGTCATTTAATAGAGTAGGAGATATGTTTGGCTTCAGCTCCGTCACATGAATAATATAAATTCGTTTAACCATATTATGGTTTCATGTACTCCAAATACCCCTATAATAACAATGTTAGATGTCACCAAGCCCCAGCTGTGGGAATGTCCACATATAAATACACAGAGGCTTCTGTGAGGCTCATGGTGGGATCTTAGTTCCCCAACCAGAGATAGAACTGGTACCTTCTACACTGGAAGCACAGAGTCTTAACCAATGGACCTCGAGGGAAGACCTTACATAGACACTTTTACTGTCAGAAATATTCAGACATTATAGATGTTACAGTGGCAGAAATGATATCCAAATTAACAACAAAAGAAGGCAAAATAAATTTTCATATTTGAAGATTACAGGTGCAACTGAGAAAATTCAGTATAGTGAAGAAGAGGAAAGATGTAGTAATCTTTAAAAAAAAATATTTAACTATAATTGTACAATATTGTTAGTTTTAGGTGTACAACATAGTCATTTAACATTTAAATATATTACTAAAGTATTACTATGATAAGTCCAGTCATCATCTGTCACCATACAGAATTACTATAGCATTATGAATTATATGCCTTATACTGTATATCACACCCCAGTGACTTATTTACTTTATAACTGGAAGTTTGAACCTCTAATTCTTCTCACTTGTTTATCCCAACTATCCACCCAAAGATACATGCACCCCTATGTTCACTGAAGTATTATTTACAATAGCCAAGATAAGGAAACAACCTGTGTCCATCAACAGATGAATGAATAAACAATGTGTGGTGCATACATACAATGGAATATTTCTCAGCCACGAAAACCACTGAACTCTTGCCATTTGTGACAACATGAGTGGATTTAGAAGGTATTATACTAAGTGATATATTATTTATTGTTTTTTATTGTTACCCTGACAAATGACCACCAGTTTGACTTGAAACAAAATCCATTTATTGTTACAAAGTTAAGTAAATACAGATCAGGGTGGGTTTGGCTTGGTCTTCGATTAGAGTCTCACAAGACAGAGTCAAGATTATCTCCCGGGCTGTACTGTTATTTGGAGGTTCTGGGAGAATTCCCCTTGTAAGATCATTTAGGTTGTTGGCAGAGTCTATTTTCTGGCATGTATAGCTCTGAAACTGTATGAAGAGAATCATTCTCAATTATTAATTTCTCTTGTATAAATGCAACATATGTAATTTTAAAGACAATTGAAATTGTACACTCTATATATACATGCTTCTATAGAGAATACAAGATTATTTCAATTTTAACTTAGACATTTAGGTTTACTCAAAACAGAACTCTATAATATTAGATATTTAATATCTGTCTTTCACGCCTTTTCTGGTTCCCCTTCTTAACTGCCAAATTAGCCAAATTATCATCTATGTATTACACACATTGAACCTCTATTGGGGTGGAGAGGGAAGGATGGCTTAGGAAGAGCATTTAAGGTGATTCGAGAGTTACCGTCACCATAGTTGTCCATACCAATCTTGTCTTTGTTGCCACAATGAAGAAAGTTTTGAAACATTCCAGAGAATTGTAGATTAGAAAGTGGAACATGACAACAACTACACTGGGCGATTACAGATGCATGGAGGAGTGACAGCGGTGGCCCTCCATGTAAACAACAACCTGCATTTACGCGCTTTTGTGCGCGCCCCTCCAGGAGGGCCTGAATCTGGCCGCCTCCCTCCCCCACGGTTCTATAGCTCGGAGGCTTGGCTTAGGTGGGGTTGGAAATGTCCTAGAATGGCTCTTTGTTGGTTTTCCCTCATGCTAGAGACTAGTGCTGCTGTGAAGCAAAGTGCTATTGAATTTGCTCACTCAGGCAGAACACTCAACAGGAAGGAAGGAAGTGGCCATTCTTTCTGGTCCTATTGTCCAGCCACCAGGCTTAAGCAATCAAACAGCTCTGTGGCCATAGCTGGGTGCTTACAAGCCTGTTTTTTTGGGGTTTTTTTTTTTTGTTTTTTTTTTTGCCCACTGGTGGGCACTGGGGAAGGGGGCGGGGATGGCTTTTTATGTTTTTCATTTATTTTTGATTCAGTCTGATGGCATGTTTACATGCTCATTCTCAGGTACTCATTTTCTTACAACATAGTGAAAGGAGAGTCAGAGTGAGTGAGAATAAATTTTGGAAGTGGAGTAGCCATATATTGGGCTTTCTCTATGGATGTGTTGTGAAAATGGGAAGAAGTAAGCATTTATATCACTAACAAATTTTGACATGTGTCACTATTTTTGGTTTTTGTGTTTTGTGTTTTTAATATTTACTTATTTATTTTGGCTGTGCCAGGTCTTAGTTGTAACATGTGGGCTCTAATTCCCTGACCAGGGATGGAACCCAGGTCCATGGCTCAGGCAGCATGGGGTCTTAGCCACTGGACCACCAGGGAAGTCTCTGCATCACTACTTTTAATTGACAGTGTTTAACATGCCTCTAACCTTGTCTTTGGACAAGTCTTTTATCTCCTTTGCAAGTCAGTTTTCTTTTCCATTTTCATTAATAGAATAAGGATAGTGACCTTACTTTGTTTATGTCACAAGGCTAGTATAATAATGGAACGTATGAAGAACTACTTAGAAAAATATTGCATCAAGCTAATACACAATATTAGGATTCTCCTGAGGATAAAAATGCCACCAGTGAAAATAAGTAACCAAAGTGAGAAAGAGAACTTAATAAAAGCTAAGGGTTACTGAATTAAAATAACACATTTTGTCATTGATATATGTTTGTAAATTAATAAAAATACATTAATAAAAATTTGACGGCTTTTTTCAAAGTTTTTGAAGTTTCTCCAAAACAGTATAATTTTGGGATTTCACAAGAAGGTAGTTAGTAGAAATTGATGCCTGCTGGTGAAATTGTCCCTACTCTTAGGGAGGGACAGTTTTTTTCCGAAGTATTTTCTCAATTTTTAAGTGGTTTTAAAATGCATTTATTAAAATTAAAACTTCATGTGATTATTATTCTTTTACACATAAACTTTAAAAGAAATGAAAATCTTAAAATCAGATACAATGTTAAGAGTAATTATAGTCAAATTTCGTGGGGGAAATAGTGCCTTCATTAAAATAAGTTTTAAATTTAAACTTTTTGGACAAGAATCCTAAGTAATTATATTGATTACAGCTATATCTTGTAAAATCCAGAAGTCATGAGGAGTTTAAATTACTCTGGATTATTTGGGACTTTCTGATAATCTCTGGGGAAACTATGCTATAATTTTTATTAAGTAATAAACTTTAAACTGTGGAGAATGGCAGTAGCTTTTAAGGCATGAGACAGTCATCAAGGCTAAATTATATCCTCTAAGGAACATAGTCAAAGAAATATTTTCCTTTTCTTGGGAAGGATTTGACTGGATTTTTCTTTCCTAGGGACTCAATGTCAGGAGACATCTGTGTCTAGATTGTTAATCTAGAGCCCTATGATCCAGAGCAGAGCTCAGATGGGTGTATTGAAATATTACCTGCGAATCTGGGTCCCTTCCCTCTTTGACTTTCCACTTTTAGGAGTTGGGTAATGATGCCAAGCTCTTCTTCTTGCCTTACCCACTATTCCTCTCATTGTTGTTGTTAGTTGCTAATCATGTCTGACTCTTTTGGGACCCCATGGACTGTAGCCCACCAGGCTCCTCTGTCCTTGGAATTCTCCAGGCAAGAATACTGCAGTGGGTAGCCATTTCCTTTTCCAGAGGGTCTTCCTGATCTAGGGATAGAACCTGCGTCTCCTGCACTGGCAGGTGGATTCTTTACCCCCGAGCCTCTAGGGAAGCTCGCTCTTCTCATTAGCAATTCAGTATTTGGCAACATCAGCGTAATTTTCCCAAGTGGAAGTCAAAAGCAGTTCTTTAGGAAAGGATTGAGGATACTTGAGTGGAGAATCTGTTTCATCCTGCTACTTATGGATATGTCGACTGATTATGAAGCCAGGGCTATCAGAACTGTGATGTCAGCTCTCAAAAGCTGAGAGCCTTACAGACATTGCAAGAGAACAGTAATTCCTCAACTGTAGACGAGGTTTAGATACTCTCTTGTGTTGTAATTTATAGTGGGGTTTGGAGAGAGTCCAACCTTTGAAAAACTATTTACTCAGTTAACTCAGTGTCAGACTTCAGTGTTTTAAGGTTATTCCTTTGGGCTTTTATACCCTTGGGTGGAGGTTCCTTCTTATTCACGGCTTCCCTGGTGGTTTGTATGGTAAAGAATCCACCCACAATATGGGAGACCTGGGTCGAGAAATCCCCTGGAGAAGGGAGTGGCAGCCCACTCCAGTATTCTTGCCTGGAGAATTCCATGGACAGAGGAGCCTGGTGGGCTACAGTTCATGGGGTTGCAAAGAGTTGGACTTGGCTGAGCAGCTGATTTACACACACACACACCCTTCTTATTTATTTGTTTTCTAGGCTCTCTTTCTAGGGGTGAATCAATGTGAAAATACCAGTGCGGGCAGGGCAGTAAAGGCAAGCTGTGCTGAAAAGAGAGAAAAGTCGTCCAAGAGAGAGGAGAGGCACTTGAAAAAGAGAGGTTTTTCTGCCTTTACATGTTTGTCTATTGCCCCTCATTCAAGGCTACAAACTCTGAAGTTTTAGGTAGAGAAAATAGAAAGGAAAGGTGACTAGATTGACAGTCTAGTGAACTCTGATAAAGGTCCTTCATTTCCACCGAAAGCATGTATTATAATTTAAATTTCTATTGCAATTTCCTCCTTTAAGTGAGAGTCTTGAACCAAATGCTTTTTCATACTGCTGCAAGTTCTAAAATTCTGTTTCCCTGAGTATGATTCGGAAACCTACTTTCACATATTTGTTCAAAGTCTAGGATAACATTTCTTTCTGTGACAGAGAAGAAAAAGAAATGACCTACTTTACTGATGCACAAAATCCTTACTGAAAGAGCTACAGAATTTGCTCTCAGGGAGAACAGGAACCTTTTCTCTGGATAGGACCATGTCTTTGTTATTGAAGACATACTAGTTAGATATAGACTTAATTTAGTAATTTACTCCAGATAAATCTATACTGCATCTGTAATCCTCAGGTCTGAAGGAGGACAAAATAAAATGTAAAGTGATCTTCAACTTACCAAATTTCTTCTCCAGAGATTCAGACCAAATTTGTAGAGGAGCATTTCCTACAGTTTCTAGATGAGCAAAATTTCTTATTCATTCTCTAGAACTAAACTTCCTCTGAAACATACCAGCTCAGGCATACACTTGTCATAAAACAAAATTAAGAAAAAGAGGGCAAATCAGTAATAATGGTTGCTAATATGTCCATAGTGATTGCTACAAGGTAGTTACATTCTAAATGCTTCACATTCAAAATACATCTAATTCTCACAACTATGCTATGAGGAGTATACTATTATTATTTTCACTTAACAGATAAGAAAATTGAAGCATGAAAAGTTTAAATGTTTGCTTAACACTACTTTCAAGTAATAGGTAGACCCACAGTGTGAATGGAGGGTCTAGGCTATTTCTGGGCTCTTCAGGTGGCTCAGCAGTAGAGAATCTGTCTGCCAAGCAGGAGATGCAAGATCGATCCCTGGGTTGGGAAGATCCCCTGGTGGAGGTCATGGCAACTTACTCCAGCATTCTTGCCTGAGAAATCCCATGGACAGAGGAGCCTGGCAGGCCACAGGCCATGGGGTTGCCAAAGAGTCGGACACCACTGAGCAACTAAACAATAGGCTGTTTTCAGAGCCCTTACTCTTAACTCCAACACAATTCCATTTTTCTAGCTAGACAGTGGAACATGCTTATTAAAAACATGCTGCCATTTAATTTCTAGAGTATAGGCTAATCTAGAAACACACTATTAATGCATTAAAATGTACCTGGAAAGGAGTAAAGTGAATGTAAGTAACTGTCTACTGGAAGTATAACATTCTTTAAAGAGAAAAAAAATCTAACACTCAACAATGTAAAATTCATAATGTCCAGCATCTGAACAAAAAAAGGCAGGCAAAGAAGTAGAAAAATGTGACCTGTGACCTGGAAAAAAAAATTTGGTTGAAAGAGAACCAAAATGGCAGACACCGGTATTATCAAACAAGGAGGTTAGAAAAGCTCAAGGATTAAAAAGGAAAGCCCAACCATAATGAGGAGAACAATGGAAGATACACACAAGAAGCAGATGAAAATTTAGAGATAAAATGCAATATTTTAAATAATAACATCTCTGGAGATTATAGACTGCAGGAGAAAAAAATCATTAAACTTGAAGCATAGCGCTAGAGCTTTAGAAAATGAAGTCCAAGGACTTCTGGTTTCCAGTTTCTCATGTAAGAAGCTTAGAAGTTGCCATTCCATGCTAACAAGTAAAAATCTGAACAAAGTGAGAAAGCAAAAACTCTTCTTAGAACTATCAAAGAAGCGAAGTCCAAGGATAGACCACTGATCCCCAAGCTGGAGAGACAGGTAGGCAGATACAGATAATCAATTTATCAGAGCTGAAACACCAGGGCAGAAATCTACCCAGGCTCAGATAAAGGAGTGATACTGACTCTATTGGACTTCCCAGGTGGCCATTGCAGGTCTGATGCAAGAGACCTGTATTGACCCCTCAGTTGGGAAGATCCTGGAGGAGGCAACCCACTCCAATATTCTTGCCTGAAAAATTCCATGGACAGAGGTACAGTGTATTAAAATAGGGACATACTATGATTTTTAAAGTCAGATGAAATATCCAGCATCCTCTCCTGCAGCACTGAGTAAAATCTCTTTCTCCCATGTGAGAGCAGGTTGAAATATTTCAAGAAATGTTCTGTTTTAAGCTGCAACCCTCTAGATTTCTCACCCGCGTCCATCCATTCATTAGTGCCCTCTAGATGTACAAACTGTCAACGTCCCATTAAAAGAATGCACTGAATGCAGTGTTTCCAAGAGGGTTATTCTATTGTGCCAAGGACAGGACTCATCTTCCTGCCTGGAAGTTGCGACCACAGATCAATTCAGCAGCCCAACTGAGAGCAATTTGTGAATTTTTTATGACTTGGCAAAGCCATTTCAACTGAATTGCTTTCTTTGCAACTCCTCTGCCCCATGAGCCACAGGAAGCCTGTTTCCAACTTACAAAACTCTTAATATGAATTATAATTATCTTCCATTTCTATGGGCTTCACTTGTGGCTCAGCTGGTAAAGAAACCACCTGCAATGTGGGAGACTTGGGTTTGATCCCTGGGTTGGGAAGATCCCCTGGAGAAGGGAAAGGCTACCCACTCCAGAATTCTGGCCTGGAGAATTCCAGGGACTGTATGGTCCATGGGGTTGCAAAGCGTGGAACACGACGGAGCAACTTTCACTCACTTTCCACTTCTATTTCAAAATGGAAAAATGAATACTTTCAGCTGTTTCTTCTCACTGTTTCTTCTCACTGCACCACCTTAACCATAAAAAAGAATAAAATAATACCATTTGCAGCAACATGAATGAACCTAGAAATTATCATACTAAGGGAAGTGAACCAAAGACAGATATCATACGATATCACTTATATGTGGAATCTAAAATAAATAATACAAATTAACTTACATCAATATATAAAACAGAAATAGACCAAATGACATAGGAAACAAACCTATGGTTACTAAAGTGTAAATGGTCAGAGGATAAATTAAGAGTTTGGGATTAATGGATATACATTATTATACATAAAATAGATAATACTATATAAAATATAGTAGTAGAAATTACTTCCTAGCCTACTTAGGTGACAGAGTTGTTGTGGCAATAAAGTCAGATAATAGGCTTCTTTGGAGACATTAATATTAAAGAAGCAAAGAAGTTTGTGGAAATAATATTAGTAAGAGGATTTTGAGTCAGCTTCTCAGACTATGTGATTCAAAAGTGCATCTTATGAAATTAGCAATCTTTCCACCATTATATGAAGGTCTCAGAGGTGATCATCTTGAAGGTATTTTATCATTATTTAAGCATTCTGACCCATATAAATGATAATGTCACACGATTCCAGCTTATACTTCAAAACTTACAGTAAGAAAGAAAAGATACTTGATATTCTAAGTCAGCATTTTTTCCCACCGTATTCCCAATATAGCAAATAAACTATTTCTATTGAGTCCTGAATGGAAAACTTCCACATTTAGATTCTGTATTCATAAACAAACTTCCATCCATAAGCTTCTGTATCTCCACTTCTGCCTGAGAGTCTAAAAGAACTCCGTTTTAGGGCTCAAATTTACTATAGGAAGACAGCAAATGAAAGAAGGAAAGGTGAGAAGACCCAGCAGCAGCATAAAGGCATTTTTTCACCACTTTGTCTTCCTTTCAAAAAAATTAGATTTTTGTGTTCCAGACTAAACAACAGTCAGTTACCAGCAGCAATTGGTGATCAGTCAGGAAGAGCTAAGTTACGCTGCAGCAACAAAGTCCAAAATCTCAGTAAATCAACAACAAAATGTTTTTTAACAACCATTCTACATATTCAAGGTGTTCTTCAGGGCCCTTTACTTCTGGTAGTCTCTGGGACTCAGGTTGATGAAAACACCATCTTGATAAGATGCTCATCAAGGCAATGGGAAAGGGACATTGAGAATCACACATGAGCACTAAAAACGTTTTTTTTCATGAAAATGACAAAAACTACTTTCGCACACATTTCTTTGACCAAACAAGTCATTCATCTGTCCCCAACTTACCATGTACCCAGAAGGAGGAGTATTATAAAATTTGTGAGCATCCCTAATGACTATCCCTACTGTATTTGATGAAGGGTGATAATAATAATTCTTATAGATTACTGTGAGAATTTATATCACACTTAAGCATAGAGTGAGCTCTAGTATATGAATTATATTTTAAAAAATATTTAACTTATACAATAGATATTTTTAGAGAAAACAAATGTATGGGGATTATGATTGGTTAATATATTCTCTGGGAGCCTTATGTGGAATTCTTATGTTTTATATATGTAATTTTGTTTCCAGCTTATTTCCATGTTCACAAAATCATTGATATATCTAGACAATTTTCATTTTTAAATAGTCATTGACTTCCCTTCACTGATGAAAACAAAGGTTGGAAGATAAACATCAGTTTTATCACTCCAAGCACATACACATACACACATGAATTCAGAATATGCTTTTATTAAATGTTGTTTTGGTGGACTATTAAATTCTCTCACAAAGAATTGTATATGACCTTTACACAATACAAATAAAATCACTGACCTATGTCATGGTCAACCAAGCTTTAAAAAACCATTTCATCAAATGCTTCACAAAGAGTCATGAAGATAATAGAAAAGATATCTCTATTGTATGTTAGCATAGACAAGGCTCTAAAAACTTGGTAGGAGGCAACTAAACTCAGAACTGCTTAGGATTAGAAATCAAGATGAAGTCAGTTCCTGTCTACCCAAAGGAAGTGTCTGTAGATGCAAAGTACAACAATTATACAATGAGTTGCATCCACATAGAGGATACCAATTTTGGTAAAGTCAAAAAAGGCAGGTTTTTCTCAATGCAATTTTTGGACTGAAATATCTCAATAATTGTCTTAACCCTCCACTTCACTTAAGGAGTTCTTTCTAAAGCCAAAGTAGTGTTTTGGCAGGTAGCCAATGATTTGGACAGTAAAATAGACAATTCAAGCCAGTGCAGTACTTGGGGTAGGGACGGAAATTTGTAGGCTTGGCTGAAATGATGACAACGGAAAACTGTAAAACCCTTCCGCCCATACAATTGATGGATTCAATGGCTCCGTCAGGACCCTCTTCTGCAATCTCCTTCTACCCAGATCCTCTTTTCCCAGGTTATGTTAACCTGATGCACGTGAGAAACAGTATGGTCACAAAATATTCAAATCCTAGAAAAGCTCATTTTTTCCCCCCTAAACCATATGAGATATGGAAGGGGATTCAGATATACTATAAACAGTGATTTGTAAAACCAAATTAGAAAATAATAATTTTACTAGATGTAAAACCAGAGATAAATAGAACCAGATGTAGAAAACTAATAAGAATCTGAGAGTTAAGGAATTTGGCTACACTGAGAGGTACAAAACCATATTCTCAGGAAGTAAATATTATATTAGATAGTTTTTTCCCAGAACCTAAAGAATTTTATAGTAATGTACTTTATTCCCAGAAATTAATAAAAATAAGTTACACAATTCCCAGAAAATACAGTTTAAAGTTGCCGCTTCAGAAAAGGAAATACTCTATTAGCAATTGTTACCAAAAGAAGAATTTATTGCCTCGAGTGAAAAATAAAGCTGAAAGTTCAAAAAATTTTGGAATCCAGATTTTTCTTTTTCAGTCAAGAAGGATTAAGTATTTGTAACAGTACATTTGGAGAGCCCTATCAAATTAAAAAATATTAAATGTTTTTACCATTAGAAATTTTTCCTTTTATTATGCAAAGTTCTTAAATGATGCTATGATTGGAAAAGAAGATCAGATGTGGAAGAAATGTCTTTTTATAGATACAGAGAATTTTTTATTCCCATAAATGAATAGATTGTTTAATTTAGATTTTTTCAGAAGAGTGCGTTTCAGATGGACATACCGCTGCCACTTGTCTGTAAGAAACTCCCCTTTTGAATCAGAGAAAACTTTATTGTCCTCAAGATTGTGTTTTTGCTTTTTTCTGGTTTGTCTTTTTATTTCTTCCTTGCAACTGAAGCTGCAAGTCAACATGTTCCTTTATTATGAGTTAATACACCCAGATTTTTATGAAAAGCAGATGTTCTGAGTTTTAAATTCAAATCATATTGTTAAGAAGCATCCTTTTACTTACTTTTTTCTTCCTTGTCCTCCCTCCACCCTTTATTCTATTTTCAATTCCTTTATTATTCACAGATCCTTCCTTAGATTTCCGCCCTTCAGAAGATTATGGTCTTCCAATGTTAAACCATTTAAATCTGTCCTAATGTAAATGCTTTTTCTCAGTGGTTAAGAAGGACATTGCTTTTGACATGACTGAGTCTAAATTTCCTCCCTCCTTCTTTTATGTAACTTTTATTTTCTCACTGTCTGCATTTTTCCCCAAATGCCATTTTATGGTTTGCTTTCATAATAACATTGCCAATATTATAGTACCTAGTATTTATATGGTGTTTTACAACTTTATAATGCACTTTTATTTCTTTGGCTTATTTATTACATTTTGTTTCTAACAAATGTATTTGTCAAAACTTTTTTCATGTGGAAAATGAGTCATAAATGAGGCATATATTATTGTAGAGCATCAATTGCCAGAAATAGTTTTCTTTTAACTACTTTCAGAATTATATTAATTCTGGAGTTTAAGTCATTTCTAAAATATATTAATCCTGAGTTTAAAGCTACAAAGCATTAACTGTGTTTTCATAATTTCACATCCTAAAGTTACTTTAGATAACGGTATGATTTTATTTGTTTCTCTACAGACTATTAGAGGCATTATCAGCTTCAGTTTGAAAGAACCATGCCAAGATGTTATCATCCTAAAAGATAAATATTTCTTGGGGAGTATATATGGCTATGCATATGTCATGGTCACACATTGGATCTCTTTTAAAGTGAGTGCTAAGATTACGAATGCAATTTTGCAGTTTTTTTTTTAATCCCAGTAGGATTATTATCTTCTTGGTGTCAAAGAATAATAACTCTTTAGTGAAGAATAGTAAGCATTTTTTGTTTGTTTGTTTTGTTTCTAAGAAAACAAATGACTACAGTTCAATTTTCACTCTGAAAGCAGGACAAAGTGAATTATGGATTATCCATAGTAGTGAACACAGCTTGTGATACTTCAGATATCTTTCATTTTACTGAGATTTGAAGATTTCATAGCTGAACTTGTTAGGCTGAAATTTCTCTTTAGACACTTGAGGAATTCTATTCTTAGACTTAGTGGGAGATGGAATTACCCATGATGATATATTGACCTTTAGATAGTACTTTTTAAATCATTTGTTGGGGAGAATATTCTTTATTTTTAAGAAATTAATAACAGTTACTCAGCAAACATATACAGTTTGCTGAAGTAGGTGCTGTGTAAGAAATTATCCTCAACCTTAGCAGCTTAAACCATTTAAGAACTCAACATCACCAGATGGTCCACACCGAAATCAGATTGATTCTATTCTTTGCAGCCAAAGATGGAGAAGCTCTATACAGTCAGCAAAAACAAGACCGGGAGCTGACTATAGCTCAGATCATGAACTCCTTATTGTCAAATTCAGACTTAGATTGAAGAAAGTAGGGAAAATCACTGGACCATTCAGGTATGACCTAAATCAAATCCCTTACGACTAAACAGTGGAAGTGAGAAATAGATTTAAGGGACTAGATCTGATAGAGTGCCTGATGAGCTATGGACAGAGGTTCGTGACATTGTATAGGAGACAGGGATCAAGACCATCCCCATGGAAAAGAAATGCAAAAAAGCAAAATGGTTGTCTGAGGAGGCCTTACAAATAGCTGTGAAAAGAAGGGAAGCAAAAAGCAAAGGAGAAAAGGAAAGATATTCCCATTTGGATGCAGAGTTCCAAAGAATAGCAAGGAGAGATAAGAAAGCATTCCTCAGCAATCAATGCAAAGAAATAGAGGAAAACAACAGAATGGGAAAGACTAGAGATCTCTTCAAGAAAATTAGAGATACCAAGGGAACATTTCATGCAAAGATAGGCTCGATAAAGGATAGAAATGGTATGGACCTAACAGATGCAGAAGATATTAAGAAGAGGTGGCAAGAATACACAGAAGAACTGTACAAAAAAGTTCTTCATGACCCAGATAATCACGATGGTGTGATCACTCACCTAGAGCCAGACATCCTGGAATGGGAAGTCAGGTGGGCCTTAGAAAGCATCACTATGGACAAAGTTAGTAGAGGTGGTGGAATTCCAGTTGAGCTATTTCAAATCCTGAAAGAAGATGCTGTGAAAGTGCTGCACTCATTATGCCAGCAAATTTGGAAAACTCAGCAGTGGCCACAGGACTGGAAAAGGCTTCATTCCAATCCCAAAGAAAGGCAATGCCAAAGCATGCTCAAAGTACTGCACAATTGCACTCATCTCACACGCTAGTAAAGTAATGCTCAAAATTCTCCAAGCCAGGCTTCAGCAATACGTGAACCGAGAACTTCCAGATGTTCAAGCTGGTTTTAGAAAAGGCAGAAGAACCAGAGATCAAATTGCCAACATCTGCTGGATCATAGAAAAAGCAAGAGAGCTCCAGAAAAACATCTATTTCTGCTTTATTGACTATGCCAAAGCCTTTGACTGTGTGGATCACAATAAACTGTGGAAAATTCTGAAAGAGATCGGAATACCAGGCCACTTGACCCACCTCTTGAGAAACCTATATGCAGGTCATGAAGCAACAGTTAGAACTGGACATGGGCCAACAGACTGGTTCCAAATAGGAAAAGGAGTACATCAAGGTTGTATTGTCACCCTGCTTATTTAACTTATATGCAGAGTACATCATGAGAAACGCTGGGCTGGAAGAAGCACAAGCTGGAATCAAGATTGCCAGGAGAAATATCAATAACCTCAGATATGCAGACAACACCACCCTTATGGTAGAAAGTGAAGAGGAACCAAAAAGTCTCTTGATGAAAGTGAAAGAGGAGAGTGAAAAAGTTGGCTTAAAGTTCAACAACAGAAAACTAAGATCATGGCATCTGGTCCCATCACTTCATGGCAAATAGATGGGGAAACAGTGGAAGCAGTGTCAGGCTTTACTTTTTTGGGCTCCAAAATCACTGCAGATGGTGATTGCAGCCATGAAATTAAAAGATGGTTATTCCTTGGAAGGAAAGTTATGACCAACCTAGATAGCATTTTAAAAAGCAGAGACACTACTTTGCCAACAAAGGTCCATCTCATCAAGGCTATGGTTTTTCCAGTAGTCATGTATGGATGTGAGAGTTGGACTGTGAAGAAAGCTGAGCTCTGAAAAATTGATGCTTTTGAACTGTGGTGTTGGAGAAGACTCTTGAGAGTCCCTTGGACTGCAAGGAGATCCAACCAGTCCATCCTAAAGGAGATCAGTCCTGGGTGTTCATTGGAAGGACTGATGCTGAAGCTGAAACTCCAATACTTTAGCCACCTCATACGAAGAGTTGACTCATTGGAAAAGACCCTGATGCTGGGAGGGATTGGGGGCAGGAGGAGAAGGGGACAACAGAGGATGAGATGACTGATGGCATCACCGATTCAATGGACATGAGTTTGAGTAAACTCCGGGAGTTTGTGATGGACAGGGAGGCCTGGCGTGCTGGGATTCATGGGGTCGCAAAGGGTTGGACACAACTGAGCAAGTGAACTGAGCTGAATTGAATTTCTCAGGGTCTGGAAGCTGGAAGCACCTTACTTGGCTAAGTTCTGGCTCAGGGTCTATCTAGAGATTACAGTCAAGATATCTGCTAGGGTGTAGTCATCTCAAGACTTGACTGGTTGAAGGGTCTAATTCCAAGTTCAGTCACATGGTTATTGGCAGGCTTCACTTCCTGACTGTTGGCCAGAGACTTCAGTCTCTTGCTGTGTGGGTCTCTCTATAGACAGAATGAGAGTTTATGGCAACTGGCTTATTCCAAGAGAAAGAAAGAGAATAATAGAGAGGGAGAGATGAAAAAGAAGAGAAAGAGAAAGAAGGAGAAGTCATTCAAAACAGAAGCCCAGAAGCCACAGTCTTTTTTATAACCTAACCTCAGACTTGATACACCATTACTTCTGCTGTACGCTGCTATTCACAGACCTACCCAGGTACAATGTAAGAGGGAACTACATGTGAATATGAATACAAATAGGTAAAGATCACTGGGTGTCATTGAGGAGATTGGCTACCACAAAAGGCAATCAGACATTATAAAAATAAGTCAATAGAGGCCCTGGGAAACAGCTGACTTGCTGTAGATTGTATACATAATTTTGTGACTATAAATTTTCCACATGAGAATCTCACATTCTTCATAAGTGTGAGAATCTCACATTCTTCATAAGTTTCTTTCCCCACAATCATTGTTTCCTACATTATGATAAAAATTTGCAAGTTAAGAAAATCAAGTTACTGGATTCCATGAGATATTTTTCAAATCATGACAAGCTAGTTTTTTAAGTACAGAAAATGAGACCTGTTGTCCATGTACCATTCGCATCATCTCTACACTGAATGAGGACACCATTCAGGTAGAGAATGAAATGTGTTCTGTGTGATTTTTGATCATCCTCTCTTCCCTGTCTCATCAGCCAAACTAGGAACTGTAAGCATGGAGAGCTGTGACTACAACGTCCCTTTATGACATGAGTGCAGAGGTTTGGAAAACTGTATGGGAAATCAAGGTGAATGGTGTCTGAGAACTTAGGTGTGGTTAAGGTTTAATCTACAAAGCAGTAGTGAAAAAATATGTGATAATTATCAGGATAATTTTCTACATTGTTCAGTCATGCTATTGAAAAAAGCTCATTTAACTAGAAACTTACAGTAATAAAATTGATGATCTACTATTTTCCATCACAAGACTGTTACACTCAACGGACTGTGTTAGTCATTGTACTTTTTGTATTGTTTATAACTTCTCAGCATAGCACCCGTGGTCCTTTAGAACTGGATTTTTATCTCTCTCAACAGCTCCCATTCCTCAATTCCTTCAATTTATATTTGATGATTCCTGCAGTAAAATTATGCTCCCACATCTGTATTTCTTGCCACTTTTGCGCATGCATCCACTTATATGTTAAATGCAAAAGCACATGACTGGGCTAGGCATAGGGTGAGAGGATAGGAGACCAGGCAAAGGAGACTGACAAGTTCCCTCTTCTTAATCTCTCTGTGGGAGATTTTCCTGAATAAATGATTATAGACAAACACTAAATTACAATTGTTAGTTCAGTTCAGTTGCTCAGTCATGTCCAAGTCTTTGTGATCCCACGGACGGCAGCACACCAGACTTGCCTGTCCGTCCTTATCTCCTGGAGCTTGCACAAACTCATGTCCATTAAATGGTATAATAAAAAAGGAGGACCAAGTGAGGAAAGGTGGGGACTGGGGTCCTAACCTAATGTGTATGGTGGAGGGAGTCTTCCCTGAAAAAGTCTTCTGTGAGGAAGATTTTAACAGTCTGAGGCTTATATAAGGCTTGACATGGGCAGATTCTTAGGTATGTTTAAGATTGTTCTTTAGTATGCCATTAATTTAGGAGGAGTTTCTGAATTGCCAAGTGCAGTTACAGATGTTATCATCCCTTGAAAGTTCTGGAAATGTTTTAGTATTGGCCAACTATTTCACACAAAAGAGGTGAAAACAAAGCATACACGTAAGTATAGGATTAAAGATAAATTTAATTTGTTATTATAATTAATGCATTTATTAAATAGTATCTGATGGTGGTTAGTGGAGAAGGCAATGGCACCCCACTCCAGTACTCTTGCCTGGAAAATCCCATGGACGGAGGAGCCTGGTAGGCTGCAGTCCATGGGGTCGCACAGAGTTGGACATGACTGAGCGACTTCACTTTCACTTTTCACTTTCATGCATTGGAGAAGGAAATGGCAACCCACTCCAGTGTTCTTGCCTGGAGAATCCCAGGGACAGCGGAGCCTGGTGGGCTGCCATCTATGAGGTCACACAGAGTCAGACACGACTGAAGCGACTTAGCAGCAACAGCAGCAGCAGCATGGTGATAAGAGAATGAGTCTTCGAATCAGTGATCTGGGGCCAGTTTAACATTACTTTAACATTACTATTTTGGGGAACAGGGATCCCCAACCTCCAGGCCATTGACCACTACCTCCTGTCACATCGGTGGCAGCATTACATTAGAAATAAAGTGTAAAAAAAAAAAAAGAAAGAGAGAAAGTGCCGAATAAATACAATGTACTTGAATCATCTCAAAACCATCCCCCCACTCCCAGTCTATGGAAAATTTATCTTCCAGGAAATCAATCCCAGGGACCAAATATGTTAGGCACCACTGTTAGGGATGAATCTGAGCCTCACTGAGATTGAATCTATTCATCTGTAAAATGGGGACAGTGATACACACTTAGAAAGCTGTTGAGGTGGTGCAGATGTAGTATCTATCTACGAACAGTTGGGGCATTGTCAGTCTTCAATACATGGTAGCGATTATCATCATTATTGTTAATTATTATTTGCCAAGGTTGAAAATGAATCTGATTTAGCTTGAGACATAATAATTGTTCTGTAATTCAGTTGTGGAAATGTTATCAAAGTTTAGCTATCTCAATACAGAGCCCAAGAATTACATTTGTAATTATCATTATCCAAGAATACTTGACTACTGTGTGTGACTTGGAGAATGTGGTAATATATTCTAATTCAATAATTAGAGGTATTGAAGAACCACAGGTTGTGCATAAAAGAACAGGAAATGACTAAATAGCCTTGATTTCGGTAACTTGTATTTATGGTTATGCTCATGTATGTAATTAGGAGCTACTTACTGAAACCAGGAGTGGTGGGAGTTGGTGGTGGGAAGGAGGAGGTGGAGGCTGCTTAGAGGGCACGGTCAGCCCTGCTAAAGCTGGAGACCTTCATGGTGTAGGTGACATAGACAGGGAAACATCATAAGCAGAAGCGTGATGCAGGCAGATCTGTTTTTCAATGGCTTGCTTGGGGGAAGGAGTGGAAGAAAGACAGAATGAAAAGCAGAGAAGCCAGCTTTGGGTGCCTTAGCAGACCAGGTGAAAACTGCTGAGGAACTGAATTGGTCAGTTCAGTTACAAAGCAATAAAGTAACAAATGATGGTGAGAAATGATGATGGCCTGAAACAGGTGAAATGAAAAAGAATCCTTAGGAGATTTAACTGGCAGGTTTTTTTTTTTTTAAGAATTTAAAGGAGCAAAGGTAGTTGTGTTTAAGAAAATGAGTGACTCGGAGATAGTGACAATATTGAGAGAAAAACAAGGAAAGATTTGGGGGGGGGAGGGAAATTCAAGGGTAAAAATCAACCAGATTTGGTGATTAAGAGGATGGGTGGAGGTAAGTGAAAGGACTCACAAATGATCCCTGGGAGGGGCTATGTTTTGAGTAGCAGCGCATAGATGAGAAACGTGTTGAGAGGGGAAGTTTACAATTTCTACTCAAATCCAACCTGCTGACTTTGAAGTGTTGATGGGACTGCCGTGGTTATAATAGTTAGATGCTGGGCAATACGTGTCTGTTCTGTAGATGTATGTCTGGGAGATACCAACTGATGTGTGGCAGCTGACCCCGTGAGTGGGGGTTTTCTCTGAGAAGAGAGCGGTGCCACCCTTAACTTCTCCCTTGCCCTTATTCGTCCAAAGAAACTTCTTTCAAAGGGGTCCCTTTTATTACATTATTCCATGTCAGGAACCTCATTCAGATCTTTACTATCTGTTTCTCCTAGAGTCTTGGGAAAACTCCATTCCTGATAGCCAGCAGGGCCCTGTGGGGCTCCTGAGCACAAAGCCTTTCTGTGTCCCTCCTTCCTTTGATTACAGGCCATAGCTTTCATTCAGCCTCCGTGACCTTCCCTGAGTTCCAGTGGGCAGATTCAAGCAGTTGTTAATTAGGGAAGGGAGGGGATGCAAGACTAGGGAGAAACAAACAGTCTAGAGCAGCACTGGGGCAAGGTCCTGGTTCCACATCAGTGGATACACACAGTATCTTTGAGATGTTTTGAAGATACTGAAACCCCCTCCAGGTGGGAGAAGTGAAGTGAAAGTCAATCAGTAATGTCTGACTCTTTGGGTCCCCGTGGACTCTACAGTCCATGGACTTCTCCAGGCCAGAATACTGGAGTGGGTAGCCTTTCCCTTCTCCAGGGGATCTTTCCCAACCCAGGGGTGGAACCCAGGTCTCCTGCATTGCAGGCAGATTCTTTACCAGCTGAGCCACCAGAGAAGCCCTCCAGGTGGGGGAAGTTAATGATTAATAATGGTAGACTGCCCACAAGCATATATGTCCCTTTGTAACATGAAACTATGAAGGATGCTTACCTCAGTTGAACCTGAAGGTTGATGATGCTGACCTACTTACCTTATCACCAACCAACCCATCAGAAGTATGTCCATTATCAGATCATGCCCTCTTTGAACAATTACTATGAAACTTCTCCGTTGGGACATACATTTTTTTTTTAATTCAGAGTTTTTTATTATTTATTTATTTATTTAATTAGTTACATACATTTTGAAGGCATCAGGCTGCTGTGGCTCCTTTTGCCTGGCAACTTAGTAAAGCTATCCTTTTCTACTTTACCCAAAACTCTGTCTCTGAGATTTGATTCAGCATTGGTATACAGGGAAACTGAGTTTTCAACATCAATTCCAGTTTCCTCTAGTGCCACCAGAATTTTCTTTCCATGATAAAAACTGAATTTATAATCATCTTATTTGGTATTAAAGACAAGTAATGCATCTTCCAGAGAAAGAAATGGCACCCCATTCCGTACTCTTGCCTGGAAAATCCCACGGACGGAGGAGCCTGGTGGGCTGCAGTCCTTGGGGTCGCTAAGAGTTGGACACGACTGAGCGACTTCACTTTTGCTTTTCACTTGCATGCATTGGAGAAGGAAATGGCAACCCATTCCGATGTTCTTGCCTGGAGAATCCCAGGGATGGGGGAGCCTGGTGGGCTGCCATATATGGGGTCTCACAAAGTCGGACACGACTGAAGTGACTTAGCAGCAGCAGTAGCAATGCATCTTCTCTGCTCACAGTGTATAAACCTCACTTTGTAACATGAAACTATGAGGGGTGCTTACCTCATACAACACCTTCCCTTGTGCCCATAAGGGAAGATCTTACCAAACTCACCACCAGCTCCTGCACACATCATGCATTTTTACATATCTAACATCCTTGCTCACAATCTTGAACTCACTAAAATATCCCTCATGACCTTGTTTGCATAATGAGCTACTATTCAGCTGACAAGAATCACGTGGACGACATTCTACATTTTGAAGTTTCCCCTGGCTCCTGAATTCTCGCCATTCCCAATTCAACTATGTGTGTGTGTGTATGTGTGTGCGTGTGCGTGCGTGCAGACGTGCGCACACTTCTAAATATGTGTTCACATTTGCTGACGTGTGTGAGCTTTTAAAAAGATAATCCATTGCCTTTTTCATCTTGTTATCCTATTGCTGACACATAAAAGACATTTAATAATTGTTCACTGAATTGAATAGGGCAGAAATAAATTCAGTAAAATTCTGTGGATGAATATATATGAAAACAATGACTAAATTAGGTATTTGATTGCTGTGAAGAGACCAATTTACACCAGGGTTTGATTTTTGGAACTATATGTAGAAATGTTAATTCTTTCCCAAGAAGCTAAAATCTTGAGAGAAACAGCCCCTGCAGTGGTTTAAAGGAAAAAGTATATTTGGAAGAGGGCTGGGAAAAGAACTCTACAGGCACTCTTTATCACTAAGTGAACTTAAGCCAAGGGAATTTAATTAATGAGAGATGGTGAAATTAGACTTTACCTATTATTCACAATTACGCTTTATCCTGCATAGTAAAGATGAGCTATTGCATCTATGTGAACTTTAAACAGAGCTGATGCTTAAGTTGTAACTGGTGAATTTTAAATAATATTAACTATTTCCTGAAATAAATGTGTCATAGAAAAAAATAGGCAATTTTTACTTTTCATAAACTAAGTAGAAAAACATTTTTTCCTAGTTAATCTCAAGGACATCTTTACAAGGATCAAATAAAGTATAAAATATAGAAAATTAACATAGAACTTCAATAAAAAGAAATTGCCAGAGTAACTTTCATCACTCTGATCGTAAAAATTGTACATATTCACTGTAGAAAATTAGAAGTTATATATACATTTAAAGACTATAAGAAATCACTCAAAATTTTTCCACTCAGAGTAAACAATCATTTTTGACATATCATGGAATTTCTTTCATACAAAATGTTTTTTGATAATTGGCGTCACTTCATATATGTCATCTTTATTCTACATTTTTATTTTGGTGTTATTAAGGTGACTCAGATGGTAAAGAATTTAACTTCAATTCAGGAGACTCAGGTTCGATCCCTCGGTTGGGAAGATCCCCTGAGAAGGGAACGCCTACCCACTCTATATTGTTTCCTGGAGAATTCCACGGACAGAGGAGCCTGGGGGGCTATAGTCCAGGGGGTTGCAAAGCGTCAGACACTACTGAGCAACTAACACACACATTACAAAGTGAATCTGAGCCAGTAAGCTTCCTTAAAAAAAGCCTAAACTTCACAGCTTTTTTGTATTTCGTCACACTGTCATTTCTTAGTATATTTAATAATATTACAATCTTTTGTGATGTTTCCATTTGTTAGCTGTTAAAATTAGTCACTGTCTTCATTTCTTTGCCACCTGAGCTTTTTTTTTTTTTTAAACACATTATACCCTAAGCTTCTGCCTGTTAAGTCAGCAGAGAAGGTCACCAAAACCTTAGTGCCCACATCATAGCATTCTTTGCAGTAACAAAGAAACAATAACTGCAGACTCTAGAATTAGATGTGGCTGGGGCTAAATTCTGTCTTAGGAACTGTGATCATGGGCAAGTGATTTAATTATCTGGGGACTGGTTTTCTCATCTGTAGATTGGAGCTCATGTTTGCAAATGTGATTTTCCTAGGATGGCTGGAGAATTCAATGAGCTATCCATCTAAAGTGCTTGAAGAAATGTCTGACACAAATAAGTGCCAGGTACGATTTTTACAAGCTCTTTACCAATTAATTCTTGTCTAAATTCTCTTGTCTCTTGACTTCTATAATGGTCTAATGGTAATTCCTCCATGTTTTTCTGTTGATAGTCTTCAATGTTCTTCTGTTAACCTAACTCCTTCTAACTGCCCTTGGATGACCCTCTCCTCGTATTTCTCATACCTCTCTAGCTGCTCCTTTACTGGCCTTTAACAGATTCACTCTCTTCTACTCACCATTAATTAAAAGTTTTAGCTCCTCAGTGTAGACACCATTCTTGTCTCACACTTCTCTCTCTCCCCTGCTCTTTTGACTATGCGTTAAGAATTCAACTACCAGCTATGGAAAATTGACTCGTAAACATGTTTCTAGCCCAGACTTCTCCTTTGAGTTTCAGACTTTTATTTGATATGGGTGTATTTGCCATCGCTTGATTGTCTATTTGACATCTCCCCTCGTCTCTGACTCTGTGTAGCACCATGGACTGTAACCAGCCATGTTCCTCTCCATGGAATTTTCCAGGCAAGAATACTGGAGTGGGTTGTCATTTCCTTCTCCAGGAGATCTTCCCAACCCAGGGATTGAACCCCAGTCTCCCGCATTGTAGGCAGACACTTTACTGTCTGAGCCCCCAGAGGATTCCAAGGATAAAGGAGGGTGGTGGTAGATGACAATCTCTTTAGCAAAACCCCTAAGACACACTCCTTCAGAATGTCCTTCCAGTTACACCTTTTATAGCCCCTTTCCCCTCTCTTCCTTCCTCTTCCCACAGCTTTAATTGCCCTAAGAAGGGGTTGCCCTAAGATCTCTTTCTATTTCACATCTTTATGTTTTTGTTCATGTAACATCCTCTGCTTAGAATGCCTTTTTCCAAGCCCTACTTACGCAGCAAATACCTAATCTTCATTCAAGTCTCAAATCAAAGGTTACCCCCTGATCTAAACCAGTTGATTGCTTTTCCATCTGACTCTTCTGTGCATGGCCAAAATTAATTATGCCATTGAAACACTTTATTCTGCTTATTTATTTATAGGCCTTATGTCCATCACCTAGATAGGACCCATCACTTCATGGCAAATAGATGGGGAAACAATGGAAACAGCAGCAGATCTTATTTTCTTGGGCTCCAAAAATCACTGCAGACAGTTTCTGTAGTCTTGAATTAAAAGATAATTGTTTCTTGGAAGAAAAGTTATGACCAAACTAGATAGTATGTTAAAAAGCAGAGACATTACTTTTCCAACAAATGTCTGTCTAGTCAAAGCTATGGTTTTTCCAGTAGTCATGTATGGATGTGAGAGTTGGACCATAAAGAAGTCTGAGTACGGAAGAACTGATGCTTTCAAACTGTGGTGCTGGAGAAGACTCTTGAGAGTCCTTTGGACTGCAAGGAGATCAAACCAAGGAGTCAATCCTAAAGGAAATCAATCCTAAATATTCATTGGGAGGACTGATGCTAAAGGTGAAACTCCAATATTTTGGCCACCTGATGCAAAGAGCCGACTCATTGGAAAAGACCCTGATGCTGGAAATGATTCAGGGCAAGAGGAGAAGGGGGCAACCGAGGATGAGTTGATTGGATGGCACCACTGACTCAATGGACATAAGTTTGAGCAAGCTCCAGGAGATAGTGAAGGGCAGGGAAGCCTGGTATGCTGTAGGTTGCAAAGAGTCAGACACAACTTAACGACTGAACAATAGCAATGACTAGAAAGTAAATTTCATGATGATAACATGTAAAAGAAAACCCAGCACAGGGCCCAGTACAAGGCAATAAGAAAAGCTAACAGCTATCCTACTCTTAGTAAGTATCAGGCAGTTTGCAGTACTTTACAGGTTTTAATTTATCTAACTTTAAAAGTCCTATCAGAAAGGTAGTATTAACAGATGAAGAAAAAGAGGCATAGTAAATGGTGCCTTCAGACTTTCAAATCAGAAGAAACTGGCCCTCAATTCTAGCCTTTCAGTATAGGTACTTAAAATATTTGCTGAATGAATTACTGAATTTCTTTCTAGTGTAGTATCTTTGATGTCTCTTCCCCCTTGATAGAAGCTAAGCTGAACCAGGAAACTAGGCTTAAGATATTTAGGATACTTGGTGACTGCCCTCATGTCGCATGTGATGGATACAGAGCTGAGGGTGTCCCAGTCATGCTGCAGGGAGTTTTATATCATGATTGAGAAAGCTCTTTCCTTCTTCTGTCTCTTCTGCTGGACTTAAACAAAGAAGATGGTTATCCCAGTTGTCATTGGCAGCTATTTTGCCACCATGAAGGGAGCCAGAGGGAGCACAAAACTAACTCAGAGAAGACAGCCAAGAGCATTGCCAAGACCGAATTGAAGACTTTGGTTTACCAAACCCCGAACCTGACTCATTTCTATATTCCTGTTCCTATAATGTGATTCTTATTTTTTAAGCCCACTTAAGGAGACTCCCGATTCTGGCAGCATGTCATTTCCAAGTTGCTATGGTTTTGCAATAGCTAGCATTTCTTGAGTGCTTACTATTTGACATTTACTGCTCTGAGAGCAATAAACCACAAGGCAGGTGCTATTATTAGCCTCCGTGTACAGGAGGAAGCTAAGACTTTGAAAGCTTCATTAATTAGTCTTGCTCACTTCACTAGTAAGTACTTCAGTTGCAATCCAAACCTGGATTTCTCCGACTCCACCCTCCTCCATTAGCAGCGTGGTTCTCAGTTTGACACGAACTCACTTTGTAGGCAGTTACAGCATAACCATTCCTCAGTAACTCACTTCCAAGCAACTGAGGCACTGGCAGAAGCTTTCCCTCTACATTCTCTTTTTTCCCTGCCTCCTCCCACCCCCCACTGGTGGGGGGTAGGGGAGGGAGAAGGCGGGTTGTGGGATCTTAGTTCCCAGACCAAGAATTGAACCCCGACCAAGGCAGTGAAAATACAGAGTCCTAACCCCTAGACCATCAGGGAATTCCCTTACCTCACATGCTGATCACAGACATAGGGTTCACTTTTAATAGCATATTGGGATACAGAGTTCAGTGTTAGGCAGCGGGGAACTGTAAAGAAGAGGGTGTTAAAGACTCAAGCAAGCAGACAGTTTTGAGGGTGAGGCCCCTATTTACCTAGGTGATGCCGATGGCAATTTATATAAATTCTGGAAACTCACTGGGAAAAAATTCAGGAACATTAACGAAGTTCTAGGGTCAGCGCTAGGAGAAACAAATGATTCATAGATAATCCTACTTGGGGAGAATATGCCAATGTCGTATTTTCTTCCCTTTTTCCTTCCTTCTTTCTGCTCTTGCTGGGTCTTTTTTGTTGCACAAAGGCTTTCTCTAGTTGCAGTGTGTGGGGGTACTCTTTGCTGTGGTGCACAAGCTTCTCGCTGTGGTGGCTTCCCTTGTGGAGCATGGGCTCTAGACACTTGGGCTCAGTAGTTGGGGCTCATGGGCTCTAGAGCTCGGGTTCATTCATTGTGATGTACAGGCTTTAGCTGCCCATGGCATGTGGAATCTTCCCAGACCAGGGACCGAACCTATGTCCCCTGCATTGGCAGAGATCTATCTATTCTACCATTAGGGAAGCCCCTATATTTTTCAATATAAGTTTTAAATAAAGTTTGAGATTATAAAATGCAACCAGTACACAGAAATTAAAATCAGACTAAAACAAGTCAAAGTCTTGTATTCTGTTTTTCCTGACTCTGTGACTTTTGCTTTAGCATGAATCTGTCTTATGTGTGCTGAAAAGAATTTGCAAGAATCATCTCTGAATTATGCTTTCAAAAACCCAATCCAGGAATCTGTTTTATCAGTCTTCCCCCCTGCAACAATTTATATTTGTTCATAAGCATGGATCTTTTGGTTCTGATCTGATTTTTTGGTTGTTGTTTTTTAGAGTGTTGAAAGGAGGAAAATACTGGCCTGGACCAACTGTTTGTCTTCGTAGGGCTGCTCTTTAACTGGTGTGACTAAATCAGATGAAGTGGCCTCATGCAGACACTCTGACACAAAGAATTTCAGAGCCACCTCTAATGACAGCATTTACTCTTAATACAGAGAGTGTGAGAACAGAAACATAATGTTTATTAGCAGCCCTTACTAAAACAGTCACTCAAAGAAAGAGCAAAGAAGATGAAAACGGGAAGTCCTCAGCTAAGAGCTCCCATTTTCTTGTGAAATTAATTCACATTATTGGGTGTGCTGCCTTGAATGAATTTCCTTCCTTTTACACTCCCACTTAGCTTTCCTTTAAGTGTCAAATGAAGCGGGTGGTGGAAAATGCGGTGCACCAGTCATTTTGACATTCCTTTGCAAATTAGTCAGGCTTTGATAGTACAGGTCGGCTCCGCCAAGCAGGGGGGCTTTCAGCCTTGGGAGTCTGGCAGGAGTTCAAGAGCAACGCATTGCTTTGAACTCACTTGTTAGCCGTGCAAAATAAACACCATCCACCTTGCAATAAAAAAGCATCAGCAGGAGAAAAAAGAGAACATTCTAAACCCCTCCCTGGAGACTTCAAAACCCTCTCTGGGGCTGCTAAATTAGGACAGGAAAAAGAAGGCCTGCTTGTGAAAAGAAAGGAGCGGGGAAAGAACCATCCTACAACAAACACACACACACAAAATTACAATCACTGCAGACTAATTATGTTTTCATGATCACAAATGCATTGAGAGTTTGAAAGCTCACGGACGCATCCTGATGCTGCTATAAAATGTTTCCTGGCTAATTATTTGCCAGTACAACTGTTCACTTCCTGTGGTGGATTTATGCTAAATCCTGTTATTAGTCTTGCTCTGCAATTGCCATTGTCTATGACTAGAAGCAAGGCTGAAAGGCTACAGTCGGCCTTTTATTACACAACATGTGAATGGAGATTTGACCCAATGTCCGACCACTTCCCCCCTTTGGTTTTTATGTGAGCCCCCTGGGCCTTTCCCTATAAATCACCAGGTTCCAATGAACTTTTACTCTTTTTTCTCTCCTTTCAACTCCTCTACTGTGTGTGTGAGTGCGTGCACACACTTGAAAAATAAACCACACAATTTCTTTATTCTCATTAACAGTCGTTAAAACCTTTTCATCATATGCCATTTCTACAGTTCTTGCTTTAAAAAAATGAAACCATTTTTTGATGATTTGAGTGGTTGAAACTGGGAGTGGTAAAAAAATTTTCAAGAAAGAGAATTTACATTTCAGCAAGGTTAGAATTTTAAATAAATATAATGTGTGAACTATCATAGCAGCTATAGTAAAAATTAAATGCTTTCTGTAGAAATCCAAGTAATTATTTTCTAGAATACTTGATATTTGGGGCATCTTAAGCAGACTTGGTAACAACTTCAATATAATGTTTTTCTTCAGATAAAATTAATACAAATATTGTGAATCATCTCAAAGAAATGTTCTCAAATATAGTTTATACTATTCTCTATCTCCAGAATATAAATATAGTATTCTTGATCTGTGGTACTATGATAGTCAAGGATATATTCTATATTTAAAAGTTATTCTCATACTTAGAAATGAAATCTTAAAAATTTATGAAGACTATAGGTTTTTAAGAGCAAAGTAGATTATGAGAATGAAAAAAAAAAAAATGGAATGGTAACAGGACTTGATTTTCAAGTTATTTACTCCATTTTTTCAGTTTTTAATGGTTGCATACACTTCTTTATTATACATTCTTTCTTTAAAATTTTAAACCAAAATTGTATCCACAAATATCTGTAAATATTCACAGGAATCATTCTTGTGGACTTTTACATTTTCTCACAGATCTTTTTCTAATGTTCATGTAAACATTTGATATTAACCACTTTGAAAATCTTACCTTAATTGCAAATATTCTTTGTCCCAGAAATTTTGTTTTGAGGAATCAGTCTTGTTAGAAAATTTCATCTAATTTCCTCAAATATTTTCTGTTCAGACTTTTTTAGAATTATAAAATTGTAGGCAACCCAGATAGATATCAGATATCAGGGAGAGTTAAATAAATTATACCATACCAACCTATGGTATACTACATAGCCATAAAAAGAAAGAAAGAAAAAAGGAAGAGAGAGAAAGAAAAGGGTCAATATTGCATGGAAGATGGATGCATGAAAAGATGTCCATAATCATTTTTTGAAAATATTTATTTATTTTTGGTTGTGGCATGTAGGACCTTTCCTTGTGGCTCACAGGCTTCTTTCTAGTCATGCCTCTCGGGCTCAGTAGTTGCAATGCATGGGCTTACCTGCCCTGTGGCATGTGTTCCCTCGCCAGGAATTGAACCCATGCCCCCTGCATCAGAAGGCAGATTCTTTACCACTGAACCATCAGGGAAGTCCCCATGATCATTTTTGAATGAAAAGAGTAAGTGGCAAATAATATGTATAGAACAATATCATTTTATATCATACAACTATATAAACATATGTAAACAGAAGAATTTCAGAGGACTATGTACCAGCGCATGAAAAGGTTGTTCCTGGGGACACAGGTAAGAAGGTGGGGGGTACCATTTTCACTATTTGCCTTGTGTAAAAATGTATTGCTTATTTAGACATTTTTTAAAGTAATAGGAATTACTATTAGGGCTTCCCTGGTGGCTCAGTGGTAAAGAAATCACCTGCAAGGCAGGAGACATGTGTTCGATCCCTGAGTTAGGAAGATCCCCTGGGGGAGAACATGACAATCCACTCCAGTATTCTTGTCTGGAGAGTCCCATGGACAGAGGAGCCTGGCGGGGTATAGTCCATGAGACTGCAAAAAAAAGTTGGACACAATTCAGCGACTCAACAACAACAGCAATCACAGGCCTTTGCATCTTTGATGTGTGTCTGTGGCTGGTGTCAGCGAATCTTTTATGTCACCAGTAATATTTTAGTTCTGCTGTGTAACATCTGTAAGGAGGAAATGCTTCGTGGGGGCACATCTTCTCTCTGCGGCAGACTGTAGATGCTGTCTAACACTGGCCTAAGTTCTCCTTCCCTCTTCTTCCCTTCTCATAAAGAGAGGAAAAGGGCCCTGAGAATGCTGGCTGCCTTCCACAGCAGCAGATAGACCTGGACTTCTGAGGGCATGTGAGTGTCTCCTCCGCACTCAGAATGGGGCTCTGGAGGAAGTCTGGATGAGTGAACCTCATCACTTCACTGCCCTCCATTACAGTCCATTACCTCAGAGTTTCTTTATTGTGTTACACCCTCCACCTCTACACAGACACACAGACACACACACACACACACGAACTTCCTCCCCTTCCTCTTCCGAGGGCGCAAAATTCCTAATCCGATCCCTGTGTATAGTATGTCTGGAGAGGATGGTGCATCGTTTTCTAAGTCGAGGACCCTATAACATGAATTGAGGAAAGAACTCAGTCATTGACCCTGAATCTTGGCATTTTCTTCTTTGTAGAAATTTTACACATTTTAAAACAGAAACTTGCCTTTACCAGGGTTCACAGGTGTGAAAAATAAATGCCTATCACATTACCTAGTTCATGGTGTTCAATCAACAAAGTAAAAGTGTTAGTCACTCAGTCGTGTCTGACTCTTTGCGATCAGATGGACTGTAGCCCACCAGGCTCTTCTGTCCATGGGATTTCCCAGGCAAGAATACTAGAGTGGGTTGCCATTTCCGTTTCCAGGGGAATCTTCCCGACGCAGGGTTCAAACCTGGGTCTCATGTACCACAGGCAGATTTTTTACAATCTAAGCCACCAGGGAAGCCCAAACAAAGAATGAAACAAATACTAATATTACAAATGGCAGCTATCATTAGTTTGTTTTTTTTTTTTTTGCTGCAAAGTTTCCCTGGGTTCTTAGGAAACAGGTCAGGGATCTGGAATTTTCTTTATTCTGTTTCTGGGACCAGCTGTCTCAATTATATACTTTGCCCAAGGGCTGCATATTATAATAGTCTCCGCTCGTCTATAGGGGCTATCTTCCAAGAGCCTCCGTGGATGCCTGAAACTGTGGATAGGACAGACTCTATGTATGTTTTTCCTTATATGTATATGCTTATGTTAGAACCTAATTTATAAATTAGGCAGTAAGAGATTAACAAAAATAGCTAATAAAACAATAATTCTCACAATAAACTCTAATAATAACTAGGCACTCATTATGCACTGTGACTGTAAGTTTTGCTGAGGTGTGACAGCAAAGCTAGCATGAATTTTTTTCCTTTCTCCATGATTTGATAAATAGATTTATTCTTAGCAACCTCAGCATGTAATTATTTTCTTTCCTTATTAAGTCAAGAACTTTTAGCTTTTCACTTAAGAGAAACACTTTTATGGCTTCTCTTTGGCATAACCAAACTGCCAGTGACTAATCTGGTACCATTATTAAGTAAAAGAAGGGTTACTTGAACATAAGACAGTTCACAATCTATCCAATAACCAAGATAGATACTAAATTACTAAGGGGGAAAGGGGGGTATGTTGGGGGAGGGGACACAAGGCAATGGGATGAGTCTCAGGGGTACCCAGCAGAAGAGCACAATATTTATCACACTACTCAGAATGGTGTGAGATTAAAACGGACCCATTGTTTACTTCTGGAACTTTTCATTTGGTATTTTCAGGCTGTGCCTGACCCAGGGGAACTGAAACTATGGGAAGAAAAATTACTATTGTACATCTACTACTGTTTATAAGTAACAGTGTCAATATATGCTCTCATGGTGAATTTTTGTGTAAAGTTATTTAGGTGAATCCCACCAACTGAACTAGGTAGCTTCATTCCTAATCCCGTCAACCTTGGAAAGATCACAATAATCCCTGTATATGGTTGGTGGAAAATATCTTCCCTAGAATACTTACTTGGTGCCAAAATATTTTCTATGGGGAGTGGAGAATGAGTGGCAGTACATGAACCCATTAACATCATGGTAGAAGCTGGTTCATGAGACTAGATTTAGGAAGTTGGAAACCAAGAAAAAAAGTAACAGGTTCTCATGGACATCCATTGCTTAGTAGGTGGATTTGTAGAGCACAGAGGTATAACAGACCCGGCTTGGCGGAATCTAGCTGTAACACTTTCTTGTTACATGATCTAGCGTCCCTAATGTAATCTCTGTTCCTTCACCTGTGAAAAAAGAGCAATGATACGTAACACTGTTGCTGTGAGAATTAAATGTGAAAGGCTTTTTTATTTTTAAGCTGCTGAAGACATCTGGTAAATATTAATTACTTTTGTTGTTCTCTTGAGCTTCATGCCTTGTATGCAGTATTCTAGCTTTGATTGAGAAGATAGGTACTCAAGAATCAACTGTATTTCAGACACTATAAATATGAAAACACAGTATTTATAAATAGATGAATGACAGGGTGATTGGTTATATAGGAGCTTGTGGTCTGATAGGGGAATCAGATGAATACTTTATGCATCAATGTGAAAAGAGCTATGAGCAAGCACATAATTTGGGGGCAAAAGCATAGTCTGAGGAAAAGATATCGAGAGGACAAGACCTTTGAAGATAAAGTACTACCTAGAAACTAAGGAAAACGAGAGGGTCAGTATAGTAAAGATTTTACATTTTGTGAGCAGTGGCAAAAATCAAGGATATTACATAAGAAAAGTAAAATTTCCTACAAATTTTGCATTGGTAAAATTTTAAATAATACTAATAAAGTAAGATTTTTTGTAATTCAGGTCTACCAACAAGGAGAATACAATTCCTTCTGGGGGGAGGTTGATAGCGTTTCACATAATTAGGGTTCAAAATTAGTTATCTATCTTCAAAACTTATTGTAAAGGTAAGACTTAGCTGATTTACAAATGATGGTTGCTAAAATGTGTATAAGATTTTATATATTTCATCTCTGAAAATGTCCTTTCAGACATAGGTATCCATTAGCATCTAACTTCAACTGAGTGAGTGTATTCATCTTTTAGAAGGCATTTGTAGAATTCTATTAGAGTCATCTCTTGATATTTGCATTAACTTCCAATAGAATGCTATACAGGATTTCCTTAATTACACATTTAAATAGATTTTGAAATCTGGAAATTTCCTTCACATTTACGTCATGTTGGAAAATGTTACTGGAGGTCAGAAGCTATAGTCACAACACATGTGTGTGCAAATGGAGATCTCACTCCTTTCTTTAACCTTCAGCAGCCCTGACACTTCAGCAGCCTCAACATTACTTGTGATTAAAACAGTGTTAGTTTTTGTCAAAATGTCTTTATTGTAGTACAAGTTTCTCTGATAGTGCTGTTTGACTAGTAAGTGTAGCCTGAGTTCATAAAGAAGCAAAATCAATTCTACAGCAAAAGTTAATTTCTAAGACCATTCAGTATTTGAAAATAGTGGTTGAGGGCAAATTCTTTCAGAAAAAATTTCATCTTGGCCCTGAATTTAAAAAAAAAAAAATTACAATTAAATTTTCTCCCTGCTAAAACAATAAGCTATTGTGCTTAGGGCAAGTCAGAATATTCAGCTTTTATATCTAACAAGAATTCATGGAACCAATGATGTTGGTTAGCCCACAGAGCGAAGGAAATTTGCTGTCATCACCACTGGTTCAAAACCACACAGTAGATTAATGTATTTTCTGCAAAATCCTGCTGATGAAAAATCGTGGGCTTTAAAAACACTTTGCATTGTCGCAAACTTTTTAAATTTGTCTATAAGTGTTTTCTGTTCTGTTTACATTTTTACTACCATTAGTTTTAAAACATCTTAGCAGAGTCAACTTCATGTTGTATGGAATTACTATTTTGTTAACATTTTTGAGAACATTCTTGCCTATAGTTTTTAAATGCAGACTATTCATAGTGGCTAGTTCTTCAGTCTGGCTGAGCATTGTCAGTATTATCAATATTGACAAAAGCTTTAACATCTGTCAGTTCATAAAGAGTCAGAGAAAACTATTCAAAATCGTGTGCCTTGTATTTTAATTGGCTATTGATGCTTCTCTCAATGTCCTCAAGTCTTGATCCAAGAATTCTCACCAATAGACTAAATAATAGTCTAAAATATTAGTCTAAAAATAGTCTAAAAAATAGTCACCAATAGTCTAAAAAATTTTTTTCTTCCTCTGGACATGTTTGTTTAGTTAGTGTGTAAAACATGATTTAATCACATCACCATCAGTAAACAGGCTTCCTTGAATGGCTAACAAATGTAAATTTTTTGGTTGCAGCTCATTTTAACTCTTCATTTTGGTGAAGAAATTGTACTAAGATGAGATATTTTGGTTTAACTTTTCTAATTGTCCCAACTTCTGCTCTCCTTCAAGTTGGAAATATTGAAATGAGTGCTTGGGCTGGTGGTGTTGAAGTATATCGTATTCTGTTAGCATAGTCATGCTGTGTTTGCATAATAAACATAATGCTTTAACCATCCAATTCCACACCAAAATAATCCACGTTCAATTGTGCCTTGAAAGTGTGACACTCAAAATCCACTTTTTTAGGGGCTTCCCTAATGGCCCAGTGGTTAAACATCCGCCTTGCAATGCAGGGAATGTGAGTTCGACACTTGGTTGGGGAACCAACGAAGAGTAGACCCTGCTTGCCGCAAGATGAAAAAAACCCATGTGCAGCTATGAAGATCCACCACAAACAAAAATAAATAAATAAGCAAAATAAAATGAGATGCAGTACAGTGACACGCGTGATCCTAGAAACACTGCTGAGTTATAACTGGGTCATTGTCGTTTGTATCATGCTTAGCAGTAGTGTGAAACCAGTGAGTTCACCACTGGACTCTGTTGCAACTATCTGACTGTGCTATTGTGACATGAAAGCAGACAGATGATGTGGAAATTAATGAGAGTAGCTGTGTGCCAATAAAACTGCATTTACAGACTAAATTTTGACTTTCATAAAATCCTATCTGCCCCAAAATGTTATTCTTTTTTTTTTTTTTTTTGAGTTTTTAAAACAATCTAAAAATTAAAACCCATTCTTGGTTCACAGGCTGTATAAAACAGGTGGTAGTTTGGTTTGGTCTTCATGCGTAGTTTGCCAATCTCCAACCTAGAATAGTGCCTGGTATACAGTTAAGTGGGCTTTCCTGGTGGCTCATTTGGTAAAGGATCTGCCTGTATACAGGAGACCTGGGCTGGGAAGTTTCCCTGGAGAAGGAAATGGCAGCCCCCTCCAGTATTCTTGCCTGGAGAATTCCATGAACAGAGGAGCTTTGCGAGCTACAGATCATAGGGTCAAAAAGAGTCCGACATGACTGAGCGACTAAACCACCACCACATATAGTAAGTATTAAATCCAAATATTTGTGATTTAAAGGATAGTTTGCAGACTATAGTGTACTTTTGAATCATATTCACTTACTCCAATAGGAATTTCTGATATTAACCCTCATAATTTTACTGAGTGGTTCAGGCAGCCCACAGAGCCGCATTTTTAACGAATACCCTTGGCTATCTGTTACTAACAGTCTTTGGCCCATTCGTTAGAAAAACTGCTGTTTCTTAATTCTTTAAACCTCTCTGATGATTTTCTTCCTTAACTGCACTTTAATTAACTCTTAAGAGAAAAATTGGAGTGACTTACTTTTTTTTGATATTGAAAAATCCACCTTAATACTTGAATTAGTTACCTTCTGAGTAGAAAATGTACAAATGTTATGAGATGAAATGAATGTAATTACCAAAAATTAAAAAAAAAACTTTTAAGTCTCAAGATGGAATGGCGAATTCCTTTAAACTTGAGAACTCATCAGCCTCCGTTGGGCCTGGGCAAACAGCTGCCAAATTCTTACACCCTATTAGGGATATTTACCAAATTTTATATATTTACTTTCCACACTGTAGATTTATGAAATGGTAAACCATTTCAGATATTGTGAGAGGCATGAGTCAAATCCTATTTGCAAGTCTGTTTGCTCCTTATTTCAAATTACAGTGTTTTAAATATGCATGTGGATAACATGACATACATTGGCTAGAACTTGTGAAATATCTAAAGTACCATACAAATGCGATATTTTATAAGAGTATGTTAGGTGGATAATAGATCCCTAAGTGGACAATGTCAGAAATCTTTGTTTCCAATAGGCCTTAATTATCACACATTTCACTAAGAAATCAGTACTTGTATCATTAGCATATACAGAGTTTAACTATTGCTAAGAGATCAGACTAAATGCTGAAATTTCATAATTTCAATTGAATTTATTTTCCTTGAATATCTACTTGAGATTCTGATGTCAAAACTGATGATCAAGTAATTTCTAACTATGCATAAAGAAAGAATAATATTCATATGTCTCAAAAATTTAAAGAAAAAAAGTTAGAAATTTTATACTCAGGATCACATTAGGTATAATGTGTCTTGTATTATATTGATGTAAGTACTGGAATAAGTTAGAAAATTGAAGGCAGTCCTAGAAATGGTGGTGAACCGTACTTCACAGAGGAAAAGATCATGACATTTACGTATTTAAAATCACTTAGCTCTAAATTTTCTTGCAACCAGTACAAGGAGAACTATAATAAAATTTCATGTGCTTGAATTACACAGAAAGCATTTACATTAATTTTGGGTGATTGTTTAGAATTAACCTCAGAAATAAGTGCTGAAAATGAATGACACCATAAAAAATGATAAAGATGATTCTCCAGCTTAGTGACTTCTAAACTAGGGTAGCTGGATTGTAGTTATCTGAAGATTGATAATTTATGAGAGGCAAACTTGGACAGTTATATATTATATTCACAGTTAATGTATTGGAGGAGATTGTGAAGACTGTGTATCACTCCTGCTCACTCCGAAACTGATAGAATCACATCAAACTCTTACAACCTATCTGCCAGGCAGATAGTACGTGTTTGTGTTAGTCACTCAATCACATCCGACTCTTTGAGACCCCATGGACTGTAGCTCGCCAGGCTCCTCTGTCCATGGAATTCTCCAGGCAAGAATACTGAAGTGGATTGCCATTCCCTTTTCCAGGGGATCTTCCTGACCCGGGGATCGAACCGGGTCTCCAGCATTACAGGCAGATTCTTTACCATTTGAGCCACCAAGGAAGCCTCATGCAGATATTACTGAACTAATTTTAAAGAGAGATAAAAAGTTCATAGAAGTTAGGTTACTTGTTCAAGGTCACATATAAGACATAGGACTTGGTCCAAAGCTTCTCTTTCCACTATATGCTATTAAAAGTCTGCTTTCTTGACCTTTACTTTGGATTACTTTATCAAATTCAGTTATTCCAGTGGATAAAATAAGTTTCCATTTTATGACTTTCATGACTCATTTTGAGATAAAATGATAAATGAGTCATGCTTTATTTCCTCACTCCCTAACTTCCCCATCCTCCTCTTCCATCCCACATATTCGTTAATACATTGCATCCATAAAGGTAAAGTATTTTTTTAAAATGTGAACTTCTGAGTCACTATGCCAATCAAGTGTAATTATATGGCAAGTAGTGTTTTCTCTTCTTGGTGTTAGTCATAGAATAAGGTTGATTCCATGCGTATCATTGGTTTATTCATTTTGACTAAGATTATTGGTGTCTTTCAAGATGAATGTGTCTTTAGGTTCTATTATTGACATTAACTTCATACTTCAGTGTGGGAGATGGAATAAAAGTTTTCCCAAGATATCCACATCCTGGAACCTGCAAAATATGTTCCCTTATATGGCAAAAAAGACTTTGCAGGTGTGGTTAAATTAAGGATCTTGAAATGAGGAAACTATCCAAGATTATCCATTGGGCCCAATGTATAATGATAAGAAGGAAGTAGGAGGACAAGTCAGAGAGGGGATTTGAAGTGATGAACTCTGCAGATGAAAGGAAGGATCATGAGCCTAAAAATGAACATGACCCCTAGAAGCTGGAAAAGCAAGGGAAATGACTGTCTCTGAAACCTCAGAGGAAGCATAGCCTTGCCAACATATTAATTTTGGTCCAGTGAAACCCTCTACAGATTTTTTTACCTCCAGAACTATTAAACAATAAACTAGTTTTAAACCACTAAGCTTGTGGTCGTTTGTTACAGCAATACAAGGAAACTAATACATTGAGCATCTCCTCTTATAGTCCATTTTCATTGAATAATATTTCACTAAGATATGGTAGCTAGCATGTGGCCATCTCCAAAAAACTGAGGGTAGGAATGACCTTGATAATTTTTTAGAGTCATATTTCAAGTAGAAACTTTAACAGCATCCAACTTTTCCAATTGCCAGTACTTTGTTGTAGACTAGTGGTTTGTAACTCTTCCAGATCATGGATGTCTTTTGCATTATATTTAAATGACTATCTTTAGAGTGGTGAATTGCAGACCGAAATTTAATATGTTTCTCATGATGGCACATTCTACTAAGACTGACAAATACCTATGATGCAAAGAGGTGACTCATTGGAAAAGACACTGATGCTGGAAAGATTGAGGGCAGGAGGAGAAGGGGGCTACAGAATGAGATGGATGGCATCACTGATTCAATGGACATGAATTTGAGCAGACTCCAGGAGACAGTGAAAGACAGGAAAGCCTGGTGTGCTGCAGTTTATGGGGTCGAAAAGAGTCAGACATGACTAGCAATTGAAATACAACAAATGAACCAACACAAAAACCAAAGTGAAAAAAACAAAAACAAAAACAAAAAAAACCCAAAGTGTATCAACTGTAATGTTTGAAATAGTCAACATTTTATAAGATAATCTTTAGGAAAATTATAAAGTAAACACAGTGATTTTTCATATTCCCAACAAATTGGGAAATTTTGTTCTAATAAATCTTAACTTCCTCCCATCCATCTTCCATGACTTATCTTTTTGGAATTGAATTTAATTGAATTTTGGAATTTCTGAAATAAATCTCTATGTTCTTCTTTTCTCCTATTGTTTTATTTCTCAGTTTTTAAGTTTGGCCATCGTATTTTTAATTTCTGAAAACTAAATTTTTTTCCTCTGGCTGTTTCTATTTTCATGAATTAAGCTCTCAAATCTCTTTATAATAATTAAAGATGGATTCTTTTTTCCTGTTCTCTGATTTATTTATATTTATTTTGCTCTGTTTAAAAAAAAAAGCTTTAAAAAATGTTAGGTAATGTTTCACAGTTTTTAAAAATGTAGATTCTGGGAGCCAGACTTCTGGCTTTCAAGCTCAGCTCTATCACTTATTAACTCTGGCTTTTGAAACCATGTAATTCAGACTGGGACTGAATCCATTGTCTTTTAACTGAGATCACACACCTGGTCTCAGGACTTAGTGAAGTTCAGGTTCTTGATGTTTCATAGCAGAAAGAATTCACTGAGAAACAAAGTGATTGTTAAGAAGTGGACTTATTTAAAGAGAAACACTCCGCAGACAGAGTGTGGGCCATCTCAGAAGGCACCAGGGTATGGGGTTGTCAGTTTTTATCAGTTCAGTTCAGTCACTCAGTCATGTCCAACTCTTTGTGACCCCATGAACTGCAACACGCCAGGCCTCCCTGTCCATCACCAAACTCCCAGAGTTTACTCAAACCCATGCCCATCGAGTCAGTGATGCCATCCAGCCATCTCATCCTCTGTCGTCCCCTTCTCCTCCTGCCCCCTAATCCCTCCCAGCATCAGGGTCTTTTTCAGTGAGTCAACTCTTCGCATCAGGTGGCCAAAGTATTGGAGTTTCAGTTTCAGCATCAGTCCTTCCAGTGAACACCCAGGACTGATCTCCTTCAGGATGGACTGGTTGGATCTCCTTGCAGTCCAAGGGACTCTCAAGAGTCTTCTCCAACACCACAGTTCAAAGCATCAATTTTTCAGCACTCAGCTTTTTCACAGTCCAACTCTCACATCTATACATGACCACTGAAAAAAGCATAGCCTTGACTAGATGGACCTTTATTGGCAAAGTAATGTCTCTGCTTTTTAATATGCTATCTAGGTTGGTCATAACTTTCCATCCAAGGAGTAACCATCTTTTAATTTCATGGTTGCAATCGCCATCTGCAGTGATTTTGGAGCCCAAAAGAGTAAAATCTGACACTGCTTCCACTGTTTTCCCATCTATTTCCCATGAGGTGATGGGACCAGATGCCATGATCTTAGTTTTCTGAATGTTGAGCTTTAAGCCAACTTTTTCACTCTCCTCTTTCACTTTCATCAAGAGGCTTTTTGGTTCCTCTTCACTTTCTACCATAAGGGTGGTGTTGTCTGCATATCTGAGGTAATTGATATTTCTCCTGGCAATCTTGATTCCAGCTTGTGCTTCTTCCAGCCCAGTATTTCTCATGATGTACTCTGCATATAAATTAAATAAACTGGGTGACAATATACAGTCTTGACCTATTATCCTTTCCCTATTTGGAACCAGTCTGTTGTTCCATGTCCAATTCTAACTGTTGCTTCCTGACCTGTGTATAGGTTTCTCAAGAGGCAGGTCAGATCTCCTTGCAGTAGTAAGTACTAATAAATTATAGCTGAAACTATTGGTCTTTCACATTGGTCTAGTGATCTGTAGTTTTTTCTTGTAACTGAAAAATGATGTCTACTTTACTTTAGGCAGCCAGTGTGGATATGGGTGTTAGTCGCCTAGTTGTGTCCAACTCTGTGACCCCATGGACTGTAGCCCACCATAGACAGAATACTGGAGTGGGTTGCCATTCTCTTCTCCAGGGGATCTTCCTGACCCAGGGATCAAACCCAGGTCTCCTGTATTGCAGGTCTTGACCATCTGTGCCACCATGGAAGCAGATGTAGGGAGTTATAATGCAGCTAGGTTAGTTTCCACAAGGGCTTCTCCCCCAAGGGGGAAAACTACTCAGGATGAAATGAAGTACTTCAGTTCAATGGACAGACTTTATTTTACTGCAGGGACATGTGCAGGGAGAAAGCCAGAGGTTCTCTGGGCTCTGCAAGGCTGGAGCAAGGGGTTTTATCCTCCTCATCCACACTGGAAGTCTGAGCTTTCAAGGGGAAGCTTGTTCACTTTTTTTTCTGGATAAAGTCCTACACTGTTTTGCCTGAAGGTAAATGCTGAGCTGCAGTTCCAGTTTTTCTGCCTGCAGTGGGGATGAGGAAGCCGAGTGGAAGAGCTGGAGCTAGCTGTAGGCGGAAGTCGTTTTTAAACCCCCTGTTTTAGCTTCCGTCCTCACTCCCACTCTCCACGCTCTCAGCTCGGCGCCCACAGTGCCACAGTCAAGAAGAATGGCAGCCACCAATCTCTCCCAGGGTTCTGTCTGAAATATGGATTTCCCCTTTATTTCTCTGGTTTTTCTGGTCAGCAGCTTTCAGCTGCTCCTACTCTCCCAGAATTTGTTGAAATCTCTTATCTGCTAATGACTACACCCACTCCCTCCTTCCCTTTATTGTTATCAGTTTACCCTGTTTTCCATTTCCTTAGAGTCTTTTCACTGTGGTCCCGGGGCAAGGGTCTTGACTCCGGAGACACAGACTTTGTACCTTGAAGAAAATGTTGACTGCCCTATCCCCCCAACCCCCTCTCATTTAATTTTCATTAATTCTTACAATTTTATAACGAAATATATATTATTATTATTGTTTCAATTTTACACATAAAAGCTTTAAAAGGAGCAGAACCCATCAGGCGAGAGTGATAGCACTCAGGTTCAAGTCCAGGTTCAAGTCTTTCTAATAAAAAAAAAAAACCCTAACCACTTCTTCTAAAATCCAAGAATGAGGACCCTATGTGAGGATAAGTATTATGACTACTTAATATAAGCATTTCATAAAAAATAAAAATATTAATCCTATAGATTTTGACACTGTGTAAACCAATTGTTTCAAAATTAAAAACAAGTTAACAATGGATTTTTAAACTTTTTCTTTTTATTAATTTTTATCGGAGTATAGTTGTGTTGGTTTCTGCTGTATGGCAAAGGGAATTAGCTGTACATATACATATATCCCCTATTTTTTGGATTTCCTTCCTTAATAGGTCACTGGTGTCAGAATCTGCCTGCTAAGGCAGGAGATGCAAGAGACGTGGTTTCGATCCCTGGGTTGCAAAGATCTGCTGGAGGAAGAAATGGCAACCCACTCCAGTATTCTTGCCTTGAAACTCTCATGGGCTAAATAAAGAGCCTGGCCAGAGTCAAACAAGACTGAGCACTTGTCAGTCAGTTAGTCAGAGCATCTAGTGCAGTTCCCTGTGCTATATAATAGGTTATGGAATTTTTTTTTTTTTAACATAGTGCTGGTGATAGTGTTTGAATTCTTTTATTTTGGAACCCAAGACTCTGGGAGTTCTGTGACTTGGAAGGCTTCTGTCATATATTCTTCATTGCCCAATTTCATCTAGAGTTCATTACAGCTTGGTCAGTAGAATCAACATCACAAGGAGATCTAGACTTTCCATTTCTTTCCAAGCCCTTAAGGTGTCAAGAGCCCACAGTTATGTTTCTCCAGAAGCAAATACAGCATGATATAGAAGCAAAGGTGGCTCAGCAGTAAAGAATCCACCAGCAATGCAGGAGATGGGAGTTCAAACCCTGGGTTGGGAAGATCCCCTGGAGGAGGGCACAGCAACCCACTCCAGTATTCCTGCCTGGAGAATTCCATGGACAGGAAAGCCTGGTGGGCTACAGTCCAGAGGGTCACAAAAAGTTAGACATGACTGAAATGACTGAGCATGCATAGAACCAAAGAAAATCACCACTCTAGCAGAGGGCTGAAATATTACCTTAGATCTCCATTTTCACTTTTGATGGCATGATGAGAAAAATATTAAAAGCCTGACAAGATTTTTATGGATTTGTAGTGCAAAGTTACTACTACTAACCATACCAAGATAATACTCCTTGGATTAAGTTTGAGAAAATGCTGTTATTATTCCAGAAATTATTTGTGTACTGCCTCCCAACAATCTCTCAGTAAATGCAATCTGAGAGGAAAAGGAAACAACCACTGTATTTAAACAAGAATGCACATTTTACTTGCTGAGTCCAGTTGCCCTCAGGCCTGTGGTTGAAGGAAACTATCAAAAAATACGCCATAGATTCCTTTGTTCCTCTTGGTTTTGTTTTAATATTTCTATTTACTTATTTGGCTGTGTCAGGTCTTAGAGGTGGCATGTGGAACCTTCTAGTTGTGGCATGAGGTATCTTTAATTGCATCGTGTGAACTCTTGGTTGTGCTGTGTGCAATCTACTTCCCTGACCAGGAATTGAACCCAGGTTCCCCAAGTCTGCATTGGGTGTGCAGAGTCTTAGCCACTGAACCACCAGGGAAGTCCCTTATTCTTTGTTACTTTTTGACGCTTTAACCTCTAAGCCACCAGGGAAGCCCTATTTGTGGTCTTAGCTGTTTGTAAAGAAAAGACTGGAAGAAAAGCCAGCATGTTTCTTCTGATGATCAGTGGCTGCGACTAGATTTATTTGTTATGACCACACGACCTCTAAGAAGAAACTGTAATTAGTCCTTTCTCTTGATCTGGTTCTGACAGTTTGAAAATCTTCGGTGGTTTGCACATGAGTCCAACTTGAAAAGCAATATATTCAGAAAAGCATTAAATATTCACAGCAATAAATAAGGGAAGAAAAGAAAGAATTTTCCTAACCAAGCCTGAAAATATCAATTGATTCAGATTTCTAATAACACAATCTATTAATATAATTTTAAGTCTCTACTGGTGCAAATTGTTATGTTTCCTGGTCAAGGTCATTAGGATTCTTCTTTATATACAAAAGTGTTAGTCATTCAGTCATGTCTGACTGTGACCCCATGGACTATAGCCCATCAGGCTTCTCTGCCCATGGAATTCTCCAGGCTGGAGATTGGAGACTCCAAGACAATCTGCTGGAGTGGGTTGCCATTTCCTTGTCCAGGGGATCTTCCTGGCCCAGGGATTGAGCCATGGTCTCCTGCATTGCAGGTTTCTTTACTGTTTGAACAACCAGGGAAGCACTTACATACAAAAAGTCTGATTTTATTGTTCAAATACTTTTTATTTTGTTGCTCAAATGTTGCACCTAGTTGGTATGCTCAGTGAAATATTACTGTGTACTTTTTCTCTTTCCTAGCTAAAATATTTTATTAGCCATTCTTTCTATTTTTCTAACATTGCTATGATCTTCTTATTCAAATATAGAAATCTGTGTATTTATATATTTATAAAAGTATATATTTATCTGTATAAAACCATAAGAAATAAGAAATGGGGTCCAGTTTTTACAAAGTCAAGGACTACAGTTGAATTGAGAAATAATAATATCCATGTATTTTTAACAACTTAGTACTATAGCCTAAACATGTCTGCCTGCATTTTTTATTTCTCTTGAGTGGTGTTTTCCTGTGAAAGATTTTGTTTGTATTGCTACAGTCAGAGAAAAGTACACTCTTTGGCAAGTTGGACACGTAAAGTTTTCTGAAAAAATAAAAAACACATGTTCTGACTATCACCACCTGTCTCGGCTCAAATCTGAACCCCAAATTTGAAACACTCTAGAAGCAACTAAAATTTAATACCTCACTTATGCTACTGTGGCTTCTGAATCTAAGAAGATCCCCAAAGAACCAGGTGTTGCTAAGAAGCAGTTCAGTTACAGAATGTAGAAGAAGTTGGATATCTTTACTTTCAACTTGCATTGCAGTGGAATTAGTATTTCTTATCTCTTGTAACATAATATTATTTTGAACCTATTTCAGGAAGACTATTTATTATAGGATAAATTGGTGTTGATCAAAATACGTTCAAATAATTCACATCTGTTCTGCTGGTAGTATGATCAGGTCCAAAATAAATCCCCGTTGTAACCTGCCCACATTGAAGTTGAAAAAAAATGATGTTTGTTTTTGGTTGATTTGTAAGGCCACTCTACAAATGAGAATAAAATCAATCCCTCCTCCAGATTTAAAGTTTAAATGTGTTTCAGATTACCCTCTCGAACATATACAATTCAGTTAACTTGTTTAAAACATACTGGTTCTCTGTAGGCTGCTCCACCTGGGAGGAACTGATTTCCATCCAAGTATGTAAACTTTTGCTTTTCCCCTGGCCAAACATGTATGTGTGCATGCACACACACACACACACACACACACATGCACACACAGAGTGGATTTTTTTCACATTGAAACTGAAGATGTAAATGAAGGCCTGCAGTCTCTCTGGTTCTAGTTACAAGCTCTGTTTGTTGACATCACAGATGAAGGCCTGCTGTGTCTCTGGCTCTGTCTACCCCACTTCCCCTCTAATTAGGCTTTGCCCTCAATTAACTTAATGATGCAACTTTTCCTATAGATCATTTGCCCTTTCAATCAATTAACACAATATGAGGGTGCATCCCTCCTTGGCTTGGGGATGCAATTGCCTGAGGGCAGACTGTTCAGTTCTCAGAAGTACTACATAAGCAAAAGCAAGATGCTGACTACTCTGTCACATATTATCCCTAAAAAATCAGGCCTAATGGAAGCCTTAACTAAACTGTGTCTCTTTATTGATTTATGTCAGGGTAAAGAATTCATCCGAAACACTGGGGTAGGTCAAAAATATTGATGGGTGCCGTTGTGAACTTAAGTCAGTTCAAAATAAATTCAGGGTCAATATTTTGAAAGAGCAAATGAGGACTCCTGTAATATCAAGTAGAATTATGAAACACACACACACGCCCCTCCCTAAATGACCTGGACAAATCATTAAGGTTTCCATTAATAGCAGAGGAATTCAGAATGATCCCTTTCAGATAAGATTTCTTATCATCTCCCAGTCTAGAATTAAGGTTTACAGAATGAACTTTTAAAATAATTTGATTTTAAATAATAAAGATAACCACTATGACCTTATTGGATGCTATTTCCTACCTCAGGGGATCTTCCCGACCCAGGGTTTGAATCTGAGTTTCCTGTGTCTCCTGCATTGGCAGACAGATTCTTTACTGCTGAGCCACATGGGAAGCCAGACTTTTGGTAGGTGGAGTCTATTGCTCTCATCCCAAGGGTACTCTGTTAGTGATTCTGATTTCCTGTGTGGTTACAATGGAACAGATTGGAAAGAAGATGAACATTGTCTCAGAGAGAAGGGAATGAGTTCAAGTTTGGACATTTTGTGTTTGAAAACATGTGAATGGGATAGCCAAGTGAACCCATTATTCTTTTCAATTATACTGAGGCTCACTTGTGGATCTAAAGATAAATATCCCCAGAGAGTACATCTGTTACCTGAACTTGTCATCCACACCAGCATTTGAATGATACAACGATCAAGATTTTAAGATCAAATCGACTAATGCTTTCTTGAAATGTGTAACAATTAAGCTGAGAAAGGACAAACATGGAAGTTCAGCATTTTACCAAAAGGCAGGATGAAATAGATATAGAATGGCCACAGGGTTCTACCTAGACAAGAAATATGAGAAATTATGAATCTTCCCCAGAATATTTATTGTTTGTTGAAAACAAAGACATATTCTCATATATTAGTATCTTTTCTGTTACTTGTAATATGGGACATGTACTTTTAATAAAATATAACTCAGGTTTGATAAAAGCTTCAGATAAAAAAGAAACACTTTCACTAAAAACATTTCTAAAAATTATATTACTGATCTAAAGGATAGGATTTGTAGATTTTGCCTGTAGAAGACTCAAAAAGACTACTGCATATAATGCAAACACATATGAAGTAATTTTATTTAAGCAGATTTCATTTCACTAAATATAACAGGGGGGAGAATTATAGAAAGAAATTTAAATTAGAACCTAGAAAAGCATTGTGCCAAGAAGTATTATAAGTAATAAACTGTATATATGACATATAGAAGATTCTTCTCCAAAGATGTTGAGTACAGAGGATATGTAGATCATTGATATAAAGGAATAATATTAGACTTTTTTTTTTTCTTTTCAAAATTAAGGATTGCTTAACTTCTCGGGTTGCTTTCCTTGATTCTCAAGGATCTTTCATCTCTGGTCTGTGCTTGTGTATCCAGATGAGTATCTGCTTTGCACTGTAACTCCCAGGAAGGCAGAGTCCATATCAAACTCTGCATAACCACACCTAGAGAGAGAAAGTGGGGCACCCGAATAGCTTTAAATTTCATGCTATAGTTGGACTCGAGCTTAAGAAAAGCAGGGAGCCATGCAAGGTTTTAAAACACTCTGCACAGAACCAAATTCAGGTAACATATACACTCTAGGGATATTTATCTTTAGATCCACAAGTGAGCCTCAGTATAATTGAAAAGAATAATGGGTTCACTTGGCTATCCCATTCACATGTTTTCAAACACAAAATGTCCAAACTTGAACTCATTCCCTTCTCTCTGAGACAATGTTCATCTTTTTTTCCAATCTGTTCCATTGTAACCACACAGGAAATCAGAATCACTAACAGAGTACCCTTGGGATGAGAGCAATAGACTCCACCTACCAAAAGTCTGGCTTCCCATGTGGCTCAGCAGTAAAGAATCTGTCTGCCAATGCAGGAGACACAGGAAACTCAGATTCAAACCCTGGGTCGGGAAGATCCCCTGAGGCAGGAAATAGAATCTCACTCCAGTATTCTTGCCTGGGAGATCCCATGGAAAGAAGAACTTGACGGAACTTGGCTACAGGCCATATGGCCAGAAGAACTTGGCTACAGACCATAGGGTCATAAAAAGTTGGATGTGACTGAGCACGCATGCAGCAAAGGTCTACTTAGCTCAGAGAAAGGGAAATGATTTAACCCAAACCTCACAGCCAGGAAAAGGATAGATGTCGTATTCTGGTCCAGTTAGAAATTACTTTCTAGCCAGGTTCTTTCCACAAAATCAAAGTTAGATGACAATTAATGGGAAAGAACCATCCAGTTAGAGTTAGGCTTAGGGTTCAAGTTACGATGGAAATATGGGACCAGGGCAGGAGCTCAGATGGAAGCATTAGGCAGGATGTTGAACAACACCCCAGGAAGACAGGGGTGTTGTCTGCGTCCAGTGATTCACTCAAGAGGAGAGGGACCCAGGGAAAAAGAAAATGAAGTTCCCAGGCATCATTCTTGGGAAGGCATTCAAGTTTACATTAATGGGACAAAGACACACATTAAGCAGCTGTGGCCTTGGGAGTATCAGGATCACAGGCCCTGGCACCAAAGGCATAACCCAAGTGCCAAAACAGTTAGTCTGATAGCCTATGGTCATTTTACAGGATTCACTTGCTCTTGGGCCAATAAATGAAAAAAAAAATTTTATTACTTTCATTACTTCTTTAAGGATTTACAGAGTATTATCTGAAAAGGGACTTCCCTGGTCGCTTAGATGGTAAAGAATCTGCCTGCAATGCAGGAGACCCAGGTATGATCTCCGGGTTAGGAAGATCCCCTGGAGAAAGGCATGGCAACCCACTCTAGCATTCTTGCCTGGGAAATCCCATGGAAGAGGAGCCTGATGGGCTACAGTCCATGGGGTCACAAAGAGTCGACACAACGGAACGACCAACACTACTAGTACTACTACCTGGAAAGGAGGCAGCGGATCCCAAATCTAGTTCAGTTCAGTCGCTCAGTTGTGTCTGACTCTTTGCAACCCCATGGACTGCAGCACACCAGGCTTCCCTATCCATCACCAACTCCTGGATCTTGCTCATACATCCTGAATTCACTGATGACATTTAAAACAAACCAACCTATCCATGTGTCTGTGGGCCACAATCTGTTTTATTCTCCTTCTCTGAACATAATTTCACTTGGAACTTCTGGCCTTTCTCAAGTTACTGAACTATCTCTGAGACAGGACTGGGGTCATTTCATTTAGGAGATTCGGATCTCTGGTGCACTAAAATTTTAAGTAGACATAAGATTATTTTCTCCTCTAGCTTTGAATTTAGCTAATGGCATGATGCTGGGTAACAGAATAGCAGACCAAAGAAAGATCTGGGTGCTAAAAAATGTGATGCCATCTCCAAGCACTGTCTCTTTCTTTCTGTGAATAAATATCTCTCTCACTCTCCTTTGGATAGTCTTCCAAAGAGGAGACTCTCAAGTTAGGTTCTGTTTGGTTGACTCATTGCTTACAAAAGATCAGAGCAATGTCTCCCCCATAAACATCTTTAAATTGCACCTTTTCTTGTTTATTTTTTCTGAAGTACCTTTGGTCCACGGTGTTCTTATTATTAGATTACACAATTTCTTAGTGAAAAATTCACAACTAGCCTATTTTATCGTGGAGGAAATGTTGTGAGACAAACCAGATATACTTGAGGCAAGTTAGAAGTATGCATCAGAACTTACTCAAATAGACTGATGATGTCAGAAATGTTAATCAACCTAGAGAAATCCACATCTTACCATTTTCAAGTTGACCTTTGATATTACTGTTGTTGTGTTTTGTTTGTTTGTTTTTTTTTTTTTTTGCTGTTGCTACTTTTATTTATTTATCTTTTTCCCATACAAAGATTAAGGCTAAATTAGTTTTGTGAACAGATATTTTTTGAATCCTAAGCAGACAACCTTCCTCTAGACTTCTACCATTGTATTTCATCACTTCTCAACGTACTATTTCTTTGGTAGCCCAATTCCATTTAGACCAGCCACCCTCAGTAAAATGCCTTTAAGTTTTCCTATCTCCTCTCAAGATCTGCACTCTTTCCTTCTTCTGAAAGTTCTGTACATTTTCCACCTCTTCTTCCCTGGGTGTGTTTGTGGGGGTGGGGGTGGTTTATAACCTTCTTTTGTATTGCAATAGCTTTTCCTGGATCATCCCCTACAAATTTCATTTTAAAACAGTTCTAAAACTGATATCAATGCACTCAATTCTCTGAGAATCTGCAAAAGTGGATTTTTATGTTGATGATAATTAACAGAAACCATTCTAAACATATTTCAAATCATTTTGTCATCTCCCTGTGAGATGTGATGTTACTAAAATTTGACAAATGAAAACAAAGTTAAGATTGAGGGAAATTAAGCAAATTTTATAAAGTCACACATTACTACATAGTAGAGCCAAATTAAAACCCCGTATTTTAGTTTCTCCCAGAGAAGTAGATTTGAAGACTGCAATTGCCATTCTCCACTGATGACCCTGGGGACAGCTAGGTTATACAGGGCTGTTTGTTTCTATAACAAAGTATTCTCCTCACTGATACTTCGTAGCTTCTTATGCATTTTATACTGTCAGTTTGCCCATCCTGGAAACAATCTTGCCTTGTGGTTGCTGAGACAGAAGAAAAACTGAAGGGTCCCAGATAACTGAGGCTACTTAATTATTAAATTTAATTTTATTTTTCAGCATTAAGTCAATGGGGCACTGACCTAAGGCTGACTGCTCTTCACCTGGGAGAGTAAAACCTGAGCACACTGACTCTGTAAGCTCTAAGCTGTGTTGCTTGAAATGGAGCTTTCTACTGGTTTCTGAATCCTTAGGTTGGACAAAAAGTGTAATAGTTGGTTGACCATGTATCAGAGCTCGTGGTTTGCACTATGAGTTTTCCCAAGCTTGTTAATGTGCTTGCCTTTTAGTAATTAGGAAACCTTAAGAGCCATTTGTTACTCTTTCAATAACGTTGTAAACTCTTCACATAATTACTATGGCACTCACTCTTATCTAAAGTCATTGTGTTTTTCTTGTCTTTATGGCACTTACCACTTTTTAAATTATTTTTCCTTTTTATTTATTTATTTATTCTCTCTCACCTGGAATATCAATTCCAATAAAGCAACTATAATCCATTCTGTTCACCACCATATCTTAAGCCTATACCCATGTCTGAAACATAGTAGTGAAAGTGAAAGTCGCTCAGTTGTGTCCAACTCTTTGAAACCCCTTGGACTATAGAGTCCATGGAATTCTCCAGCCAGATTACTGGAGTGGGTATCTGTTCCCTTCTTCAGGGGATCTTCCCAACTCAGGGATCAAACCCAGGTCTCCCACATTGCAGGTGGATTCTTTACTAGCTGAGCCACCAAGAATACAGTAAATGTTTGTAGAATAGATACATAAAGCATATACTAGAGATGCTTTAGGAGGATGGGCTAGATAGCTCAAAGGTTCCTTCTGACCAGCATGTTTATTATTTCATAATTTCACTGTTTCAAGATGATCTTTTAACATAAAATTAAAAGCCATTAGTAGAGGAGTTACATTTTAAAATCAGAGTTTTAAGAAGATTGATATGGTGGTGGTGATGGTGGTTTCGCTGCTAAGTCGTGTCTGACTCTTGAGACCCCAGGGACTGGGAACCTACCAGGTTCCTCTGTCCATGGAATTCTCCAGGCAAGAATACTGGTGGAATATGCTATATGAATGATGGAGGGGAAAAGTTGTAGAGAATTTTACTACTTAGATGGAAAATAATCTAGTTGAGAATGATGAAGGTCTATATAAGAGTAATTGTAGGAAGGACAAAGAAGAAAAAAATATGAGAAATATGTATGTATATAGTGATTATAAAACAAACCAATTTTTAACTAAATAAAATAGTTATTTGGCAAATAAATATAACTGGTAGGAGATTTTCATTTATCAGCTCAGGAAAATTTCTAAACTGCCTGTGAATTGTGGACTTTAGCTTATAAAATTGAACTTACAGGTGAATGTTTATATTAACCCAATAAGAAAAAGTTCTTATTCATTTATATCTTTTGAGTAATTGATGACATGTATGTTTGAAGGTCGAATATACCTAGCTGATTATAAAATAAGTATTTCAGATGATATTTTCTGTGAAAAAACGAGTCAGGTCAACTCTTTTAGTTTAATAAATTCTAAGTGAATTCCAGAGTGTAAGTCATACTTTTAATCAAATTTTGATGGTTATTTTAGAGTAGAAGTATAAATCCACTTACTGCCACTTATATCTAATATATGAGGACTCAGTTCATTCTATAAAAGTAGATTTTCTTGATAAAAGGAAATTAAAAATTTATCTAGCAGATTTCTTGGGAAGACAAATGTTATTGATTTTATAAAGAATAAAATATGTCAACACTATATAAAGAATAAAATATGTCAATTACAGAAGTGTTTTTCTTTTTCTGGATGATTTCCTATATATAGTAGAAATAAATCTTTGTTGAAATAGAATTTCCTAAAAAAATTTGATTCTACTGTATTAATCTAAATAATAGTCAAAGCAAATTAAAGCCCTGAGATGAGAGGCAGAAATGGATCAGTAACCACATTATGCAAAGAAAGATAGCAAAAGAGCAAGTTCACCTGCAGGAAGAGACATTGTTGTCTGGTTTCATTGCATTGTTCACATACAAATCAAATCAGAAGTTTCAATTGTAGTGAATTTCTTAAAAACCACTTATCCAGTGGACATTTGTGTTATAAATCATATACTTTACAAGGTAATTATAGATAATTTGAGGAATGTGAGCTTTTAACTCACATTGCAGTTTTTCAAAGTATTTGGGGAAAAAGTCCTTGTACTTTATAAAATCAGAATGTTAAAATATATGTCAGATGATATCACCCTGTTGGTGAAGGAGTAAGTCTTGTGAGTATATTAGGAAAACCTAGGATGGCCTGTGATATTATATTTTTTCCTATAAACAGACAATTGAAAAGTCTCTAAGAGCAGATCATGACTTGGAGCCAGATGGCTGGAGACTCGAGGAAGGCTTTGAACTGGGCTTCAAACTGAAAGAATATTCTGTGCTACAAAAATCTGAGATCATTTAAGGGCATTTGGCTACAGAATGAGAAGTCATATGCTTGTATTTTATGCTTGTGTGTGAACCTGCATCTGAGAATAAACTTGAACAGAGGGAGCCAAGAATGAATAGTAATGAGAGTGGTATACTAGATATAGGTTGAAAAGCTTGCCCTATTCACGTTCCCATCTAAGGGATAGGTCCAGACTCACAGGTTCTGATCTCCAAGTTTCCAATATTTGGTCACACATGCTCTTACTTCTTGGAGAAGGCAATGGCACCCCACTCCAGTTCTCTTGCCTGGAAAATCCCATGAATGGAGGAACCTGGTAGACTGCAGTCCATGGGGTCGCTAAGAGTAAGACACGACTGAGTGACTTCACTTTCACTTTTCACTTTCCTTCATTGGAGAAGGAAATGGCAACCCACTCCAGGGTTCTTGCTTGGAGAATCCCAGGGACAGGGGAGCCTGGTGGGCTGCCGTCTATGGGATCACACAGAGTTGGACACGACTGAAGCGACTTAGCAGCAGCAGCAGCAGCCCTTATTTCTTTGTCCACCTCTGGTCATGATCAGTTTGGATCTAGGAATAGTCTGTTTATGGTTTATCGGGCATTAAAATTCATGCCATGGCTCTAAAGGTACAATATAATCACAAAGTTTAGATTTTTGTACAGACTGAAGTTGTACAGGAATAGAAACAAATAAGAAAAGCAGTTAATCATTAGACAGACAGGACTGTAGTTCACGTAAGGAAAAAGGAAAGACACTGTAAGAGACATAGAAATTATTTAGTGGCTAGATGGATGTTAACCAGAATGATTGTGATGATCACTTTGCAATATATATATATAAATATCAATTCAATATATAATGCTATATGTCAATTATACCTCAACAAAAAACAAAAGCAAAAACAAAAAACTGATGTGGTAGTTCCTCAGAGGAAATTATTAAATCTCCCCTGCATTCAATGTTAGTGCGTTCTCTCAATAAAGTCCCTTTTCTGGCATTATCCAGGCTAACTGGGTGACCAACCACCCCAATTTGCATGGTACCTTCTTGATCTTAGCAGAAAATATCTCCATTCCCAGCAAACTCAGAAAGTTGGTCACTTTGTCAGAGTCTCTACTTCTTGCAACCAAAAGAATCCTGATTAGAACAAATCCTACTAACAGAAGAAGGATAAAGCAATAAATAGAGAAATGGATAAAGTTTTAAATTGATAAGACAAGGCTCAGTAACTGTAAAGCTATGAATTGATGAATTGAAAAATGTTAGAGAATAACTAGGTATAAAAACCACAAGGACTTCCCTGGTAAAGAATCTGTCTGCTAATTCAGGAGACACAGATTTGATCCCTGATCTGGGAAGATCCCACATGCCACAGAGCAACTAAGCCCATGCACCACAAGTATTGAACCCGTGCTCCAACCCAGGGAGCTGCAGCTACTGAAGCCCATGTACCCTAGAGGCTCTGCTCTTCAAGAACAGAAGCCACTGCAATGAGGAGCCTGCATACTGCAACTCAAGAGTAGCCCCCCTTGCCACAACTACAGAAAAGCCTGGGAAGCAACAAAAACCCAGGATAGCAAAAAATAAATAAGTAAATAAATATTTTTTAAAAATTAAAAAATATCCACAAGAGTTAGAGGAAGACAGCATTTTCCAGTTCACTTAATTTTAAATTACAATTTTCCAAATGACTTGATAGACATGAGTTTGAGCAAGCTCTGGGAGTTGGTGATGGACAGGGAAGCCTGTCAGGCTGCAGTCCATGGGGTCCCGAAGAATCAGACATGACTGAGCAACTGAACTGAACTGAAATGAAGAAATGAGACCTAAAAGGGTTGATTTGCTTAAGCTACAGCAAAGTTATACTAGAAACCAGGTCTTATAAAACTGAATTCCTAGATATTTTACTACTCCACACTACCTTTAAAGTTGGTTGTTGCTACTTTTCAGACATTTTCCTATTTTAATGCAATTTATAAGTTTTATAAGGAAAATTAAATAAACCAACTAGTAGTATAGAACTTTTAAGCTCTACTTTAATTTTATTAAACATATTACTTATATAGTTTATATATAACGTATCTTAAACTATAATAGATGTACTTTACTATATATTATATTATATACTTTCTGTGTGTGTGTGTGTTTAAGTATGTGCCTCTCACACTTTATTTGGCATAGGAATAACTTCGTCTGGCATCTTATGAAAATGCTGATTCTGATTCAGCTCTCAGGAGATACCTATGCTGTGAAACCTTTTGTGAAATCATACCTGGTTTTCTAAATATCCTTATTTGCCCTAAGTTTAACCTCCACACATGGCCTACTCCCTAGTTTGAAGAGTGGGGAAACCGGGTCAGAAACTGGGTTGGAATATGGAGCAAGTCAGCAAGAAGGAAGCTGAGCAAGCTAGTCAATTCTCCAGTTAGACACAGAACAGACATAAACCAAAGATCCTAGGACCCTGAGAATCAGGACAGTCAAAGCCTAGATACAGGTACACCTTGGAGATACTGTGGGGTTTTTTCCAGACCACCACAATAAAGCAGTCATGAATTTTCTTTAGTTTCTCAGTGCATATAAAAGTTATACTTAATGTCAATTAAGTATGCCATAGCATTACATCTAAAAAATATACAGAGCTCAATTTAAAAAATACTTTATTGTTTTAAAAAATGCTAGCCATCATTTAAGCCTTCATTGAGTTATCATCTTTTTGCTGATGGAGGGTTTTGTCTCAATGTTGTTGGCTACCGACTCATCAGGGTGATGATTTCTGAAGGATGGGGTTGTTGTGACAATTTCTTAACATAAGACAGCAATGAAGTTTGCTGCATTAGCAAGCTAGCAAGAAGTAAGCTGAGCAAGCTAGTCAATGCTCCAGTTAGATACAGAACAGACATAAACCAAAGATTCTAGGACCCTGAGAATCAGGACAGTCAAAGCCTAGATATAGGTACATGTATCTTCCTTTCATGGACAATTTCTCTGTGGCATGTGATGCTGTTTGATAGCATTTTACCCACAGTAGAAGTTCTTTCAAAATTGGAGTCAGTCCTCTTGAAAGCCACCACCACTTTATAAACTGTTTATGCAATATTTTAAACTTTTGTTGTCATTTCAGTAATCACAGCAAAATTATAGAGGGCCAGGTCATCAAATTAAATAGTGCCTGGTGCTGAGGGCCAATAGGCAGGATGAGTCAGAGTCCCTGGGGACAGGAATATGAGCTGAGATCCAGTGTCTCGGAGTGTCCGTGTACCAGGCTGTGTAGATGAGACTTGATATTCAATGAATTGCACATAAGACAGGAATTGTACACCATGGGGAGAGTAACAACATCTTATGAGACTATGTGTCCTTGTTTGGGACAGAAGTACAGTCAGAAAAAGACAAAACTGGAGCCCAAGTCCAAGCAAATAAGTATGCCCGATGGGCAGAAACCAGGCATCATGAACGGACCAAATAACGAGTCACTGATGTAAAGCAAAGGAAATCATTAAATGCAGATGACCAGATAATACTAGAAAAGGGAAATCTAAAAAAAGAAGCCAAGAAAAGTTAATCTCCTTGCTTCTTTCATTCCTCTTACAACCACCCCCCACCTCTAGACCACACCCATGTTCCAGAGCACAGCCAAAAACAACATATATCTTTGCTTCCTTGAGGAGACGGTGTTTAACTGGGAAAATGCAACATGAAATATGTATCACCTGCATCAAGACTGTCACAGCAGGATGTGACCTTATCCTTCAAGGCAGTAATAAATGTAGAATATAAATTTGCTTCATTTAATAATATTGTTATGTATTCACGTAGTACTTTTGAATCTGAAGGTACTTTTGCAAATATTATCTCATTTAATCTTCATAGCAACACCATAAAAATTATATGACTGGCATACCCAAAGTCATGAATAAGGAAAGAAAACTGTGGAGAGATTAGTTCGCCAAAGACCAAGTCACTTCTAAGTGGTGGCATTGGAGTTTCTGATTTCAGATCAGTGCTCTTCTAAGTAAATGTAAAACATTTTGTTCAACTTCAGATTTCTTTGCACAGACGTTCTTGTATCTAAATCTACAAGTGGTTGGGGCAGAATTTGTAATTAAAATATTTGGAGAATAGAAGAGATGGTAAGGAAAATCAAAGCAGATATAAGAGGAAAACAAGTAGATTAGGATGAGTGTAGTCAACATTATTATAACAAATATCATTTGGTACCAAATAATAAAGAATCAAAACAAATAATTCTCAGGCAATTAAAAGCAAAGCTAACTGATTTACAATAAAAGAATGAAGTCTGGGATATGAATGACAAAAAGTGGAGCACATGACTTGTTTCAGAAGAGAGGAAACAGTCACTTTAAGACGGCTGGGGAAAGGGAGATAAAACTCAGCCCAAGTTTGAAGGGACGAGTGAATAAAGCTGATATTAACAGTAGCTATTTTAACTGCAGTCAGTAAGAGGACATGACTCACTGTAAGAGGCCATTTTTCTCCTCAGGACCAGAACATAAAAACAGAGACAGCCATCAAGGGGTTGAAACAGCACCATTTTATCCCCAGAAGAACCCCCTGAGCCAGAGGACCAGGAAGCATAGAAAGGAACATAACAAAGTTTGGTTCTAACCTTGATTTTTTATATGGGTCCTAGCTAGATATCTTAGCAAGTGAAGCAGTAACTACCAAGAAACATTTCTTTATAAATCTATCCACTGAAGAAGGGGAGGGGACGTAGATTAGAGATCGCAGATTTGCTAGATGTGCACTGAGATAGGCAGCAGGCATATTCTGATGGCCTGAAATGTGTTTTAAAAAGTCAGAAAGTGTTGCCAGTCTGGTACCTTCATGTGAAAATATAAGAAATAGCTTCTCTTTGGGGAAAAAAAAAGATCAGATCTGGATTTGTCACATGGCTACAATGAACTGAACTAAATCATTCTCTTTTTTCAGGGCTCATCCTGTACGCTATGACCAGCCCTGCCTGACCCCTATAGAGATTTCAGTTTGCTCCATCTCTCTCTCTTCCTTACCTTGCAGCTGTTTGTTGCCAAGTAGGCTTGTTCTAGACTAGAATGAAAGAAATGAAAATAGTGACCCAAACTGAAAAGGAAAACCCTGTCTTTGATCATGTATCCATTCAATATATATTAATTAAACAATTAGTATATGCCAGGGACTCTGCAAGGTCCTAGGGAGATAGACTTGGATAAGTTGTAGTCTTTGCTCTAATGGGGATTACAAATTAAAGGAAGGACATCATGTGAATAATGATAAACATGGTTAATATAAGCTGGAGATGTCAAGTGCTTGATGATTGAGAATTTGGTGAGGCAACCTGGTGGGACATCATGGGAGATTCTTGAAAAAACTGAGCCTCTGAATCTCCCCTGGATTGTCTAGGATTGGTCTTGGACATGATTTTGTTAATCATGGATTATTTCTAAAATAATTCGTGCTACTGTGATGCTGTACAGAAAGAAGAACATGCTGAAAAACTGGAACATCTAATTCTCTCTCAAAGTGTTAGTGTTTTAGTCCTAGCTCAGAGATGCTGCAAAATATTTGTACAACTCACAATCCTTACACCCAAGAGCAAGGACTCTCTTGGGTAAAGCATAGCTTTTACAAAATTAATACCTTTTTACTAAAAAGTATACACTAAAAAAATATTCTGATGGCTAAAACTGTTATCTCCCAAGTTAGAAAGACAAATAAGAATTTTTTTGTTGATGTTGGAATGAGGAAAATGCATGGGTAGCAATAATGATATTGATTGAAAGTAAATCTTGGAAAGAAATGTCATCTGAAAAAGGAAGGCAATGTTATTTGATCTTTATTATCTCCATCAAAGACTCCTGTAATTCAGTTTGATAGCATTTTGTGAGTAGCATTGACCATTTCACAAGGCTGTAATTTACCTTAAGAAGAAAATGACAATTAACAAGGTGCATCATGTAAAGATAATAGTGAACTGAAAGAAATGAAACAAAAGGATGAAATCCTAAGGTTTTTTTTAATCAAAATTTCAGCTTACAAATGGAAACTGTTTAATATTAGTTTTGTCTGTTTTTGCTTCTTCAGAAAAGACAGAAGTGTTTGTATATATGGACACACAGAGAAAAAAAATAAGCACAGCACATATTCTGAACATAAACCTGTATAGGTTGTTTTGCACAGTTTACTGTATAAGCACATACATAATAATGGTTAGAGTAGGAGTTTAATACCTGGCATAATCATTTGCTTTGCTTTATACAGACTAAGCTATTATTACCAACTAGGAATCTTGGTTTGGTTGAGAGGATAAACTCTGGTAAAGTGAATTAGAGCAAACACTTAAAAATTTTAGACAAACAAAAACTGAAAGGCTAGAGATTTCTTGACCTGGAATGGATATAGATTCATCGTATTAAAGCAAATATTATTCACAGAACAATCATTTCACTTATGGTTATTCTGATTATGTTTTGCTTCTTCATCTACCACGCAGCCTCAACACAAGTTCAACACTCCTTTGAAGTGTCATTTTATCCAAAAATTAATTTAAAATTTAAAGTCATTCCACTATACAATGAGTTTAGTATAAAACACAATGCTGGAATTACTTGACTCCTGTTTCCCAACAGTAAAATGGGGTGGATGACTTAGTCCCACTACCTTCTTTGGCAGTTCTGGGAAGTCCATAGTCCTCTTCTTTGAGAGAAGAGTGCTGAAGATGTTATTCAAGAAAGGTCAGCAGTTCACAAATTTAATATAGTATGCAATTCTAATAAATTTATTTAGTGGTTCATTCCAAATGAAAGTACAATCAAAACTGATTGCTTTTTTCCCCCTGTTTCTATACTTTATGAATATTTAGCAAGAATTTCTTCTCAAGTTTATAGAGTAGTAAAAAGGATATTACTACTTTTAATAAAGAGATGTCTACTTTAATTATTATTGGTTATAACACTCCTAGTATAATTTATTGGGACAAATTTCAATTATCTTTGAAAGTCAAAGCATAATGCAGTTTAGAGACACTTGCAAGTGACCCTTGATCTTTATTTCAATCAGTTACAGTTAATTCATTTCATTTCATCTTGTTAACAATCATCCCAAAGGGTCAGAGCCACCAGTTATACAAGAGGTAAGCTGTAGTTTAAATGAAGCATGCATACAATAATTCAAATAAATCTAACAAAGTCATCCCTCAATATCCATGGAGGTTTGGTTCCAGGGCCAAAATCTATACTCAAATCCTTTATATGACTTGATGTAATATTTGCATATAACCTATGCACAACTTCCTGTATATTTTAAATCATTTCTAGGTTACTTATGTTACTCAATAGACCCTAAATGCTATGTAAATACAATGTAAATGCTATATTAATAGTTACCAGTACACTGCAAATTCAAGCTTTGCTTTGGGGAACTTTCTGAAAATTTTTTCCCAAATATTTTTGATCTATTTGTTGAGTCCACAGATGTGGAAGCTACCTGTAAGGAGGGCCATCTATAATTCTAATTTTCTATTACTTTGACTTTAGTATGTTTTTAATATCTGTTTATCACTCAATCATCTAACTTGCTAGCTCCTTCCTAGGATTAAGCTGGCCATGCATCTCATAATTTTCCAAGATGTGTGGAAAGATATATAGAACAGTATCTTTTATTCTGGGCCATCTTGCAAGAGAAATTCGATTCTTTGGTAAAATATAGGAAGCATCTGCTTAAAGAAGCATAATCATGTCTCAAACTGCAATGACAGCATTTAGTATGGGAAGTGAAGAATTTATTTTTCAGTTGAAACTCTGAGGAGAATTTTTAGGTAGAAAGGGGAGGGTATAATTATGTGGCTTGGAATCCGGCCAGGGCACTGGAATTCATACTCTTCACTTTCAAGATGTGTCACAGACCCTTTAATTATTCGAAGTGGATCAGGACCTCTGTTTTCTGTCTATCCCATCAAAAAGACAACATGCTTTGTTACACATTTACCCGATGTGTCTTTGAGTTATAAATCTTACTGAGCAACACACCGAAATAATCTTAATTTCTCCTATCGATTTTTTTTTTTTTAGGAAATCCTGACTCATAGGGATGGCGAAGAGGAAGCCATCCTTTCATAAGAGGATGACCACAGGTGTTCTTGCGGTCTCAGGCAAAAACTTGAGGCCACTACCTACTAGGAATCAGACTCTTTGGTTAACATTGACCTTGGCAAATTACTACCTGTAAACTCTTGAATGTTAACTTTACTTGAACTTCAGTCTCCTAATCTATAAAATAATCAATATTGTTTTTTTATATGTATAAGTAAGATAGTGTTCAAAAATTCTTAAAATTATACTTGGAAATAGCAAACAGTCAAGGAATATTAAGTATTATGATTACTATTTTCAGGGCCATCTCTAGGTCTTAAACCCAGCACATACCAAGCTATGTCTTGTGGAGGAGTGGTAGAGGCCCAGCTAAGAAATGTAAATGCCAGTCTGGCTGTGAAGAGCTTTGTACACCAGTCTAAAAAATTTGGATTATTTACATCCAGGCAAAGGGAAGCATTGAAGGGTTCTAGTGGGGGGAATGACAGGATGACATTTTTGTCTTAGAAATAGGGCTGTGGTTGCAGGATGGAAGGGGGATTTGGGCTGGAAACAGTCTCAAACACATTGCAAACTCATCTACATCTTCAAAGAGAGAATGAACTTAATTTAATCTCAGTTATTGAATTGTCCTACATTGCTTTGATGCCTTCATTGTCTTCTAAGAAACATAATAGATTATTTCATCTTTATATAAAATGACCCCAAACTTCTATTAATTTATTTTTTTCCCCTGCAGACAGGCTGTTTCAGCTGTCTGTGTCCACATTTCAATATGCTTCTTGTTATACCATTTCCATTTTCTATGTATTACTTCTAATCCATTATGAAGATTCAAAGAATCAAACTTGTTAGGACTGTGGCTAAAAAAATATTTGCATGGCTAAGAAATAGAGTTTCGGTGCAGACATATTTCTACTTATCAAAATTCAGTTTATAGATTTTTATAGAAAGAAAACAAAACTAGCTACAGATGAGGGCAAAAGTGTCCCAGGTCTGATCTTCACCAATAGTGTGTAAATAGTGAAGTGTAATACTGTCACAGGATATGGAGGAAATGGAATTATGATGCTCCCAATTCCATAAGTTGAAGCCCTGCTCTGAAGCAAAAGAACAAGGACTCAAGTCTTCGTCCTGCCTCTGACTCACATTTTTATCCACTGTAAACCATTTTCTTTCTAGCAATGGCTCTTGGTCCGTATATTCACTGTAGAAAGAAAAAAAAAATTTTTTTCATGCCCATCACTTGCTTATGACAAAACAGTGTTGATTTCCTGGAAATAAGTGTGATGTTATGTTGGAGGTCAGCACTGAAGCATTATCATATGAAAATATTAAAAATATCATTATTGCATTAGCTGGCCTAACAGGAACTGTTGGACATGGAGTCAACCCTAATAATGCTAGTAACAGGGAAAATAGAATAGAAATGGAAATTGTCAAGCCCAAGATATGGCTACTGATAGCCAAGGTGGAACCCCAGGCTTGAGATGTCAGGTCCAGATGTTGGCTGAAGGCCATGGGACAGGAACAAAAAGACAAGAAAAGAAGAGACAAATTAAAATATGTTGTATGGTCAGAGATAAGGAAAGCTGACAGACAGGAAACAGAAGACAAATCACCTGAAGTCCAAGGGAACAGTGGAAACCTAGAGAAAATACAGGAGTGAAAAGATTTTTCCAAAGACCTATTTCCAGTTCTAGAACTGTTAACTGGCTTATTATAATCCCCGTTTTAAAACCCCTAATAAAAGAGTACACTCCCAAGCCCCATAGATTTTCTCAAAAGACACCTTAAAAGTCTCAGTGATGGATGTAAGTGCCATTAGTAATAAAAGTGGTGCTCTATTCTGTGGTGCCTATGCTTGGAAGCAGATATTTGATGTTTTCAACAATCTTGAATAGTCTCTCACAAGTCATGCAGCAGTAATGCATTAATAGTTCTTCAAAATAACCCCCAAATCTGTTACCATTAAAAACAGTTGTCTGTCTTGAAGAGATATCTAATTTTGAAAGGAAATAGCTTCATTTTCAAATATGAAACAGCTGTAAAAAATGGTATGTATGTACACATTTGCATACAGTATAGACTCTTCTAAAGAATTCCCAATGGAGAAGAAATAATGATCTATTCTTCAAAGACATCATACAATAGTTGGGCATCTGTATATATACATAAATACAATAATTCATCCACATAATTTATCTGTTCATTTACTTTGAGTCAATTATATTCACTATAATCAGTATATCTAATTATTGAAATATGTTTCTGTATAAAGGAAACAAAGATGAATAACAGTTCTTGATTCTTTCAGTGAAGCAATTTCAGTGCAGTATAATGGAATTAATATCTAATATTTCAGAAAGGAATTTACTGGCAAAATAATTCCATAGATAACCAAATTTCCTTTCTTCTTTTCTTCCTTCCTTTCTCTACTCTCTCTTTCTCTCTTGCTTTTGTCTTTCTCCACTAGAAATATTATTATTCAGCATAGGATCAATGAATATCAAATAGCTAAAAATCATGACAACTAGTTTTTGGATGCTTGATATGCTGCAAGTCACTGTTAGGTGCAGACACAGCTATGGCCTAGACAGGGACCTCACTGTCATTGCCCACAGTCTGGTGTGGACCCAGACAAGGAGAGGGGACATTTCAATACAGCATGAGGAAATGCAAGACACATTACGTGTTACTAGAAAACACAGGAGAGTCACAGACTCGATCCTTGGGAATAACTAACACTTTCTGAGGAGGCAGCATCTGAGTGATCTGTGAATAAACAGGAGCCACTGCTTCGTTTTAAAAGGAGGGCTGGAAAAAAGGACCAAAAGTGTTCTAAGCAGACAAAACATGCATAAAAACTCAGAAACAAGGAAGAACCTAAAGAATATTAAAAGCTTGCAGAGCTGGAGGTTTACAGGTAGGGGAGACTGTGGGGGCTGGTATGTGGCTCAGGGTGATGGATAAGGGGGAGAGGTTTCCTAATAAATGCTATGGAGTTTGGACTTTAAGAAAAGTAAATATAAATGCTTATGAATACAAATATTCAGTCATGTCTAGGTCACCTGAATATCTAGAATGCTTCCCAACCTCTGCTTTAAAGCACATCCTTATGAAAATCAAGACTAGCTCAGCAGGAGGGACATAGAACTAGCCAGTTCACAGGTGAAGACCTGTATCAGCCACAGATTATTATTTGTTTTTTCCCTGCCAATGGCTAAAATAAGGTTAAAATACTCAACTGCAGAGTTAACAGATTTAAAAAATAGTTTGGAATTGTCACGTAAGCTATTTTAACCCTGAATTGTATAATATTTGAAATTACATAAATCTTCCCCAGGCACGGATTCTGGCCTCTGCACACTGCAGAGATTGCTGCCTGAAGGACATCCCCTAAATAGAGGGAGGCAGACCCTGAGGAATAAGAAGTGAGGAGACCTGGAAGGAGGTGTGCAAGTCTGCACAGACACATCTTCCCAGATCCTACAAGTATCTGGATGAAAGTGCAAAAGTGTGCGTTGCTCAATTCTGTCTGACTCTCTGCGACCCCATAGACTGCTGCTGCTGCTGCTAAGTCGCTTCAGTCGTGTCCAACTCTGTGTGATCCCATAGACGGCAACCCGCCAGGCTCCCCCATCCCTAGGATTCTCCAGGCAAGAACACTGGAGTGGGTTGCCATTTCCTTCTCCAGTGCATGAAAGTGAAAAGTAAAAGTGAAGTCGCTCAGTCGTGTCCGACTCTTAGCGACCCCATGAACCGCAGCCTACCAGGCTCCTCCATCCATGGGATTTTCCAGTCAAGAGTACTGGAGTGGGGTGCCATTGCCTTCTCCGGACCCCATAGACTACAGCCTGCCAGCTCCTCTGTGCATGTGATTCTCCAGGCAAGAATACTGGAGTGGGTTGCCATTCCCTTCTCCAGCGGATCTTCCCAACCCAGGAATCGAACCTGGATCTTCTGCATTGCAGGCAGATTCTTTATCATCTGAGCCAATGACACAAAGATTAAATAATGAGTTGACAGGGGCAGGGGGTTGTTTCTATTTCCCTTTGATTAAATTTCTACTGAAAAATTTTTTGAGCTCTTTTTAATGCAGTGACACACTTGCTCTGTGGATCATCCCCATTGCTCTGTGGATATATGTTTAGAGCAATGGTTCTTAGCCTACTTTGAGTGCACGGAGCATTTTGAGAACTTATTGAATTTTGACCCTTGACCTCTAAATATGCAATATATGTAAATGTAATCACACACACAAAATTCTACCTCAAATTTCAAAAAGTTCACAGATTCCCAGGGTCTATCCATGGGCCCAGATAGGGATTGAACCCAGGTCTCCTGCCTTGCAGGAGGATTCTTTACTATCTGAGTCACCAGGACTCCCAAATAATCTAATAGTAGCAATAACTGAATATGTATTATATTCATATTCCCACAGTCCATCCATGGACCCAGATAAATAATGTAATAATAGTAGCATTAACTGAATATGTATTATAAGCCAGGCACCCAGCTGAAAACGTCATATGCCTTATCTCAGTCAATCCTCACAATAATAATCTGATGTAGTTACTGTGTGTGTGTGTGTGTGTGCGTTTGTGTTAAGTCCCTTCAGTCATGTCCAACTCTTTGTGATCGTATGGGCTGTAGCCCACCGGGCGCCTCTGTCCATGGAATTCTCCAGGCAAGAATACTGGAGTGGGTTGCCAGGCCGTCTTCCAGGGAATCTTTCCGACCTGGGGATTGAACTCAGAACTGCTTGTGTCTCCAGCATTGCAGGCAGATTCTTTACTCACTGAGCCACCTGGGAAGTCCAGCTGGGGCTTAGAGGGATTAAATAAGGTTGCTTGGATAGAATGGTGGCGCCATCATTAAAGCTTAGGCAGGCTGTCTCCAGAGTCCAAGCTCAATCACCGTCCCGATGATCCCTGGTCACATTTGGAGATGAAGGACACAGAATGACATGGAAATAAGACCATACTCAGATAAAAGACACAGTTCTCATTCTGGTTGGGCTTTTCAGAGTAAAACAAGATAAAATAAAAAGGTTTTAAATCATTTTAAGGAATCAAAAGAGGCATAGAAGGGAAATAAAATCAAAATAATCCATGCTCAGTGACCCAGGGATATACATTAATGTTGCAAAGTTTATTGAATAACTTCTTTGTGCAGAAAACTAAAGATTCCACAAGCATCTCACTTGATCTCCATGGTGTTAACCCAGGGAAGGATCTGACTTTTCTCCCAACTTTATAGACTAGGACATAGACTTAGAGTGAACAAGTAATTGATTCAAATTATATAGTCGATGACTAGGTGGTAAATTCAGAAATTATAATTCAATTTACTTCACTGTAGATTCATGCTCTTAATCAGTTTGCCATATTGACTCATCTCTCAATAAACCTTTCCAAATATTTATTTCTAGATATAAATATCTACACATAAATGCATATTTTAAAAATAGAACATACTGAACACATACTTGTATAACAACATATTGAAACTTTCTATATCAATACATGTAAATATATTTCTATAGACATGCTTTATAATGACTGTGTAATATGCCAATGAATGGATTGTAACAATTTGTGGACTACCTTATGTTTAAATATTCATGTTGCTTTCAATTTTTCACCTATCACTGCCATATAAAATTCTTATTTTATTTCCTCATGTTAATAGCATAGTTCTATCCATCATAGAAATGATATGAGGACTAAATCAAATAATACTTAAGAGTAACTCCCATGAGGGAGAGCAATATATTATCATGCTTCCTTGAGGAAGGAAATATGTGCAGAGGAAAAAAATATGAACAAACAAAAGGAAGAAGGGGAAACTTATCAGTTTTTCAAGTTCACATAAGAAACATACCTTTACTATCAGAGTCACCAGGGAAGCCATACCTACTTTTTTATTTTTTGCTGCCAAAACTGGGTTGTTTTAGTAATTAACTCAGATATCAACTTCCTTTATAGAACTGAACCTGAATATGTCTCCCTTGTGTACTTTGGGACATTGTTTTCTTTTTTTTTTTTTTAATTGCAGGAAAATTGCTTTACAATATTGTCTTGGCTTTTTCCACACAGCAACATGAATCAGCCACAAGTACACAGATGTCCCCTCTCTCCTGAGCCTTCTCCCCATCCCCCATTCCATCCCGCCCCTTTAGGTTGTCACAGAGCACTAGGTTGAGCTCCCTGGGCTATACAGCTCCTTCCCATCGGTTATCTATTTCACACATGGTAGTGTATACATGTCAATGCAACTCTCTCAATTCATTCCACTCTCTCCTTCCTCGGCTGTGTTTTAAGTTTGTTCTTTATGTGTGTGTCTCTGTTCTTATCCTGCAAACAGGTTCATCAGTACCTAGATTCTGTATACACACATAATATAAGGAATTTGTTTTTCTCTTTCTGACTTACTTCATTCTGTGTAACAGGCTCCATGTTCATTCACCTCACTAGAACTGACTCAAATTCATTCCTTTATACGGCTGAGTAATATTCCATTGTATATATGCATCACAACTCTATCCATTCATCTGTCAAAGAACATCTATATTGCTTTCGTGTACTAGCTATTGTAAATAGTGCTGCCATGAATATTGGGGTACGTGTGTCTTTTCCAATTATGGTTTCATCAGGGTATATGCCCGGCAGTGGGATTGCTGGGTTATATGGTAGTTTTATTCCTAGTTTTTAAAGGAATCTCCATACAGTTCTCCACAGTGGCTGTTTCAATTTACATTTCCACCAACAGTGCAAGAGGTTTCCCTTTTCTCCCCCACCCTCTCGAGCATTTACTGAAACATACCTACTTTTAATCAGGCCCTTCCCCTTTTTTCTCAGGGCAATGCTCCTGTTTGGCCTGGAAGCTCACTGATTGATCACATGGGCCACCTCCTCCATAACTTTATTTTTTAAAAGCATTTTAAAAAGTAATTTACACTATAGTGATGGCCATAAAGTAACTTTTAAAAAATTATCCCTGGTTTGAATATCTTTCAGAAACATTAAGTAAATGAAAATACTATTTTCTCCCACAACCTTAAAATTTAAGGATTTTTCAAAATACTTTTTAAATGCAAATAAATAGCTTATATGATCTATAAGTATTTAGCATCCATCACATTTATTCAATAGAGATTGTCAACTGCATATGGTATGCCAGACACTGTTTTAGGCGCTGGGTTCTTGCCTGCTTTCAGTCAAGTGGTTGTAAACACCTCCACATAAACTATCAAGGAGTATTCACTTTTTGAGAAACATGTAAGTAAGATCTGCTTTACAGTAGTTTTAGATCTACAAAAATGGTTAAAAAGGCAGTGCCTGTGCACCGCTCCATAAGTTATCCCCATTGCTATCATCTTACTTTAGATTTATTACAACTAAGGACCCAATATTCATACATTACTATTAACTAAACTCCACACTTTGATTTCACTTGTTTTTCTCTAAAGTCCTTTTGACTATTTTAGGATCTCATCCAGATGTGTTACATTTAGTCCTCATGTCTCGTTAGGCTCCTCTTGGCTGTGACAGTTGTTCAGATTCCTTGTTTTTAAGGACCTTGACATTCTTGAGCAAAACTGGGCAGGTGTTTTGTAGAATGTTCAAGGTTGCTTTGTCTGATGCTTTGTTATGATGAAGACTGGGGTTATAGAGAGGAGAATATCATGAGAAGAATATCACGGAAGTGAAATACCTGTCTTATAACATTTAATCAGAGGATAAATGACATCGCAGTGCTTTATCACTGTTGATGTCATCCTTCATCAGTTGGTTAAGGCAGTGTTTGCCAGGTTTCTTCATTGTAAAGTTACTGTTTTTCCCTTTCTATATTCTATTCAGGGAATATGCCCTGGAGGAGGGCACAGCAACCTACTCCAGTATTCTTGCCTGGAGATTCCCATGGACAGAGGAGGCTGGTAGGCTACAGTCCCTAGGGTCACAAAGAGTTGGACACAACTGAAGCAACTTAGCATGCATGCATGCATGCATGTTCCATTGGACTGTAGCCTGCCAGGCTCCTCAATTGGTGAGATTTTCCAGGCAAGAATACTGGAGTAGGTTGCCATTTCCTTCTCTAGGGGATATTCCTGACCCAGGGATCAAACACGCTTCTCCTGCATTGTAGGTGGATTCTTTACCACCGAGTCATCTGTGAAGCCCCAGCAAGTCATTAAATCCAGTCAAAACTCAAGGATATGGTGGGAGTGGGTATGGGAGACAATTGAACTCCATCTCCTGGAGGAGAGAATACACACACACACACACACACACACACACATATGAATACTTCTGTGAGAAAAGCAATTTTATCCTCCATTTATTTATTTAAATGACTTACATATTCTTTATATACTTTGGGTGGGTCATCCAGTGTTATGTTTTTTTGTTTTGTTGCTCCCATCATTATAGTTTTGACCACTGGGAGGCCTTCCAAGTTGGCTTCTGTGTTCTGAGATATGCCCTTAACTTTCTTTGTTTGAGTACTCCTTACTTCCTGGTACCACAAGATACTCTGGGTTCTTCTTGCATATTTCCCATCCCAACCCTAGAATCAATTTTCCAATGAGCACTGGATCTTTTTAAATTGGAAAATGGCATTAGAAACCAGAAAAAGAGAAATAGTCTTCATTATGACACTGTAAAGATTCTGTTTTTGCCTTTGGGGGAAAAATAGATTTTTTTTTTCTCTCAGGAAAGAATAGCTTTTTCTATTGCTGTGTGTGTATGTTAGTTGCTCAGTCATGTCCAACTCCTTGTGACCCCATGGACTGTAGCCCACCAGGCTCCTCTGTCCATGGAGGTCTCCAGGCAAGAACACTGGAGTGGGATAGCCATGCGCTCTTCCAGGGGATCTTCCTGATGCAGGGATCGAACCCGGGTCTCCTCCATTGCAGGCAGATTCTTGACCACCTGAACCATCAGAGAAATCCTTTTATATTCCTTAACGCTCTTAAGACAGCTAAAGGACTGGTTTCTTTTTTGAACAGTGGGCAGAGAACTAATGTCTGCTTGATCAGACAGTAAATGGGAATAATATTTATTATTTGAACAATTTAAGAAGGTTAATGGGAAAATCACTATGAAAATATCCTTTTCCACAAGCACCTCTTGAAAACTAACGACAGAGGTATCTCCCAAATTACTACAATCTCAACCATCATTCAGCCTTTCAGTTCCTGAGTGGCATAAAGAAAAAAGTTAATGTGGAAAGCAGACATCTAACATGCGTGCAAAGTGCTAAGTCTCTTCAGTTGTATCTAACTTTTGTGATTCTATGGACTATAGCCCTCCAGGCTCCTCTGTCCGTGGGATTCTCCAGGCAAGAACACTGGAGTGGGTTGCTGTGCCCTCCTCCATGGGATCTTCCTGACCCAGGGATCTAACCTGTGTCTCTTTTGTCTCCAGCACTGGCAGGTGGATTCTTTACCACTAGTGCCACCTGGGAAGCCTGTCCAATATGCAGTTTTCTTTTATAAACTCAGCTTTGTTATATGAATAAATATTTTAATTATTGAAGTTAATAAATACAGCTCACACTTACCGCAGACTGCAGTATGCTAGCTTCCTTACACACATAGTCTCCTATGTGCAGGAGATGCAGAATTTGAGAGGCAAAATATTTATGAGTCCAGAGCCAAAGTCATATGCAGAAAACAAAATAAAACAACCAAAAATCCCCCTCACCTCTGCCTCATCCTAAATAACCAAAGGCAAAAGGTAACTATTAGATTTTAATCTTTTTTGTTAGGTAAGTAAATTAAGAAGAAATCTAAGCAAGTGGATGCTTTTTAAGAAGCACAGTTGTAGCATGAAACTTAGAAAGAGTTAAGTCACACTCTTTAATTTTTTGTTGAAGAAACTAGGGCTCATCAGACTTGGCAGCTTTCCCACCCCTTCGCTCTACTGATTAATGACAGAAGCAAGACTGGAGCTCAAGGCTTTTGGTTCCCAGTTCTGAACACTTTCCTCTAATTTTGTTGTCTAAGCCCACTGTTGAGGTCAAGAACCATTTTGGGTTTTGATCACCAATTTCAACATAGGGGTTCCCCCATGCACACTGACAGACAACGCCATGGACAGAGGCTGGGTGTCCTGCGATCCAGCTCCATTCTTTTCCACTCTGCTAGAGATGGCGTCAGATTCTACAAGGAAAGAGTTCAGTTCTACCAGACTGCACCTCCTTCCCATTTCCAACACCAGTCAAACTCCAGGTTGTCACCTGAGCTTCTGATCCACTGGCCATACACTGGGGGCCCCAGTGATCCCCTCCTTGGACTTCAGATGCTAGTCTAGGTTGTTACTTGTACTTCTGACCAACTGGTTACCAACCAAGTTCCTACCATCTCTCCTTTAAATTGTTAGAGTGGCTCACAGGACTCAGAAAATACTTGATGTATTAGACTACTGATTTATTACCAAAGGATATGACTCAGGAAGAGCCAGATGAAAGAGATGGGCAAGGTATGTGGGAAGGGGCACAGCGCTTCCATGCCCTTTCCAGGTACCACTCTCCCCCAATCTCCATGGGTTCACCAACGCAAAAGCTCTCTGAATCCAGTCCCTTTGAGATTTTTGGAAGGCTTCATTACAAGGGCACCACTGCTCATATCATTTAGGCAGTCAGTTCAGTCACAGTCATATCTGACTCTTTGCAACCCCATGGACTGCAGCACGCCAGGCCTCCCTGTCCATCACCAACTCCCAGAGTTTTCTCAGACTCATACTCATTGAGTTGGTGATGCCATTCAACCATCTCATCCTCTGTCATCCCCTTCTCCTCCCACCTTCAATCTTTCCCAGCATCAGGATCTTTTCCAATGAGTCAGTTCTTCATAACAGGTGGCTAAAGTATTGGAGTTTCAACTTCAGCATCAGTCCTTCCAATGAATATTCAGGACTGATTTCCTTTAGGATGGACTGGTTGGATCTCCTTGCAGTCCAAGCGACTCTCAAGAGTATTCTCCAACACCAAAATTCAAAAGCATCAATTCTTGGGTGCTCAGCTTTCTTTACAGTCCAACTCTCAATTCCATACATGACTAATGGAAAAACCATAGCTTTGACTAGATGAAACTTTATTGGCAAAGTAATGTCTCTGCTTTTTATTAAGCTGTCTAGGTTGGTCATAACTTTCTTCTAAGGAGCAAGTGTCTTTTAATTTCATGGCTGCAATTACCATCTGCAGTGATTTTGGAACCCCCCAAAATGAAGTCTGTCACTGTTTCCCCATCTATTTGCCATGAAGTGAGGAGACCAGATGCCATGATCTTAGTTTTCAGAATGTTGAGCTTTAAGCCAACTTTTCCACTCTCTTCTTTCACTTTTATCAAGAGGCTCTTTAGTTCTTCTTCACTTTCTGCCATAAGGGTGGTGCCATCCGCATATCTGAGGTTATTGATATTTCTCCCGAAATCTTGACTGCAGCTTGTGCTTCATAACTCAATGTCCATTCTCTCTCCCCCTCCAAGGTCAAAGGTTAAGACTGAAAACTCCAACGCTGTAACGGCTCCACTATTAACCAGCCTCCATTCTTGATGCAGGCCCCAAATCACCTCATTAACATAACAAAAGACACCTTTATTAGTCTCAATGAAATTGCAGTTGTTCCAGGAGTTTATAGCTCAGTTGGTAAAGAATCTGCCTGCTATGCAGGAGACCCAGGTTCGATCCCTGGGTTGGGAAGATCCTCTGGAGATGGGAATCGCAACCCACTCCTGTATTGTTGCCTGGAGAATCACGTTCCCAGAGAAGCAGGCAGGCTGCTGTCTATGGGGTCACAAGAGTCGGACACGACTTAGTGACTAAACCACCACCACCACCACCAGGAGTTTTGGGAGCTCTGAGCCAGGAACTGTAGGCAAAGACCAGATATAAATAAAATATATTTGGGTTATTTAAATGACCAAATATGTATATTTTTGTATAAATTACAATGTCAAAATATTGCAACATCATCCTGGGGTATAACTAGTGGCATTGCTAGAAATCAAACACACAGTGCAGTAAGGTATAAACCCTAAAGATGCTGCATATAGATTGATGCAATCTTCTCCTGGCATGAAATGAAAAGCTTGTAACTTTAAGTTACTGGCATTAGGACAGTTTTTATGAGATGATTGTTTTTGGTCCTCCTCCTCCTTCTTTTTTCCTCTTTCCTTACTTTCTTCTCTTTTTAGCTTCCTACCTTCTCTCCTACTTGCTTGTCCTTCTCTCTGATATCCTATAAATGCTGGGACATCTGACATCAGGGTTAGACCAGGGAGTAGGTAGAATAAAGAGTCCTTCACGTTTCTGTGAGGTCAAAACTCTGCCTGACTGAGCTGATTGTTAAACAGCAATAATAATAATCTTACTAGGAAGAACGCCACAGGGAGATGGCACTTAAAACCATGCAGCAGCCTTTTCCATCACTAGAGGCAAATTTCCTTGGATGATAATCAGGTAACTTGCCCAGTCACAGGCAGGATAATTATTCCTTTTTGCTATTATTGGGAATCAGGGACAGAACCAGAGTTACCATACACACTTGGAAATGTAGTCTTGTCCCCTAGAGCCCCCACAGGTGTTCCTCCTACTGTGTGTGTGTGTGTGTGTGTGTGTGTGTGAGTGATTGTGTGTGTATATGCATGTGTGTGTGTCCACGAGAGAGAAAGATATACACACACAGCCACAGAGAGAGAAAAAGGGCAAACTGAGGTAAAGGGGCCGTATATATAATTTTTTTTTTAACATTTACTCCATTATGGATTACATTGTTTCAAATGCAAAGCAAATGAATTTCATTACTATAAAAGTTAAGTGACCCAAAATATAGGGCATAGGAAATACAACCCTTCATATATTTATTATTAGATTCCGCAGACATGTGTTACCCTGGGAACTTGCTATAAACTTTTCTGAACACTCGGCCTTGATTTCTGTATTGACCTCATCATACAAACAAACAACAATCAAAATCAGCACACCGACTGGCTTTGAGTAGCACTGTGTGCTGAGTCACTCAGCTGGCTCTGACCCTTCACGACCCCATGGACGGTAGCCCGTCAGGCTCCTCACCATGTGGATTTTCCAGGCAAGAATTCTGGAGTGAGTTGCCATGCCCTTCTCCAGGGGATCTTCTCAACCTTAGAATCAAACCAGGGTCTCCTGCATTGCAGGTGGATTCTTTATCATCCAAGTCACCAGGGAAGTCTGAGTAGCACTACTAGACCAATTAAATGAGAATCTTAGAAGTAGGGTCTAAATCTCTCTCTCTTTTTAAACAGGATTTCTAAGTAATTCTAAGGTGCAACTTTTAAAAGAAATGCTATTGTTAGAGTGGTCATCTAAAAAGCGGCCTTTATAGCCTCCTGTACTTAAGTAAGCCCTTCAGTGCTTAGAGATAAATTTGGGGGTGAAGCAGGGTCTTCTTTAGCCTGTCCTTTCTTAAATCCTCACCAGATGTACCATTTTTTTCCCCTAAGGGAGCTTATCATACAGCAGAGAAAGGTACTAGGGTACTGTGTGACATCAGGGGTAAATGGAGGGAGATGCTTTGAAAAGGATGAAAGTGAAAGTGTTAGTTGCTCAGTCGTGTCCAACTCTTTAGGACCCTATGGATCATAGCCCCCCAGGCTCCTCTATCCATGGAATTCTCCAGGCAAGAATACTGGAGTGGGTTGCCATTCCCTTCTTCAGGGGATCATCCCGGCCCAGGGATTGAACCTGGGTCTCCGGCATTGGAGGCAGATTCTTTACCCTCTGAGCCACCAGAAAGGACGAGCCTTTTAAAAACTAGCTTTTATTATTATTATGTTGGGATCATACTTTCAGGAAATAATAAACACATTTTAATCCTCTTTGATGCTAAACAAGAATGAGGTCTAATTCCCATAATTGAGAACTCATTCTTTTATGCATTCAACAAAAACAGTTGTGTAGATACTAGGGATTCATTGGGGCATTAGATAGAGCTCCTGCCCTCATGGGATTAATAACCACTTTTATTTTAGAGAGAGGAGTGTTAGCGACTTTGTCCAAAAGAAGTACTTCAATCTGGTTGAAACTGATCCATTAATTTTACTTTAGGCCCTGCAGATGCTAACGAGTTAGGACCACATAGGGATTAAGTCCGTTGAAAACTCAGAACTTAATTTATCCAGTACTAATCACCCACAGGCTTACCTCCTAGAAAGCCACATGAAAGCAGCTGCAGCGGAGTGATTCAGGCTAAGGATTTTGATAAGAGGGCTGAAGGGTGACAAATGTCACCATCCAGCACATTATGTAATCTGTGACCTGAATCCCATAGATTATGCCCGGGGAGGGCTAGTGCTACCCCAACCATGATTTGTTGTTGCTCAGTCATTCAGTCATGTCCAACTCTTTGCAACCCCATGAATTGCAGCATGCAGGCTTCCCTGTCCTTCACCATCTCCCAGAGTTTGCTCAAACTCATGTTTTCATGTTTGAGCAAATGATGCCACCAATGAGTTGATGATGCCACCCAACCATCTCATCCTCTGCTGCCCCCTTCTCTTCCTGCCCTCAGCCTTTCCCAGCATCAGGGTCTTTGACTGTGGATGTACAAACCAACCACCCAGCTAGCCATATTTCAGCCACACAGCTTGGTCTCCCAAATGTTTGTTTCTGTGACCACGGGCGCTTGGCCAACGAGCCAGGGCCAGAGCTGAGGTTCCACCCATCATATTGCTGGTGTGTGTCAGTCCCTGACTATGCCAAGGAGGAGCTGGTATTTCCCAGTCTCTCAGTTCAAAGGTCTGGGTTCCTCTCTGGAGATTGACACTCATACTTCTGGAATCCCTGGCTAATGCTCCAGGATGCAACAGGCAGTGGGGCAAGGCACATTTACTATTGACCCCATCTCTGAGAGTTTCTCTTTAATAACCTGCTCTGGTAGTCTTGGTAGATCTGCTTGGCTGTTGGCTAGATTTCTGTGATTATCTACCAACAGTAAGAGGCATAACTCTTTCTTTCACTAGGTGAGGTCGGAGCAAGTACCAGAGAAGCTCTAGTGAAGGTGAGTCTTTGTCATTGCTCAGATGCTCGGTCATGTCCAACTCTTTTGCAACCCTATGGACTGTAGCCCACCAGGTTCCTCTGTCCATGGGATTCTCCAGGCAAGAATACTGCAGTGGGTTGCCATTTCCTTCTCCAGGGGATCTTCCCCACCCAGAGATAGAACCTCAGTGGCACAGAGAGGTCTAAACTCAGGACAAGATTTGACAGAAGAACCAAGACCATGGGAGATGTGAATCTAAGGTGCCTTAGAATAGCCTAGAAGGAATCTCCTACAGGGCAGTGGAGAAGCCCAGGAATGCATTCTACAGTGAAAACAGGAGCAGAGCAGTCTATCCACATTAAACACAGTGAAATCAGCAGGTAAAACTCAACCCCATAGGTTTATGGTTTGGAAAGTTGCCAGTGCAGAATGGGTACTGCTTTCACCAGTGCATTCTTACGGGGAAAAATGATTGAGAGGTAACTGCATGCCAGACCCTAACAGGTAAGTAGTAAGGACACAAAGATAAAGAGAGAATCTGTCTCCAGGAACTACGGCTACTAAAGGAGACCAAGTCTAAAGTGATAAAGGATGGGTTACACCTACAATGCTCTGAAGGTACAGAAAAACAAACAGCAACCACTATTTGAGAAAAATCAGGACTTCACAGAGAAGCTGTGCCTCAAAGCAAGGGTCTATGGCTCGTTTGAGGAAATCTCACACAGGACCCTGTGAGCTGCCCTCAGTTAAGATTTATCTGTTTTGGGACTTCCCAGTTGGTCCCCTGGTTAAGAATCCACATTGCAACACAAGGGGTGCACTTTTGATTCCGGGGGCTAAGATCCCACATACCTCATGGTCAAAAAACCAAAACATCAAACAGAGCAATATTGTAACAAATTCAATAAAGACTTTAAAAAATTGTTTATATTAAAAAAAAAAAACTTAAAAAAAATAGATATATATGTGTTTCTAGTTGATTCACGGACATTTTCCTGAAGACCTGGGATCCACATATAAGGTACACCATTGACATTTGTAAAGAAAACATTTTGAGATGTTCTAGAATCCCTGAATCCATGAATACTGATTAAGATATAGAGGATGAATAATCCGTCAGGCTTACTCACCCTCCTACATTTGAGCCATGTGGAAGTACCCACAGATGTGGCCAAACTTGGAAAGGTTGAAAGTGCAACCATGAATCCAGCATGTTTTAAAGAAGGATTTTCCCATGCTCCAGAGAGGCAGTGGTGCTGCTGGACAGGGAGTGAGGTTCATCCCACCCCAGGAAGATGCTGAAGGCATACTTGGTTACGTGGGAGACACAGCAGAGGAGACACAGAAGGAAGGGGTTGGTATCTGCCCTCATGTTACATGACCTAATGAGTCACCACGGGCCCAGATGGATTCCTGTGGCTGGAAGGAACTGGAGCATGTATCATCTACTCGACACACTCATTGCATCCCTGGCACAGAGCTCAGAGCATCACACACACATTAGTATTCACTTGTCACCAAAGTCCTGTGAGTTGGAAACCAGTATGTCTCCATCTCTGAAATGGGAAAATGGAGCCTGGGGAAGTTAAGGGCATACAAACTGAGAAGGGGTAGACTTGAGGGTTAACCTAGACTTATCTATCACCAGAACCTTCTGCTTTGAGCAGTTCGATCCTTCTTCATCCTCAGTTAAAGATCGAGGCCTGTTGGTGGAGTTTGTGCAGAGATGGAAAAGACTAATGCACTTGAGACCTTGAGGTTCTAACAGAGGACCACGGGGATCCGCTCCTCTTACAGAGAACCACGCTTGTCTCCTGAGCAGCCCAGAGAATTAAGATAGAGGCTCCCAGGCCAAGTGCTGTCAGGAATCTTGTTTTTGCCTTTCTCAGGTTGATGTGGCCCATGACAGGAATTATTCATGTCAGGGATGAATATATGTTACTAGAAATAGATTACTTTAGGAAGTCAGATTTATCCATTTTAAATAGAAGTAGAGGAAACTGGAAGTAAGAACAGCAGCTTCATCTGTGGTTGAATCATGCACCATAATTAAGCCTTCTCATTTCCTACTCTTTCCTTCTTCATTTTGCAAATGTCTCCATCTGTGACTCATCTTTTTGCAGCAACACTACCCCCTCATATTTCTTTTTCTTATCTTGCTATATTCTCCATCAACCCTGTCTTTTAACTTTTCTAGGAAGAGCCTACTGATTTTTAAAATTATCGAAGAGAAAGATGGAAGAGACCATTCTTGGAGACACATTAAAAATTCATATCAAATAAGTCAAGGTCCTAGATAAAGCCAGAGGTTATAACTTTGTACCTATGTTACCGAGAACATGATATACATAAATTAGTACCACATATTATTTTCAGAGCCTAAGTTTTGGTTGGAAGTATTCTAGCTATTGGGGATATGAAAATAAGTCAGACACAAAATCTTTGGGGTATTATGGGCTGAGGAAATAGCCAGTAGAGAGAGCTTTTAAAGAGCATGCATTTCATCCCTGAGGTGTTGGGGGATGGAGTGGGTCCAATTTAAGAAAGAGAATTGACATAATCACATAGTATTTTAGAGTGATCACCTGGATGGTTAAAAAAAGGAGAGATCTGATCTGAAGGGTGAAACACTAGAACCTGAGACTCCAGGCAAGAGGGGAGGGGATGGGGCCTTGCACTGGGCCCTCATGGTGTGAATGGAGGAGACATAAAGCTGTCAGCACTTGGATAGACGGACTGCATGAAGTACAGAAGTACAAATCTTTCCTGAGACTCTTCTTGAATTGCTGTTTATGAATGAGTAGCCAAGGTTATCCTAGTCATCATGTTGAAACCCTACAGAGGTCTTTTTGCCATTCATCTTTACAGACCATATTGGATCCCAGTGCAGTCCTTTCTTCCTGTGCTTGGGGTCCAGGGATTCAATTGCTCTCCTTCAGTAACTCTAGCATCCTGTTGTTTCTTTGGAGGACTTTTTCCTCCAGTCTAGATGTAGTATGGGTCCCAGGCTTCCCTGTGTTGAACACATATTTATGTATTTGTGTATTTATTTATTTGGCTGCTCTGAGTCTTAGTTTTGGCTTGCAGGATCTTTCTTGTGTCAGTTGGGCTTCTTGGTTTCGGTATGTGGGGTCTAGTTACCTGATCAGATTGAACCTGGGCCCCCTGCATTGGGAGCTTGGAATTTACCCATGGAATCACTAATAAAATCCTTCAGGCTTCCCAAATATCTTCTTTGCTTGCTACCTCTGAAGACAAATACACCTTTCCTTCATAGCACTTACTGTGTTTGCAATGAATGAATAATTCCAGCACTCTTTATTTAATGCTTCCTCTTCTGCAAGTATCCATTCTTGGTGGTAATCATCAAACACTAATTCTGTTCAACTCGAGTTTGAGAAGAAAGAGGAGAGAGGTTGACAAGATGACTGAAAGCTTAGGGAAGGGAAATTGGCAGGAAGCCCAAGGCTGGGCAGCTGAAAGATGAGTCAAGTCACTCTGAGTGGGTGACTGTCTGTCTACAACTCCCTCACTGAGCCTGCTGCTACACTATTGGACTCAGAACTCTGTTGGCACGACATTTCTGAAGAATGTCAATTTGTTTCTGAGCCATTGTCATGTGCCCTCAAAGTTGAAATTCCTAGAAAAGAGCGTGTCTGTTTCTGGATGCTGGTGATAGAAAAAAATGAAGGTTTCCTACTAAATCCTTCAGTGGGAAAGTGGGAAGCAAGGCCCCCTCTTCCCCTGACAATTCTCTAGACTTTCCTGCTCCCCAAAAGGGTGAATTCTTTGTTCTATATCTCCCTATCTCTATATTTAGAGATATACACACACATACACACATAGACACATTACATATCTGCCAGGCCGGAAGTTTCATGAAGATAGTGTCTTAATCTCCTTGATTGTCTCATCTCCCAGTGCCAGGCACTGTTCACTCCAGACAAGGGTAGGTAGTAAATCCTCAGCAAATATTTCTTGGATGAATGGGAGAACAGATGAATGAACATGCTTTAAAAACAAGCATTTTACTTCTAACCACTCCAGCATTTAAAAAAAAATGCTGAAACTCCAATACTTTGGTTACCTGATGTGAAGAGCTGACTCACTGGAAAAGACTCTGATGCTGGAAAAGATTGAAGGCAAAAGGAGAAGGGGCAGACATAGGATGAGATGGTTGGATGGCATCATTGACTCAATGGACATGAATTTGAGTAAATTCCAGGAGATAGTGAAGGACAGGGAAGCCTGGCATGCTGCAGTCCTTGGGGTCACAAAGAGTCGGACACGACGTAGTGACAGAACAACAGCAACAATTCTCATTGACTGTCCCTTCTTCCAGTGCCAGGCACCGTTGCTTTCAGAAAAGAGTAGATAGTAAATCCTCAGCAGATATTTCTTGGATGAATGGGAAGACAGATGGATAAACATGCCTTAAAAAAACAGGTATTTTACTTCTAATAATGCCAGCATTTTCATAAATCTCTCCTGCGTGGTCCTCATCTACGGTTCCTGACTCCCTTGTGAGACAGTAACTGGAATTTCTCCTACCTTATGCTTGTTTCAAGGGGTTTATCAGGCCCAGCACATTCTCACTGCTGAACCTCAGACTTTTTAGCAAAGGTACTGTAGACCTCTTGGTCCATGCTTACCCTGTTTCCTGGCTGGAAATTGATCAAAGCAATGCTATCGAGATTCCTAAAGACAGCTAAGCTGTTTACCTCTCCTGGGATCTGCAGACTTGATAAGACCCAGCTCTGGAGACTTCTGGCTCAGGGAGAAAGCCTGCAGACCATTTGCTTCCAGAAGGCTGGGAGGAAGAACAGCTCCCTTGGCCCTGTTTAAATGTTAGTTGACAATGAATATGGTTTAAGTCGAAAACCATCTGAGATTCAAACCAGTTCCTTGCTCAGAACCAACAGAAATATTAAAATTCCGGGGAAATACAGCAAGGCTTTGACGTGGATTATCTATTTCGGACTCCCTGATTACCTTAAAGGAGTGAGCTCGTTAGTCAAAGCCACGTGACAATGGTATAAAAATATAAGCCTTTTAGGACACTGTAAACTTAAAAATCATCATAAAATCTTGTCTGAGACACAAATGCTCTCGTTCAATTGATGATGCTGCAAGTTAGATTTTTTTTTTTTATCAACAGAAGCTAAGCAGCTTATGCTAATATCTATCTTCAGAAATAACTCACCTTCTGGAGGATTTCTTAATCTAAAGGATTTTGAAAATACAACGCTTCAAAGATTCCATTACTGCCCTCAGTTTCTTGATTCATATTGTCTCAGAAGATGAGCTGGCTAAGCTTCACTACCTAGGCTATATTTTACAATTTTGTTAACTTTTGGCTATCGGTAGTCGTGTGCTTTAATGGGGATTCATAATTCTCCCTGCTGAGAATAAAATTTGTTGTCAGAATAAAGCACATTTGACTTCTTCTCAGCTGCCAAGATGTGAAGTCTTGTGGTTGGGTATTTTGGAAAACTGGCAGGTTTTGTTTACATATTGTGGTCTTTCTCCAAATTTATCCCACATCCCACACCCCACAAGTCTAGGACCCCTTCCAATGTAATTGCTGTGGACAAGTGCGAGGCGAAAACGGCTTCCACAGTCACCAAGGCGCTTCCCTCTCTGAATCACACACGGCAAATGCCAAAAGAGCTTCCCTGGCCTTAAAAAAAAAAAAGAAAAAAGAAAAAAAATTGCTGACCTACGGAAATACCTGATTCTAATTTGCTGTACAAATGGAAACCCTTTCTTCTCCAGATTGGATGCAGAGAACTCTTTTTTTTTCAATGTTTATAATTTAACAATTGCTTAGAGCCTTTCATCTGAAAGCAATTTACGCATGTTGAACCCAATTATCCTAACATGCTTTAAAATTTACCAGTATTTTTCCTCTTTCACCTTGGTGTATTAGTCCCATTGCACAGCAAATCTTAATCTTGGAAGTGCTTTATGGATTAAAATGCTTAGAAAACTCCTCTTGCCCAGGAAAGAATAATACTGGAGAAAATGATATATTCTTCTGATGGAGATTAAAACTTTTGATTTGGATCTGGATTCAGCCATGCCATGTACTATTCAGTCAGAAGAGATGGTGAGTCATGAACCCACACTTACTTTCTGTTTCCTTCGTTTTGGGAGAAAGCCAGGCGGCAAATATGTTACCTTAATCTGGTGCCATCGAGCAGTCTCGAGCCATCTGCTCTGCCCATTTGTTAGGATGGCTTATTCAGTCAATTCATTCAAGAAATGTTTATTGAGGGCTTACTCTGTGCCAGGGACAATGCTAGAAACTGGAAAGATAATGGTGGAAGAGCAAGATATAAGTGTGCCGGGGAGTTTACACTTCTGAGGGAGATAATACGTATACAGATAGTTCATTGTAATACTGTTAAAAAAAAACAAAACACCTGATGAAAGAACTTGGCCCCATCACCTGACCAAGATGGAGGACATAAAATTAGGCTTCCAAAAGAAGTGAGAGCTATGATGAGGCAGGAATGGATGGTAGGCGAATAGGAAGGAGGAAGAATATTCTGGGAGAGGAAATATAGCATGTTTGAGAGTCCAGAAATCACATGTTTGCAGAACTGAAAGAATTTCACTCAGCTGAAGGGCAGAGAGCATAGGTTTGCATCTTGTAAAAAATGTTGCTGAGCATTTAGGAGAATCCAGTTCATTAGGACCCTGTAAACCCTAGGAAGGAATTTAGACATTTTCCTGAAGAAAGTGGGGATCCACACGAGGACTTTATACGGAGAAATCGTAGGAATATACTGCATTTTGGAATTAATATTTTGACTGCAGTGTGTTGAGTACATTGGATGGGGATGGAAGCTGGACTTTGGCTATCGTAAATGAGAAGGATGTTGATTGTTCTGAAAAGTGGTGGGGATCGAGGAAATAAATCAAACTACTCAAGTGAGAAGCAGTGGGTGACAGATTAGATGAGGGAGAGATAAGAGTCAAAGATAAGGCTCAGGTTTCTGCTTAGCGGTTTCCCTACTGCCATTCATATAACACCATTGGCCAAAAGTTCATGAATTCTCCTAGGTAAGTACTTTTGTGGAACGTTACTGTACCCCCAGCCCTCTTGAGAGTATCCAAAATATCAGACATATTGAGGGCAGGAGGAGAAGGGGCAACAGAGGATGAGATGGTTGGATGCAATCGCTGATTCAGTGGATATGAGTTTGAGCAAATTCTGGGAGATAGTTTAGGACAGGGAAGCCTGGTGTGCTGCAGTTTAAGGGGTGGCAAAAAGTCAGACACGACTTAGCAATGGAATAACAACAACAACCAAATTAACAGGAAGCTAAAATACAACAAAGGAACTTTAGGAAACATTAAGTAAGTAAATGGCATAAGCACTATAAAATTCTAAGTGGTTGAATTCTGTGACTATATTCAACTTAAGGTTGCAAACATAGACTTTCAAGCTAGTACATGACAGAGCAGAGGTCTGAAGCAAGGTCTTCTGAATGCACCATCTATGTTTGTGTCATCACTTCAGAGTTTTCAAGCTGTCAGACACCTAGGATCCTGTGGAGGTACCTACCCTACACCTCTCATCCCACCCCTTCCAGCCAACACTCACACTCCATCCCTGCTCCAATCAGCATACCAGAGTTTCCTGTTTTACACAGTGGTAACAAAAAGTCATTGGGAAATGGCTGATTCATGCTGATGTTTGGCGGAAACCATCAAAATTCTGTAAAGCAGTTATCCTTCAATTAAAAAAATAAATAAATTTTGTTAAAAAGAAAAAAAAAATCACAAGGAAAAGTTTAAATGTTACTACTCTATACACCTGCCTTCCTCAAGCCCCAAGACTTACTAGCCTTCGCAAGTCATTTTGTCTCTTGATCTCCAGTCTACTCTTGTGATTCACAAGATCACAATCTTCTCTACTATGGAGAAGTTATGGAGATGACCAAATGTGGTTATTTTTGTGGCAGTGCCTTTAAAAAATTAACTTTATTGAGGTATAATTTATGTCCAATAAGCTGAATCTACTTAAAGTATGAAGTTTGACCAGTTTTGACAGCAGGTACAGTGCTATGATCAAATTATAGTCGTTTGTTGTAAGAGTAATTCATTTCTTTGTATTGCTGAGTAGTGTTCTTTTGTATGGTTGTATATTTTACCTATTCACCTGGTGATGGGTATTGAGATTATTTCCTGTTTTTAGCTATTATAAATATCCCTGCTATAAATATTTATGTACAAGTTTTCCTCTGGACTTAAAGTGCTATTTGAACTGAAAGATGGCATTTAATATAAACTTTAATTATTTAGGTATTAAAATAATTTTGGCTTTTATAAGGAGTGTCTGTCTCATGGAAGAGCAGCTTCTGCTTATTGATTTCTTGGGAACAAATATGAGGATGACGCAAATAGCATGTGTCTGAATGCTGTCAAACCACAGTTTCATTTCAGAAGGATTTGTAATCCTTCGTACTATAGACATGTGAGAATAAAGCTTTTAATTTGAAATATAAAATTGGAAAGTGATACAATTTCTTTTCTAATGACAGAGTCTTCATTAAAATAGGGTTTGATCAGTACATATTCACACTCCAGGCTATGATATTCCCTTGACGCATGTACTGAAGTCCCTTTGACTCCATGGAATCTGTGCCTATAAATTGAGAAAAGAATATATGCAGCAATTGTGTTAATTACAATAGAGTTATTGTTCAGATCGTAAAGCGTCTCACTGAAGCTTTGCCTGGTGGGTCAGCATTATCATCTTATTTTCCCTTTGACTACTGAATTTAAAGGAATACCCATTTGTTTCTGACTTTATATTTTGGAATCCCCTCAAGTTAAGTTGCACTCTTGCTCTCCAGGAAGTAGATATGAACTGAAATACACTTACTGATTTTCCGAGGGTCAAATGAATCTAGTCCTCACCTCCTTCTTGAGGCTTTTCCAGATTTCCAAGAAGAAGTATAATTTCAATCTCTTCCTTCCCTTATGTGAAAACAATGCTTTCCTTGCTCAACAATGTTATGTGCAGTTCTCTGGAATGTATTTTTATTTCCTATTCCAAAATTCCTGGCTCTCATCTTTGTTAGAAAAGCAGAGTACTTCCTTACAATTCTGAGAGCTATTAACTGGTCTTGGTCAGCAGTTCTCAAACTGTTTGCCCCTAAGGGCCCTTTATATGCTTAAAAATTACTGAGCAACCCAAAGCACTTTCGATTATGTGAGTTATATCTATCAATATCTAACCTATTAGAAATGGAAGCTGAGAAAAAATTTAAAGTATTCTTTTATTAATTCATTAAAAATAAATCTATTATGTGTTCAAATCAATAATGTTTTCCCAGGAAAATAATCTTGTTTTCTAAAGCAAAATTACAGTGAGAAAATGTAGTGAGTGCTATTGTTTTACATTTTTGAAAAATCTCTTTAATATTACCCTAATACTCAACTCTTTCTGCATTCAATCTGCTGCATGGCACATAGACTCTGAAAAACTTTTCTCAATGTTAATGACAGAGGGATAGTGAAAACATAAAAAAGTCCTAGTGTAATTATTATTATTTTTTAATATTTATTTATTTATTTGGCTGTGCCAGGTCTTAGTTGTGAGTGAGTGAGTGATAGTTGCTCAGTCATGCCTGACTCTTTGCAACCCCATGGACTGTAGCCTGCCAGGCTCCTCTGTTCATGGAATTCTCCAGGCAAGATTACTGGAGTGGGTTGTCATTTCCTTCTCCAAGTTGTGAGTAAAGGGATCTTTATTTGCAGCAGGAGAACTCTTACTTGCTGCCTGTGGAATCTATTTCCCTGATCAGGGATGGAGCTTGGGCCCCCTGCATTGGGAGCGTGGAGTCTTAGCCACAGGGAAGTTTCCAAGTTTTAGCACAATTATGAAAATAGTTATTTAAAAATATTTATTTATTTATTTATGTTTAGTTGCACTGGGTCTTCATGGCTTTGTGCAAGCTTTGTGACAAGTGGGGGCTACTCTTCATTGCGGTGTGTGGGCTTCTCATTGCTGTGGCTTTGAACCTGCGTGCCCTGCATTGAAAGGTGGATTCTTAACCACTGGACCACCAGGGAAGCCCCTGAAAATAGTTTTGATCCTGCACAACCCCTGAAATGTATTGAGAGATTCCCTCCTGCCACCCCTGTGCCCAGAGTGTTTCGTGGATTAACTTTGAAAACTGCTATTCTAGTCATTGTTGTAATATGATGAATGTTTTATTAGCAAATTGTTGGTTTAGTCACTAAGTCATGCCTGACCCTTTGCGACCCCATGGACTGTAGCCTGCCAGGCTCCTCTGTTCATGGGATTCTCCAGGCAAGAACACTGAAGTGGTTTGCCATTTCCTCCTCCAGGGGATCGCCCCAACTCAGGGAATGATCCTGCTTCTCCTGTGTCTCCTGCATCGGCACATTGGCAGGCAGATTCTTTACCACTGAGCCACCAGGGAAGCCCCCTGCCCTTAGAGACAGACTCTCAAATGGCTGGCCGTTCAGGATGGAATTATTGATGATTTGTGAATCTCTGATTTAATGACATTTGATCCCAAATATTACAGAACTATCCACTCTTCCAAGACTCAGCTGGCTTATTTGATTCTTCTTCCTTGGTTTTTGCCTTCTTTCCTTCCTCCCTTCTTTTCTCCCTCCCTTCATCCCTCCCTCCTCCCCTCCCTCCATTCCTTCCTTCTTTCCTTCCTCTCTCTCTTCCTTCCTATCTCTCTTTAGATGCCTGTTATTCTATCCTGTACATCTGGATAAGAGTTTTCACATCAGCCCTTCCAGCTGTATCACCGCTGAGATCTAGCTTCACATATGGGGTTTCCTAGAGCAAATCTCTCAAGGTCTCCAGGTTTCTTCAGGCTGCTATTAGCACTGCACAGTCTGACTCTATGAACTGCATCGGAATCCATCCTGTCCTTTCTTGGGTGTGCACTGTCAAAGCAGTCATAAGTGCACGGAATTTCCTGAACGACTCTCAAGGGCTCACAATGACTGCAGCCAAATGTTGAGTTGGGAGAGTTTCCCAGAACAATATGAGAATATCCGTAGTACAAGCTGTTGCAGAGCACGAAATGCTCATTTTTATTAGTCACATGTCATAGTGACTGCACCCCCTTCCCCCGTGAATGAGACCTCAAACTTGAGTTCAACACAAAACTCAACCATTTTCCCCTACACATGTTCTTTCTGCATTTCCACCTTACAGTTAATTTCAGCACCAGACCCCCGGTCATAGAAATGAGCTCTTCTGATTCACTCCATCCTCACCCTTGTGTCCTCAGATACACTGAGTGGCTACATCTGCTTCTCCCACATCTGTCCTCCTCCCCCCAAAGAAGTCTTATTCCCTCCCACGTGGACTATTGCAGTGCCATGAACCCCGCTCAACTTCAGCTCCATGGAGCAGCAAATGCTTGCACCATTGTCAGACAATCTTCTAAAAGACATTGCAGATTATGCTGTTGTCTTATTTACAATAATTTCATAGCTTTGCATTGTTCAAAGAAATAAGTTCCAATTTTATAATCTGACATCTTGTTTCAAAGGACGTTTCAATCTTTACTGGTAAAACTTCTTTCTGTACCCACTCCAGAAGGAGTGGGTAACCATTGCCTTTTCTGGGGAATCTTCCCAACCCAGGGATCCGACCCAGGTCTTCTGCATTGTAGGCATATTCTTTACCATCTGAGCCACCAGGAAAGCCCCAAAGTGCTAATCACTCAACTCTTTTGTGACCCCATGAACTGTACCCTGCCAGGTTCCTCTGTCCATGGAATTCTCCAGGCAAGAATACTGGAGCGGGTTGCCATTTCCTTCTCAAGGGGATCTTCTTGACCCAGGGTTTGAATCTGGGTCTCCTGCATTGCAGGCAGATTTTTTTTTTTTTTTTTTTTTTTGCTGTCTGAGCCTCCTGGGAAGCTCTCGTAACTTCCCTGGCCCTGCCCAATTCCCATTTTCTCCTTCTTCCAAATTAAGATAGTTTCATGACACATGAATGTCCAGTTAACATTTCCAGCCTCCCTTGAAGCTATAAATGGCCATCAGACTAGGTATTGGCCAATTATTTGTAACAGAATGGATGAGTATTCTTCATGGATTTTACATTAAAAATAACTGGATGTGTGCTGCTCTGGGCTCTTCTCCCTTTCTGGATGCCTGGAAAATGGTGCAACTAGAATGCAATCACAGGTTTGTAAGTGGGGGCTTATAGAAGATGACAGAAATACAGACCAACCTTAGAATAGCTCTTAACTCTAGACATGGGTCCTCAGCCTCCAGAATCTAATGTTTGATAATGTGAGGTGGAACTGATGTGGTAGTAATAAAGTGCACAGTTAAATGTAACATACTTGGATCATCCTGAAACCATTCCTCTCCCCTATCCCTACCCCTGGACTGGAAAAATTGTCTTCCATGAAATCAGTCCCTGGTGCCAAAAAGGTTGGGGACTGCTGCTTCAGACTGTTAAACCACTGTTATTCTAGAGCTTTCCATTAAGCCCCTCAGCCTGTACCCTAATTGTTGCTGTTGTTCAGTCACTCACTCATGTCTGACTCTTTGCAACTCCATGAGCAGCAGCATGCCAGGCTTCCCTGTCTTTCACCATTTCCCTGAGTTTGCTCAGACTCATGTCATTGAGTTGATGATGCCATCCAACCATCTCATCCTCTGTCACTCCCTTCTCTGTTCATAAGGTCATGCCCTTAATCTTTTCCAGCATCAGGGTCTTTTCCAATGAGTTGGCTCTTTGAATCAGGCAGCTAAGGTATTACAGCTTCAGCTTTATATGATTTCAAATCTACTTCTGTCTTCAACATCACTTTAGGTTACAGTTCTCTGAGCACAGTGATCTCAATCATTATCAACTTTAAACACATTTATTTTTGGCCTCAGGACCTTTGTACTTGCTAATCCCTTGTGCATACAGCACTCTTCTCACCTATTTTTGCAAGACTCTCTTCACATTCAGATCCCAGCCTGAATGTCACTTCCTTATGGAGACTTTTCTTATCACTTCATTTAAAGTAGCCATTTGCTTAATCACCTTCAGTGATAATATCCTGTAATATTATTATCTTCACAGCACTATCATCACATGAATTTATCTTATTTATTATTTATTTTCCCTTCCCTTTATGTGCTAGGAGTTCAGGGACATTTTATTCTTTGTGCTCTACTGTATCTCCACTGCTGACACTTAATAATTGGCTAACAAAATATACTAAATGAATAAATAAATTAATAAAGAGAATTGTGCATGCTAAGCCACTTCAGTTGTGTCTGACTCTTTGTGACCCTATGGTCAATAGCCTACCAAGCTCCTCTGTCCGTGGGATTCTCCAGGCAAGAATACTGGAGTGGGTTGCCATGCCCTTCTCCAGGGGATCTTCCCAATAAAGAGAATTAGTCATGAAATATTTTAACTTTTCAACTTTTATAGAAATAATTACTATGCACTAACATAATTGAGAATTGTTTTATGGTTGATGGATCGAATCCTTTAATGCTTATTCCATGATATTAATATAATTAAAATGTATTGATATTTTGGAGTTTCTACCTAAAACTCCAATACCTATTGGAATTTCTATATAAATTTTTTTTATTAAGAAACACATGATGCACAGTAATAAATAAATTTATCAGCAAGCATGCACTCTATTTAGGCAAGAATTACAATGAGAATAATATAAATAAATGTAAAGTTTTAAGTAAGTTACCATAAACCCATTGTAACAAAACGTTATGAAGAAAAAAAGGACCATAAATGATTGAGGGAATGTGGCAAGGTTTTGGCATGGCCTTCGAGATTAGATAGAAATTTCTGTTTTTGTATTCTCATCTGTCTTTTCTGTTGTTGTTATTCAGTCCCTAAGTCCTGTCGGACTCTCTGTGACCCCATAAACTGCAGCACACTAGGCTTCCCTGTCCTTCACTATCTTTTCTGTTACAATTATAACAATACAAAGTTCAGAGAGTTATTTTTATCACAAATTCTCCACAACCTATCTGCAGTTCTATATGTTCATCAGACCTCATCCTGATCCTATGAAAAGTCAGCATACTACCTGGTAAGAAAGTTTATCTGTTTGACAGAAACTTCTCCGACTGGTCAGCTACAATTAAAAGTAAGTGAAAGTGAAAGTGACTCAATCTTGTCCGACTCTTTGTGACTCCATGGACTATACAGTCCATGGAATTCTCCAGGCCAAAATACTGTGGTGGGTAGCTTTCCCCTTTGCCAGGGGATCTTCCCTACCCAGTGATCGAATCCAGGGCTCCCACATTGCAGGCGGATTCTTTACCAGCTGAGACACAAGAGAAGTCAATTATAATTAAAGTAAATACAACCCAAACTGGTAGATCTCAGAAACCCAGACCAGCTCCCTGTGACTTTGAATTTGGTATTTCTACAACTGTAAAATGGTCATGATGACAAATCTTGCTTTTTCCCACAAAGGTCGTTTAGGAAATATCATGAGAAAATATTGACAAAACATTTTGAACTTGTGGTTAAAATATTCCTGGAACATCTCAGTCAATGTAGGATTGGGGCTTTAAAGATCAAAGAACGGAATCTGATAAATGATGTATTTCAGTTTTTGGCATCTTTTATTCAGCTTCCATGATTCCTGGAATTATTCTGCATATTCGGTTTTTCTTTTAAACTACTTTATGGTATTTTTCTCAAGAAACCATATTCCTGGTCTCTTAAGAATCTTGTAAATTTTAATCTCTCTTCTGGTAAATCTGTCTTCAGTGGCGATTGGATTAGATCTGTATTTAACATCAGCCTACTCTTTATCAGCGGTGCTTGCTAAGTTGCTTCACTCTTCGCGACCCATGGACTGTAGCCGGCCAAGCTCCCCTGTCCAAGGAATTCTACAGGCAAGAATACTGGAGTGGGTTGCCATCAGTGGTAGCAGAATGCAAGACAGGAGAGAAGAGCCTTTATCACTGCACAGCCAGGCCTTCTGCCACATACCACTGCATATTATTTCCGGAACTCTTGACCTGCTCAGGGCACACTTATCTGGCCTTTGCCTCCTCCACCTAATAGTACTGACGTCCTGCCTGAAATATTCTTCTACCTTCTTTCTCTTATCTCATACTCTGGCCTCTGATTTGTCAACAATTTGCTCAACTCTCCCTCCCAACAAAAGCAAACATCAGTCATTCTGTGGTCTATAATAGTTACCATGAACAAAAATGAAATTAGAAACCTGAGTGAAATAGAAGCTCAACATCTGTGTGGCCATCACAGTCTCAGCATAATACTGTGATATCTTAAAATTTAGAGGATCAGTGTATGTTTTCTTCTGTCTAAATCACCTTCAGGGATAGACATAAGCGATGATCATGTAGGCAAAGTCATTGTTCTACCAAGGATGTTCAACCATTACTGAATGCCTAGTAGATTTTTAAACATTTTCTAGCCTAGCTGTTAGGGGAGAATAAGGCTTGTGATTGTGCACAAAGGACGGCACAGGCCAGTGGAAGGGAGAAAGCATATCAGGTTTCAGGAGGTTAGAGGTATGAACACAATCGAGTGGTTGTTGTTTACTCGCTAAGTCAAGTCCTACTCTTTTGTGACCTCATGGACTATAGCCCACTAGGCTCCTCTGTCCATGGAATTTCCCAGGCAAGAATACTGTAGTAGGTTGCCATTTCCTTCTCCACGGGTAGCATAGCCATTAAGTCTGGTGTGTGTGTATGCGTTGGGGGCTAGGGTGGGGTTAGGTGAGAAGATTCTCAGGAGAGGTGACATGCGAAATAAGTTTCATAAGGTCAATATGGTTTTGAGAAGCCAGGAGGCTTGGGGCATAGATCAGTTCAGGCAGACACCAGCAAACACAGTGACTTTGAATACATTTACTGACTTTCAGGGAATGGTTTTGGACTGCAATTGTTTCTGTCCTGGAGAAGACAGGAAGAGGAAAAATTTGATTGCCTTCTGATTGGCTTATATACCTACTCTGATTAAGGTATCTTCTTTTTCTCTACAGTGAAGCCAAGTCTGCCATAGCTGAGTAATATAATAACTTATGTATCTAAATCACATTTAATAGTTATTCAAGTGCATTTGAAAAATAGCTCATGTTTGATCCTTACACCAAGCCTAGAAGTGAGGCAGAGAGGGTATTATGTGACACAGTCATTAAGAGCATGGCCATCAGAGTCCAACAGGCCAGGCTCAGATTCTCTCAAGCTTGGGCCAGTTACTTCACTTCTCTGAGACACGTGTTCTTCTCTTAGCCTCTCACATGCCTGTAATATCACGCTTCCCTTGACTGATCAGATTCCCTTAGTGCAGCTGACATTCCATTTGACTGTAGGAAATCCAACCATGGGGCTAGTGATAAAGAATGCACTTGCCAATGCAGGAGATGCAAGAGTTGAGGGTTTGATCCCTGGGTCAGGAAGATCCCCTGGAATAGAAAATGGCAACCTACTCCAGTATTCTTTAAAAAAAAAAAAATTATTTATTTGGTTGTGTTGGGTCTTGGTTGCAGCACTTGGGATCTTCAATCTTCATTGCAGCAAGTGAGATCTAGTTCCCTAACCAGGGATGGAAGCGGGGCCCCTTGCATTGGGAGCCCAGAGTCTTAGCTACTGGACTACCAGGGAAGTCCCACGATCCCGTATTCTTGCCTGGAAAATTCCATGGACATAGGAGCCTGGCAGGCTACAAAGGGGCTGCAAAGGAGTCAGATGCGACTGAGTGGCTGAGCACATTGAACACGTTGAATCCAGCCCCCGCCAGCTTTAGAGGTCATGGGGAATGAAGACTCAGGCCTCTGGGGTCCTGTTGCCCGGGTTGAAATGGCAACTTCACTCCCCTCACACAGCGGGACCCATGCTCCTCCTTGGAAGGTAGCATCTCGCTGTCTTGAGACCGAGTGTCCCTCACACCCCTGCTCTTTTTGCCTGGACCATATTCCCCAAGTTTGGGCAGAGGTTTCTTCCAGAATTCATTGTACAACAGCGCTAAGGTATTGCTGTAATATTGACAAGACCACGGAAGGCATGAGAAAAACTGAAAAACTAAAACCGAAGTTAGCTTCACTTGCTGTTAGAATCCACGGTCCTCAGCCCCCAGAGAGGTACTTCTGGAGTTCCTTTCCATCTCCCCGCCGGAGGCAGGCGAGCTTACCACTCCCCAGGAACCTGGCTCTGTACCCAATAAGGGGCTTACTGAAGGGCGGTAGGAGAGGGGAGGAAGTTTTTCCTCTCACACTAGAATAATACATCCTGTCAGAGGTACCCCTCCCCCTCAGAAATTCGATCTTCCCAGGATGACTGGAAGAAGTTATTTTAATTTCTTTCAGGCTGAAAAACTTCCCCCTTTCCAAAGTCTATTGAAGTAAGGCAAGATTCCTGGCCAGCTAAAATTCTGTCGAGGCTTCCAACTATATTTTTAAGTGTCCATTTATTTAGTGGGGCAAATATTGTCTTCTATTAATAAAAATGGCAAATATCTTTTTAAGTTCGAAAGGAGAGGAGGACATAGTTTGCCTATAAAATAATATTTTCATATATTTGCCATTATAGGCAAGATACTTAATGCCCTAATCAGGGCTTGAAGCCACACTTGCTGCAGTTCATGTGTGGAGTCTGAATCACTGCACCACCAGGGAAGTTCTTCCATATTGACTTTTATACTCTACTAAGTCTGTGCACCTAATTTTTTGTGGGGAATAATTTAATGACAACAGTACAAGTACACACACCCATTCTGCCAAGATAAACACTATATTTTTTAAAGTATATTATAGTCTAACTGTGTATTTAGAAAGGAGAGTTTTCTATAGAGAAAAAATTTCCTCCCAAAATGATTACACCTTTTTACATTATAATTCAGACAAGTCAATTTTTTTGAGACGTCTCAGCCTTTACCTCGTCTCTTTGCTCAGACATAGTTACTGTCCTCACTTTTGATCTTCATTACCTTGCCTTTCTCTATAATTTACTGTTGGAGCAGGTACCGTGATTCAGCATTTTATTTACCTTCAATTCCTTACAAAGACCGTCATACCGATTTCCTTAACTTAACATTAGTGTTTGGTTTGTTTTCTACATTTCTGGAAACTTTTTCTTTTTGGTGCATCTTTTAAATTTTGTTTTATGATTCAACATGAAAGCCTTTTTAACATTTTAATGTCACTTTATGCCATAGAAATATTTTTTATTTCATTTGGCATAATTTTATGGCATATTCTGTTTTACTAGCTTTTAAACTTTGTTTAAACCTGAGTTTTTTTTTTTTTTTTTTCCTGCTTTTCTGGGATATATGATTTTCTCATACATGTTTTTAGCCATTACACTTTTTTTTATAGTAGTTAACTTTATAGTTATTATAAAGTTATATTTATGTTATATTCTTAGATCTTTATTTCAATTGTTGTTGTTGTTCAGTTGCTAAGTCATGTCCAACTGTTTTCGACCCCATGGACTGCAGCATGCCAGGCTTTCCTGTCCTTCACCATCTCCCAGAGTTTGTTCAAACTCATGTCCATTGAGTTGGTGATGCCATTTAACCATCTCATCCTCTGTTACCCCTTCTCCTCTTGCTCTCAATTTTTCCCAGCATCACAGTCTTTTCCAGTGAGTCTGCTCTTCCCATCAGGTGGCCAAGTATTGGAGCTTCAGCTTTAGCATCAGTCCTTCCAATGAATATCCAAGAATGATCTCCTTTCATATTGACTGGGTTGATCTTACAGTCTATGTGACTCTCAAGAGTCTTCTCCAGCACCACAGTTTGAAAGCATCAATTCTTTGTTGCTCAGCTTTCTCTATGGTCCAACTCTTACACCCATACATGACTACTGTAAAAACCATAGCTTTGACTAGACACACCTTTGTCGGCAAAGTGATGTCTTTGCTTTTTAACACACTGTCTAGGCTTGTCATAGCTTTCCTTCCAAGTAGCAAGCATCTTTTAATTTTATGGCTGCAGTTACTGTCCACAGTGACTTTGGAGACCAATAAAATAAAATCTGTCACTTTTTCTCCATCCATTTGCCATGAAGTGATGGGACTGGATAGCATGATCTTCATTTTTTGAATGATGAATTTTAAGTCAGCTTTTTCACTCTCTTTCACCTTCATTTAGAGGCTCTTTAGTTCTTCTTTGTTTTCTGCCATTAGGGTGGTATCATCTATATATCTGAGGTTGTTGATATTTCTTCCTGAAATCTTGATTCCAGCTTGTGCTTCATGCAGCCTAGCATTTCACATGATGTATTCTGCATATAAGTTAAATGAGCAGCGACACAACATACAGCCTTGACGTACTCCTTTCCCAATTTGAAACCAGTCTGTTTTTCCATGTCCAGTTCTAACTGTTGCTTCTTGACCTGTATACAGTTTTCTCAGGAGGCAGGTAATGTGGTCTGATGCTCCTATCTCTTGAATAATTTTTCACAGTTTTTTGTGATCCACTCATTCAAAGTCTTTAGCATAATTAATGAAGCAAAAGTAGATTTTCTTTTAAATTTCTCTTGCATTTTCTATGATCCAACTGATGTTGGCAATTTCATCTCTGGTTCCTCTACCTTTTCTACATCTGGAAGTTCTTGGTTCACATACTACTGAAACCTAGCTTGAAGGATTTTGAACATTACCTTGCTAGCAAGTGAAATAAGTAATTGTATGGCAGTTTGAACATTCTTTGGCATGGCCTTTCTTTGGGATTGGACTGAAAACTGACCTTTTTCAGTCCTGTGGCCACTGCTGAATTTTCCAAATCTGTTGACATATTGAGGGTAGCACTTTCACAGCATCATCTTTTAGGATTCTATTTCAATAGACAATACTTATTACTTTCCTACTAGGGATACTGAGGAAAACAATATATTTTGTTCTTTCCCTCCTTTCTCTCTTTTTTCTCCATCACCCAATTTTAACCCATTGCTTATATTTTCTTAGAGTTTGTTTTTCGCTTATATTTTCTTAGAGTTTGTTTTTCTTTGTTAGATAGGATTATACTGCTATTACTTGGTTTGTCAACTTTCAATAATATTCTTTGAATCTTGATTGATACAGATGAGAAATAAGCATTCTTCACTGTCTGCTTTTTTTCCTTCTTCCTCTCTGTACTTTTACTAGTCATTACACACACACACACACACACAAAATTTACTCCTCTCCCATCCCACCTTAACTGCCTACGTTTGTTTGATTCTTAAAGGCTTTTGTTAGGGTTACTCTTATGATGCTGAGTTAGGTAATGTGGAGAAGGTTGAATACAGACTTCTCCGCATCACCTAATTCAGTCTTTAAGGGAAAAAAAATCCATTTTTTAAAGGATATAAAGGATATATCTTTTTTTAAAGGATACCTTTTTTAAAGGTATGACATATGGATTTTATACCCAACTAAATTGCTATTTAAGCATAAAGCTAACAAATTATATTTCTCATACAATAATAGACAATACCATAGATCTAGTAGAATCTCCAGAAGACCAAAGAGCATTATGAAAAAAGACCCAATGATGGTAGTAAGAATTGACTATGGAGAAGGCAATGGCAACCCACTCCAGTACTCTTGCCTGGAAAATCCCATGAACGGAGGAGCCTGGTGGGCTGCAGTCCATGAGTTGGACACGACTGAGCGACTTCACTTTCCCTTTTCACTTTCACGCATTGGAGAAGGAAATGGCAACCCACTCCAGTGTTGTTGCCTGGAGAATCCCAGGGATGGGGGAGCCTGGTGGGCTGCCATATATGGGGTCTAACAGAGTCAGACACAACTGAAGCGATTTAGCAGCAGCAGCAGCGGCAGCAGAATTGACTATATTTATATGTTCAGCTAAGAATCAAACAAATGTAGACAATTAGGGTGGGATGGAAGAGCAATACTCCTTTCCCTGATCAACACTAGCTCATTTTTTATTTCCTACTCATATGTCAACATTATTTCCCTTTGTTCTTGTATATCTGCTTTGTTGTCTTGCTTCAGAGTGACAAATACACAATCAAATTATTTTTTTAAATCACAGTAAATTTACATGCATTTTATAGTATCATTTTTAAAAAATTAACATCTATATTAAACTTGTTCTGTCATTACTCTAAGAATTTTATAAATGTTAGTTCATTTAATCATCATTATAACCTCATGCAGTATGAAATAATTTAAACTCCATTTTACAAACTGAGGATAATGAGGCACTAAGATATGAATTAACCTACTCCAGAAATTTGTAAATACACAGTCTGTTTCCAGATTCCACTGTATTAATGACTATGCTATACTGCCTCCCAGGTGAGTGTTCTTGGTTATTTACTTTTTATTTCTTTTTTTTTTTTTCTGTATCTCATTTTTGTTTTTGCTTTTGCACTCGTTGAAAAAGGTGCATTTTTCTGGACCAATGATTGCAGGAATTTTCAGATGTGGAAGAGGAACCAGAGCAGGGCTCCAGGCAATTGCAGTTTTGCACGTTGGTTCATGTAGATTCTGCTTCTCACCAATCCATGGATATAGGCAGGTGTGAGACAGTGCAAAGACTCCCTTTAACCCCATTGTCATAAGACAAACTGCTTCTCTATGCATATGGCACTTTTTTGAGTGGCTCTTTATTTAGACCTCCCTCTTCTGTGGTTCAAAGTCAACGCAGGTGTAATGGTGCTTCTTTTGCTTAATTTTGTGTTGCAAGCAAGGATCTAGATTTAATGATTAAACTGCACCCATCACATCTGAGGGCTGTCGTTTTGCTTCTTTCTGTTATCTGCAGAAGCTGCCCCCTTGGCCGCTTGCCCGGGAATTCACTGTGTGGCATTTTCTCTCAGCTTCCTTCCACTCAGCCCCTGCTCTGCCCTCTTTGGTCTCCACTGCTTTTGGCAGCCCTTACACCTCTTTTGGGCTCTGGGGATTTGAGCTGTCTCTTACTTTTGCTGAAAATGAAGTTTGCATTTTTGTTTCCCATTCTCCTTGTTGCTTTTGGATGTTCTCCAGCAGGAAAAGGGGGATATGCTAACTGCATGGAACACATTCAGACCACAAGTGCCCCCTTTACATTTTTATACTTCCATTTCTTCCACAGTCAAAGACCCTGAAATCAAAGTTACTAGACCTCTGACGAGAATGGCTAATAAAATGATTATAAAGTTTTTCATGAATAATCTGTTATTACTGAGAGAATGGGAGCGAGTGTGAACACTGCTGGCCTCATTTGATTAGGCTCATGCACTCAGACTCTATTGAAATCACTTTTTACCCTATTCTCATTGATGAATGTTACTACTATGCTGTTTACTTCCTCTACCAGATTACAAATGAATGAAATTAAAATTCTAAAGTAGAAAACTGAACCCTTTTGTCCTCATTTAATGCATACCTAAAGCATCTAGATTCATACACAGTATCTATTCAACATGTTCAATGATATAAAATAAAAACGCTATTCAGCTGAAAGGTTCTTTTGTGGTTATGACTGAATTATTGAAGGAAAAGTACAGTTCTCTCATGCCATTTTAATAAAACATGCAACAAAATGGAAAGTAGTAAAATAAAATACACTTCTGATTAATAATCAGCTAAGCAAACATTTATTTTAAAGTCATTCAATCCAGTCACAAGATATTCTAGTAAGTCGAGCTTTTAAAAAATTATATTTTTACTATACGAATGCTTGGAATAAAAATTGGTGTCATTTTCTTCTCCAGATTTCAAAACTATCTGAAGTGAAACTCTGTTCAGAGCAAAGATAGTTTCAGAAGCTTTCTTGAAGCACTCAGATTGCAGAAGAGGAGAAAGAAATGTGTGCATTTACTGTTCTATCGACTCTTAGACTTGAAGCCTCCCTTCTATTTTCCAGGTAAAAATCTTATACATGTTTGCATATGAACATTATTTTAAACTCTATGTATGTTTCTTTTCATGTTTAATTCCATTTGATTTATATATGTAAGTTCTAATATTTCATTTCCCTTTTCATTAAATATTGACTTCAGAAACTGAAAGAATTTGTAGAAGGAAAGGGCTAATTTTAATAATGTTAAATAAAATTGATATTTAAGTTGAAACATGGCCTTTTTCTTCACCTCTCAATCCCCCATAATTCCTCTTATGCCTTAATTATGGTTTGTCAGGCCTGTAATTTGGCTATAATTTGCTTCTCTGAAAAAAGTTTAAGAAATGAATCATTTGTTTTTAATCCTTATTAGTGAGATTTTTTTTTTCCTCTCAATTTTCTCACCTTCTAATTTTCAATACAAATGATGAATCATGAAGTCACTGGGATTTTCCTAAGCATGCTTGGCATCCTCGTCAAATTTCTTGCCTATAAAGAAGTCTAATTTGGGATTTTTATGACAGGAAGACATCATTTATTGCCTGAATAAAACATGTGTTAGTGAAACAGATTAAGTGAAGAACTGGTATATGATGTAAGCTGAAAAGTTTATATTGTTACACTGTATTTTTTAAAGTAATATCTTATTATTTAACATTGATATTTACTGCAGCCTATTCATTTTAAAGTTATCTAAATTTTAAAAGTTAATGTAGTCAAAATAGTGCCTTTTACAATTACAGTTACATGTTATATGATCTTCAGATATTCAATGTGCTTTTTTTAAAAAAAACTTGGGCTATAGTCGCTTTAAAATGGTGTGTCAATTTCTGCTGTACAATGAAGTGAATCAGCTATAAGTATAAATATATGCCCTCCCTCTTAATTCCCCCACTCACCCCCATCTCACCCTCTAGGTCATTCATCACTGAGCTGAGTTCCCTTCAGTCTACAGCAGATTCCCACTAGCTATCTATTTCACTCATGCCGGTGTACAAATGTCGGTCCCAATCCCCCAGTTCATCCCACCCCTTCTCCCTCCACCCACCAAGTCCACACATCTGTTCTCTACATCTGTGTCTCTCTTCCTGCCTTGCAAATCTAGAGAAGTGGTAAATGCTTCATTTTAATTTGAAACTTTGTTGGTTCAATGTTAGTCGGTACTCAACATTAAATGAACAGTTGGATGAATGAATGAGATCTAGTAAAGGTAGAGTGATCAACTCATCCCAGTTTTCTCAGAATTGTCCTGCTTTTCAAACTGACAGTCGCTTGTCCTGGGAAACTTTCAGTCTCCCTGGCAACCTTAGTGTTAGGTCACCCTAGAAAATGTAAGCTTATTTCACATACCTTCTGCTTTTTTTTAGGACAGGGGTCAGCAAACTATGGCCCGTGAGCCAAAGCCAGCACGCAGCTTGTTTTTGTAAATAAAGGCCAAAGGTCTGCTGGAATACAGCAATAGCCATTCACTTAAGTATTGTCTGGGGTTGCTCTCCCATTACAGTGATTATTTGCAATGGACTGTGTGGCCTGCAAAGTTGAAAATTTTACTACTGTTTTCTTTACAGAAAACATTTCTGTATTGCATGTTCCATATTTTATTTTATTTATTATTTTAATGAATTATTATCATTTTTGGCTGCACTGAGTCTTGTTGCTCCATGTATGCTTTCCCTAGTTGCAGTGAGCGGGGGCTATTCTTTATTGCAATGCATGGGCTTCTCCTTCCGATGGCTTCTCTTTTTGTGGAGCACAGGCTCTAGGTGCGCAGGTTCTAGGAGTTGCAGCCCACTGGCTCAGCAGCGGCAGCTCCTGGGTCTAGAACAGTCTCAGAAGTTGCTGGTACACAGGCTTAGCTGCTCCCAGGCATGTGGAATCTTCCCAGATCACGGATCAAACCCTTGGTCCCTCACATTGGCAGGTGGATTCTAATCCACTGTACCTTCAGGGAAATCCCATTCTCTATTTTAATTTATCCATTTTACACAGTTAAAAGAGCATCATTTTAGAAAATAACCTTATGATTTGCAGATAATATAAAATATATTCACATATTTTAACCTCCCATTCTATGCCGGCTACTGTGCTAAGCTTTAGAAATCAATGTGAAACTAAAGAAGATACTGTTTCCTTGGGAAACCCATTCTATAGTCAAGGAAATAAGCAGGTTATACTGGTAAAACATGCGTTCTAAGTCACTTCAGTCATGTCTGACTCTGCGACCCCATGGACTGTAGCCCCACAGGTTCCTCTGTCCAGGGAGTTTTCCAGGCAAGAATACTGGAGTTGGGTTGCCATTTCCTTCTCCAGGGGATCTTCCCAACCCAGGGATCAAACCCACATCTTTTATGTCTCCTGCATTGGCAAGCGAGTTCTTTACCACTAGCATGGCCTGGGAAGATAAACAAAATATAAATGAATGCAAACACATTCAGATGAAATATTTTAGATCAGAAGGGATAATGTTTTAAAATAGTAATCATTGTTTAAAAATTTCAAGTTTTGATCTTTTCTCCTCTAGAAACTATCCTTTATTCACCACCTCAATATAAGGATCAAGAAAAAAGGTGAGAAAAAGCAGGAAACCTCCTTAATTTTTTGATTGAAGATTGTGACATACACCTGTCACTTAACATTTCAGTGACTACACTGTCAGATTAAAATTTTCTTCAGCATTCTCATGGGCTTTTAAGTTAGTGCTAGCATGATAAAAATAGAACAAGCAGGACCATTTATGGGAAAGTTGAGATTTAAACCAAACTCAAAAATGATGACACTACTGAGTCAGAGTTGCTGAGATCTCATAGGACTTTCTTAGCAAAGTACAGACACAGAAAGAAAAAAGAGACAGAAAATGGGAAAAAAGTAAGTTAATCCAGATTAGAGATATACGGAATGAAAAATTCTTCAAGTAAAGTATAATAGGAGCTTATTAAAATCTTATTACATGGTAGCATTTGAATCCTGGATCCAGCTATGCCTGAATTCCATCCTTGTACATTTTAACAATGGGAACCATTAGAGACCATTTTGCACTTGTCTCTAATTCAGCTGATGTTTCTATCACTTGTAATTGGTAAAATCTCAACTAATGCATAGTGCTTCTTAAAAGTTTCCTCTGAAATAGCTAGGAAAAATAAAAGTGAATATGTGAAAACTTGACAGTGTAGCCCAGAGAAGTATAGCACATGTTTAAAACATCCATCTCTCAAATCTTGCCCTTTATTTTAAAATTCACAGGAATTTTGTGTCATTCTCCATGTGGCTTTTTAAATAATAAAAAAGAATGTATGCTTCAGACAGAAAGAAAAATAATAAAACTTACATGTGCCTTGTACTTGCCTATGTGGTCTATATACCTCATCACACAAAATTTCACAAAAACATTACACAAAAATTTTTCCTATTTAACATAGGACAAACCTGAAGCTCAGTGAGATTAATTTTAAGTAAGTTACCCAAGGTCAGAGCTACAGACTGAAAAGTCAGTATCTAAATCCAGATTGAGTTTAACACCAAACCTCAACTATTGTCCTGAGACTCCGTGGTATCATGGACTAGAAAGGATACAGAGCTGAGAGGCATCAGAATCAAGATGTACTAAGAGATGTGTCAGGTTCACCTCATGGACATGGAATATAGGTTTAGGTATAAGAATAAAAACAGCAAAAACATCCTTGCCAATGTATTTCATATGCCTCAGGCACTGAATTGAAAGGTAACTGGAAGGCCTTGGAAGAAACAAACAAGCTAGCCAGGTAATATGACCTTGGGCAGGAAATCAACTTCAGCTGTGTGTAGTTTATACCCCCAAGAGGTCTTGACTTTCCAGTAACCATTGTTGTGCCACAAAACTGACCAGACACAGAAACAATGTGGTGGGATGGGTGACACAAAAGCCCTGCCAAAGCTACACTGTGACCTCAAGGGTGCCATCTTGGGAGAGTAGCCACCCTCCCCTTCCTTCCGCCTTGACATAGCTTGCAAATGGAACATCAGTGTTGGAGTGTTTGATTAGGAGAACTTGCTCTATGTCATAGCTGTTTCATCCTTGGTTATTGTTTTATCCTGGAACCTGTGTCTCACTGGCTGAGGCTAAGTAACAGCAATTATCAGGTATGTTTTGAACATAGCAATATATTTTAAAAACTACTTTGAAAATTAATTTATTACATGAAGATGGCACACGGATTTTAAGAGTTTGGGCCAAGATAACTTAATATATTAGTATGTTATGCACATACACACATATAAATGCCTTCTTGTACACTGTATTTTTTTAAGCATAAAATACTTTGTGTATCTACATGACAAAAAGACACATGACAAGTGAGTTACAATCCAGTAAATGATCCAGAATTGATGAAGGCTAGAAAACTCACGTTCTAAAGCAGAGTTTTTCTTTCCCTATTTTGTGAAGGGGGAAAAGATAAGCAGAATTTTGTTTTGTTCACTGATAACAGATATGTGCCTAGCGCTCTGCAGTTTCTAAAACCCAAGTCATCCCAATTAATGCTCAGAACATCCCTTAAGATAGATGGGATTACAGTCCTTTTAGAGAAAAATAAATTAAGAATCTACCTGAGGTCAGTTCAGTTCAGTTGCTCAGTCATGCCCGATTCTTTGTGACTCCATTGCCTGAAGCATGCCAGGCTTCCCTGTCCATCACCAATTCCCAGAGTTTGCTCAAACTCTTGCCCATAGAGTAGGTGATGTCATCCAACCATCTCATTCTCTGTCATCCCCTTCTCTTTCTGCCTTCAATCTTTCCCAGCATCAGTGTCTTTTCCAATGAGGCAGTTCTTCACATCAGTGTTTCGCCAAAGTGTTTGCATCAGGTGGCCAAAGTACTTGAGGTCACATTGCCAATAAAGATTGGAGTTACTAAAGCCCAGGTGTCTGGACACAACTCAGTTCCTTCTCCAGCCTACCATCACTTCATTTCACTTACTACAATGTAAGGTCTGCGTGGATAGAATTTCTAAATAAATGAACAAAGCAACAAAAAATTGAGATGTTTTTGATGAACTGGAAGTGCAGTTATCTCTTTGAGGGCCTGAATTCAATCCTTTTGGATAAACATCAAGAAACATGATTACTGAATCATATAGTAGGTCAATTTTTAAATTTTTTAAAACTGTTGTCTACAGTGGCTGTATCATTTTACTTTCCCATTAACAGTGTAATAGTATTCCAACTCCTCTACATCCTCACCAATACTTGTTATTATCATTTATTATTGCTGTTGTTTTATAATGACCATCCTAACAGGAAAGAGGTGATACTTCATTGTGGCTTTGATTTGCATTTTCTTGATTACTAGTGATGTTAGCATCCTTTGCTACACATTTGGCCATTTGTAAGTCCTCTTCGGAAAAATGTCTATTTAGACTCTTGCTCACTTAAAAAAATCAAGCTATTTAGTTTTTTTTGCTATTGAGTTGTAGGAGTTTCCTGTGATATTTTGGATATTAGCCCCTATTGGATTTATGATATTTGCACTCCTATGTCCATTGCAGCATTATTTAAAATAGGCAAAGCAATCTAAATACCAAAGACAGATGAGTGGATAAATAAAATGTGAGGTATAATAAATAAAGCTGATATTTGTATATGTATATGGGCTTCCCAGGTGGTGCTAGTGGTAAAGAATCCATCTGCCAATGCAGGAGATGTAAAAGATGCGGGTTCAATCCCCGGGTAGGGAAGATCCCCTGAAGGAAGAAACAGCAGATTCCCCTGAAAGAGGAAACAGCAACCCACTCCAGTATTCTTGCCTGGACAATTCCATGGATAGAGGAACCTGATAGGCTACAGTCCATGGGGTCCCACAGAGTCGGACACAACTGAGTGTCTGAGCACATATATGTACATATATACATGAAATATTATTCAGCCATAAAAAGAAAGAAATTCTGCCATATGCCACACCATGGATGAACCTAGAGGACATCTTGCTAAGAAAAGAAACCAGTCACAGAAGGACAATTACTGCAAGATTCCACTTACATGAGGTACGGAGAATGGTCAGCCTTTTTGAAACACGAAGTAGGAGGATGGTTGTCAGGGGCAGGGGAGGGGAAGTGGGAGTTGCCTGCTGGTCAAAGGGTAAAGATTTTCAGTCCTCAGAAGTTTTGGAGATGGGCTGGACAGTCTGATGCTTATTGTTAACAGTACTGTACTGTATACTTCAGAACTTAAGGGAGAGCTCATGTGTTTTCCACCACCATACAAAAACCTGCCAAACAATAACAAGATGAAGGAAAAGATGGGAGCCCTGAAATATAAAAATCTAGTCAATGCAGTAGCTGACTGTTTTTGAATACAAATCCACCACAGATGACAATTCAGACCCTCCCTCTGGGCCAGTCTTTGTTCCGCTGATGGGCATTTGGGGCAGTGACACCGGGAGGCCACCTGCTGAGAACTGGGCCGAAAAGTGACCAGAGGTGGGAATCCATCAATTAACCTTTGACCCCCTCGCCATTCACCGTCACAGCGGAGCAGATCTGGCTGGCCCTCTTCGTGTTCACCTCTCTTCACCCTCAGAGTGTAGCTGCCCTAAATTCAGCTTCTTTTTTTGAGGGGTGGGAATGTGAGGACGTTCACATTCTGACCTTCCTGAAATGACTTAAGAAGTAAACTCTTTTTTTTTTTTTTCCTTTCTTTTTCTTTTCTGGTTGACAGTCAAGGAGATCGCTGGTTTATGAGAGTAAACTCGGTTACATTTTTGGCTACCAATGACTGGCTCTCTGAGCAAATACAGATGGACAGTCTTTGGAGTCTGGAGAAGTGTGGAAAATCTGATGAGGAAGGTGTGGGCCTGGCCAATGGAAAGCGTTTTGGTTGGTCTAATGATTTTGGGAAAATCTCTGCAAGGCTGGAACATTTTGCCACACATAAGTGGTTATTTCCTTAGCCTCTTCTGCATTCACTGAGGGCTCTGTGTAGCCGACCAGAGAGCAAGAAAACTGAAAAACAGCCTCAACGTGTTTGTCAGGAGAGAGATTTCAGTTTAGTTTTTTTTCAAGTGTATTGCATGTAACAAAGCCTGTATTTCTTTTTCATTTCCAATGAAATCTGCCTCATTCTGGTTCATTGAACTCTTGGAAACATAGTTTAATATGTTCCGAAAGCCCTTTGAGCCCTTTGAGGCAGGACTGTGAAGGCTTTCACCACCGCCCCCCTTCTGTAGAAGCAGGAAATCAAGTTCTGCCAAATGCAAATGAGCTCAGCCTCCAAAAGGCCAAATTTCAAAATCCAGAATGCAGTGGGACTGCAGACAGCAAGGCTTGCCCACATGATATTTTGGGGGGTCTAAGAAAAGACAGAAAGTCATCACGACGCACTTAGAGTTTGCGACTTAAGAAATACCCATCTTGTCCAGCACAGGGAACTCTGCGCAGTGTCACATGGCAGCCTAGACGGGAAGGGAGTCGGGAGGAGAATGGATACACGCACATGTATGGCTGGATCCTTTCGCTGTTCACCTCAAACTATCACAACATTATTAATTGGCAATATAAAATAAAAAGTGAAAAAATAAAAACCCATCATCACAGGACGTCTTGGATTTCCGTCAGTGAGTTAGAATGCTTTTCCTTCTTTTTTAAGGTGGCTTCAGAAACCCCTACCCCCAGACCCCCTTGTTTCTACAATTGTCTGTGTTCTCCTTGGGAAAAGTACGACCTCCCTTGGATCCCTGTGTCCTAAGTCCATCCACACCGACTGCCTGCAGAAGGGCCCTGGCTCTGCTGGAAGCAAATAGAAGCTGGTCCATTAAAAAGTTCCCGCCGTCCCTCAAAGGGTTAAGGGACTCCGTTCCAAAGGAGTTAGGCAACCACTGAAATAGGATAATAAATGTGGCACTCTCAGACTATCAGTAGCAAATATTTGAGCTTATCAAATAACGGAGGAAGTAGTTTAGTTACAAATAAACCAATCTCTCATAAAACAAGTTTTCACACAGGGTCATTTCATTGAGCTGGAGACAGCTAGAGGCCACTCGTCGGCAGAACTCCCACTCTGCGAGCTGCGGGTACAGCCCCCGGTGATTAATGGACAGCCAAGGGGGGCGGCCGCCGCCCGCAGCTCCGCCGAGAAACCCAGCCGGGCAGCCTATCAGCGGCACAGCCATAAACAGCATCTCAGGATTATTGGGAGGAAGTGACTCATCCTCTGGGAACATAGCTGGATTTGTGCTCGCTCTCCCGCACCACCCGCCTTCTTTCCCTCCCTTTCCCCCCTCTGTATAGCAGAGGCCGTCGTGTCCTAGAAACTATAGTAGATGTCACCGCTTGGCACTTGCAGTGCAAAGCGAGGCTGTGGGTGTGAGGGGGAGGCCAACGCTACTCTTAAAGTAACAGCGGCTGTGCTGCCCAGGAGCTCTATGGAGGCTCTTGTTCTCCCGCCTTTGAGATTAGTTTGTTGAAGGCATCTCATTTAGATTCCAGAAAAAGCACAGACGCTGTGTTCGGCAAAAGGGAAAAAAAAAAAAAAAAAAAAAGATAGAGGTCCTTGTTTCAAAGTTAAACTCTCATTGAGAGTTTAGAAATAAAAAATATCTTGGCGTGATTTGATTAATTTAGCAAGGAAAAAAGAAAAAGACAGAATGCTGCCGGAGTCTCAGGATGTGAACGTCACTGCGAAGGAAACTGAAATATGCGTATGATATTTCTATATTATGATATCATAGGACGTTTGTTTTATTCCCCCAAGGACTGTAAAAATAAAACATGTAGATTATACGAACTACAGAAATAGAACTATAAAGCTGGAAAAATTCAACCATGATACCACCGTTTGAAGGCAACCATTATGAACACTTTGTAAATTTTCTTCCAGCATCTTTAAAAATAGATTGTTGAGAACTTAAGCATATGTGGAGTTTTGTTTCTTACTATTTTCAGCCAACATTTTAGCATAATGATGGCCCCATCCTGTTATTCACTCTTTCCTTATACATAATTTTAAAACTGCGAAAAACTTCTTTTTGCAACTTTAATTAACATAGGGCAGTTTGGGAAAGGCATAAGCTTGTGCTAAAAGCAACATTTGCTCTATTTTTGAGGCGTATTTATTAAAAATTTTACTTGATCTGTTTCTAATAAAAATGGGAGAGAAAATTCTATGCTATTATTCTCATGAATTACCCATTAACTTTTGTGTTTAAAAATGAATATTCTCACCATTGAATTTTCTGCAGAATTAGAAGAGACTCGATCTTGATCTCTTAACTTATGATACATTTAACCTGCTAATGCCCTGTCCAAAAGCATGAGCTCTTATTGACTAACCACTTTTAGATGTCAAGATGAATTAAAAAGTGAAGGCCTGACTTTTATGGTTATCCTTTCTCACCCACATTCCCTACAGTACCTGCGTTTAGATGCATTTTGTTTATGTGGGACATCTGAAATTACTTTTTATGACCATTATCTGTTCTGGGTCCAGAAATTGGACACATTTTCTCCCAACCAGCCCTGGAACCATTATACATCCAGAACAGTAACTCTACTGTGTCTCACCAACAATGCCTCTGCCTTTCTTCTATTTAATCCAGAATAGAAGTTATGTTGTGAGTGTTTATGTAGAAATATGGCACTGAATTCACTTAGAATATTCAGCATGCCTTCCGGTATAAGGTATGTCCTCTCCTTGTTCCTAGAACAACTCGCACTAAGGGTTAAAACACTGTGGTCGCCCCATCCCTTGGGGTGGAAGAGACTGCTGCCTGTTCCCAGAGCAAGGGATTGAACTTGTTTCCAAATAGGGCTCCTCTAAATTGACTTTTGTATTGATTCCTATGAGACTTGAGAGAAAGGACAGAAAATAGTTTCCTTTTAGGAGAAAGGAGAGTCATACCTAGATTCTTGCCTTGCCCCAGAATAGATATAATTTAGAAGGATAGTTTAGAAGAGAGTTTTATTTTTTTTTTATTTTTTATTTTTTTTATTTTTAAAAAGTGTATTTATTTTAATTGGAGACTGATTACTTTACAGTATTATAGTGGTTTTTGCCATACATTGACATGAATCTGCCACAGGTGTACATGTGTTCCCCATCCTGAACCCCTCCCACCTCCCTCCTTATCCCAACCCTCAGGGTCATCCCAGTGCACCAGCCTTGTGCATCCTGTCTCATGCATTGAACCTGGCCAGGCGATCTATTTCACATATGATAATATAAATATTTCAGTGCTATTTTCTCGAAACATCCCACCCTCGACTTCTCCCACAGAGTCCCAAAGTCTGTTCTGTACATCTGTGTCTCTTTTTCTGTTTTGCATATAGGGTTATCATTACCATCTTTCTAAATTCCATATATATGCGTTTGTATACTGTATTGCTGTTTATCTTTCTGGCTTACTTCACTCTGTATAATGGGCTCCAGTTTCATCCATTTCATTAGAACTGATTCAAATGAATTCTTCTTAATGGCTGAGTAATATTCCATGGTGTATATGTACCACAGCTTCCTTATCCATTCGTCTGCTGATGGACATCTAGGTTGCTTCCATGTCCTGGCTATTATAAACATGCTGCGATGAACATTGGGGTGCACATGTCTCTTTCAGATCTGCTTTCCTTGGTGTATATGCCCAGCAGTGGGATTGCTGGGTTCTATGGCAGTTCTATTTCCAATTTTTTAAGGATTCTCCACACTGCTCACTGCAGTGGCTGTACTAGTTTGCATTCCCACCAACAGTGTAAGAGGAATCCCTTTTCTCCACAACCTCTCCAGCATTTATTGTTTGCAGATTTTTGGATAGCAGCCATTCTGACCAGTGTGAGATGGTACCTCATTGTGGTTTTGATTTGCATTTCTCTGGTAATGAGTGATGTTGAGCATCTTTTCATGTGTTTATTAGCCATCTGTATGTCTTTTAGAAGAGAGTTTTAAAAGCTATTTCTCTTTGCAGAGTCCAAATGTTAATAGTCTTTCATTATAGTTAGAACTTACTGAGAAAGAAAATCCTAAATCCTGAGGTATGTTGTACTTGTAAAATACTAAATTTTCGCGTAGTCTCTCTCTATTTTTTAAAGATTTTTTGTATTTAATTTTACTTTTGTTTGTTTATTTTATTTCTGGCCGTGCTGGGTCTTTGCTGCTGTGTGGGCTTTTCTCTAGTTGCGGCGAGCAGACTTATTGTGGCAGCTTCTCTTGTTGCAGAGCACAGGCTGTCCGTGGTGAGGGCTTCAGTGGTTGCAGGACATGGGATCAGTAGTCTCGGCTCTCTGGCTCTAGAGAACAGGATCAGTGGTTGCAAAGCACGGGCTTAGTTGCTCTGTGACACGCATGATCTTCCTGGATCAGGGATCAAACCTGCATTGGCGAGTGGATCATTAACTACTGAGCCACCAGCCCTGTTGTCCCACTGTTAAAAGATTTCTTCTTAAGTTAATGGCAGCTCTCAGCTATAGGGAAGTCTACAAGATAAAGAAACCAACAATTTGGATATAGATTTGAAGAAACATTCTGGAGAAGGAAATGGCAACCCACTCCAATACTCTTGCTTGGAAAATCCCATGGATGGAGGAGCCTGGTAGGCTGCAGCCCATGGAGTCGCTAGGAGTTGGACACGACTGAGAGACTTCACTTTCACTTTCTTTCTCTTTTGAAGAAACATTAATATATCTCTATTTTTTAAAATCATTTGCTGTTAGTAAAAACACTTATGCTGAGTAACCACTGCATGAAGATGGAAATGAGTGAACATTTATTTAGCACATACTAAATATGTTCCAAATATATTTTCCAAGCTTTACATATATGCTTAAGTAATTAATCCTTACAACACTTTGAGGGGATAAGTATTGTTATCCTCATTTTATCAAGTAACAAACCAAGCATCTGTAGTCATTTAAGTGTGGAAGGTCGGCCATCTCAAATTTGATAATCACAAAGGAGAATTATTCACTTTTTTTTTTTAATAGACAAAGATGCTTCCAGTAGCATACCCTACAATATTAAAACATAAAACTAGAAAGTAAAATTCAATCACAGGGAGAATTCTAATAGGAATTCTAAAGGTAAATTTAACTAAATATACCATATTTTTTTTCTCCTAAAAATTCAAAATTAGAATTTCTTAAGAACTATGAAAATGTTCTATCACTGAGTGAGCAACAGATGAATGGATAAGGAAGCTGTGGTACATATACACCATGGAATATTACTCAGCCGTTAAAAAGAATTCATTTGAATCAGTTCTAATGAGATGGATGAAACTGGAGCCCATTATACAGAGTGAAGTAAGCCAGAAAGATAAAGAACATTACAGTATACTAACACATGTATACGGAATTTAGATAGATGGTGGCGATAACCCTATATGCAAAACAGAAAAAGAGACACAGAAGTACAGAACAGACTTTTGAACTCTGGGGGAGAACGTGAGGGTGGGATGTTTTGAAAGAACAGCATGTATACTATCTATGGTGGAACGGACCACCAGCCCAGGTGGGATGCATGAGTCAGGTGCTCGGGCCTGGTGCACTGGGAGGACCCTGAGGAGTCGGATGGGGAGGGAGGTGGGAGGGGGAATCGGGATGGGGAATACGTGTAACTATATGGCTGATTCATGTCAATGTATGACAAAACCCACTGAAATGTTGTAAAGTGATTGGCCTCCAACTAATAAATAATATTAAAAAAAAAAAAAAAATCATTGCTTGTAAAGACAAAAAAAAAAAAAAAAAAAAAAGAAAGTCAAGCAATAAGTGATGATATTATTTTAGTACCATAATCTGAGGTTCCCATCAGTCCTCTTATTTTTCTTCTCCTAATAAATGAACGGGCTTCCCTGGTGGCTCAGCAGTAAAGAATCTGCCTGCTCATGCAAGAGACATGGGTTCAATCCCTAGTCTGATAAAATTCCCTGGAGAAGGAAATGGCAATCCACTCCAGTATTCTTGCCTGGGAGATCCCATGGACAGAGGAGCCTGGCGGGCTTACAGTACATGGGGTTGCAAAAGAGTCAGACGTGACTTAGCGACTGAACAACAGCAATGAATGAACACTCACTTCCCAGTTTCCTCAATTATTGTTGTCACTCTTTCTGGGTGGTATGACCCAGTTCTATTTCTGTATGATCAAGTTCCACTTCCGTTACCAGAGCAGAGAACCTGAGGGGCCATGGATGAGAGGTAAAAGAAGTGAGACCCAGGGGCCAGAGAACACCACAGTGAGACTCGCTGTTTATTGAAGACTTACTCTGTGGCCAAGTTTGTGCCAGTTGCCCTGCCTGCGATCCTACAGATCTTGAGTTTGACTGACTCAACTTCACTATATGCATATGTTTTCATTACAGAAATAATATTTTTGCAAATATTAAACCAATTCATTTAAACTGTTTTCCTTAAGCAAAATTTCCTTTGTGTAGTTTTAAGCCTAGTGCTTCAGGATGGGAGGGAACAGGGGTCTGTTCCTATGATAAAGTAATGGACTTGAAGGCAGATTGTGGGGACAGGAGTGCTGGGAATGGCTGAATCCCTACTACACCCACTTCCTTTATAGCACCCCTCCCTTCATGTGTGCACACATTCAACTGAACGTTTCAATGACACCAGGAAGACCTCCATCATGGGGTCCTCCAGATTTGTAGTGAGTATCTGCACATTTACTGTTAAAACTTAGCCTAGAGGCTGGCATTTGGAAGGAAGGAAATGTCATAAAGGGGACAAACCATGAAACCTTCTTTCTCATTCCAGTGGATTATGGAGAAAGAAAGAAAAGAAAGATTAGTTTTTGAAAATATATTTGCAGTCCCTCATGTTTTGGCTTAGCATACCATCCTCATTGGAAAAATCCACTGATACTGGGAAAGACTAGGGGCAGGAGGAGAAGGGGACGACAGACAGGATGAGATGATTGGACGGCATTACTGACTTGATGGACATAAGCTTGATCAAATTCTGGGAGATGGTGAAGGACAGGGAAGCCTGGCGTGCTGCAGTCCATGGGGTTGCAAAGAGTCAGATGTGACTGAGTGACTGAACAACAACCATCCTTGCTGCTAAAACTGTCTTATTTGAGATAGAACCTGACAGGCAAGAGCTGAGTTGGCTCCACCCATCTTCATGGGGTATAAAAACACAGTGCAAAGAAAAGATAAACACATATGGAAAGTTAGAGCCATGTGCCCACCTAGCACTCCTAGATTGTGATCCATTTCAATTTGGAGAGTTTAGATTCTCTTGGGAGTCCTTCAGGTGGATATTAGCAGGTAGTGACAGATTTTAGAGAAATCTCTGGGTTCGTTCTTTAGCCCCCAGCCATATAGAGGCCTGGTGTGCTGCAGTCCATGGGGTCGCAGAGTCAGACACAACTGGGTGACTGAACAACAACATCTAGAGAAAGCAAGCAAATTCCTGAAACTTTATTTACCTAGCTCATTTCCAGGGAGCTGGACCCGCCAATGAATTTCTGAACTTGTTGGCATAGCAGCCGTGCCCGCCAGCTAGAATCAATGGCTCCCAATCTCTGACTGTGTATTACAACTACTTGGCAAGCTCTGGAATCCACCTAAGTCCAGGCTTAACTGGACTGGTTTAATGAGACCCATTCAACCAGCATCTCCAGTGGGTGGGGCCCTGGCACTAGTCCTTCTAAAAATCTCTCCAGTTAATTCTAACACGCAACCTGGCCCAAGGATGACTTAGTTAGCTGAAAATTACTATCGTCTAACAATGGCATGCATTCATGAGCCTCTTCCTGAATCAGCTATACATAATTTCATTTGTTATCACTCAGGAAGACTTTAAGCACAGAAGCATATTTCCTTTACAGAAGAATACACTGTTCATTTATCTTACATTAAAGGAGCAAAGGGCTTCCCAAGTGGTGCTAGTGGCAAAGAACCTGCCTACCAATGCAGGAAACATAATGAGATGAGGGTTCAATCCCTGGGTTGGGAAGATCCCCTAGAGGAGGAAATGGCAGCCCACTCCAGTATTCTTGCCTGGAGAATCCCATGGACAGAAGAGTTTGGTGGGCTACAGTCCATAGGGTCACAAACAGTCAGATATGACTGAAGAGACATGGCAAAGGAACAAAACTATGACAAGAACACATAGTGAGGCGAAATAACTTCTCTCAGTCAATAGACATGCTCTGATGTGTAAGGTGGGATTAACATCGGGCTCCCCAACCTTGGCACTGTTGATGCGTTGGACCAGATAATTTCCTGTGTGTGGCAGGGACTTTCCTCTACATTGTAAGAGGTTTAGTATGATTCCTGACAGTCACTCATTATATGCCTGTAGCACCCCTCTGCCAGTTGTGACAAATAAAAATGTCTCTAGATAACAGAACAATATCTCAGGGATCTAGACATTTGCTCAAAAGAGAGGGAGGTAGGAAGAGGTGAAAGTAGGCAAACCTTGATCCTGGGGTTAATCCATTACAGTCAAAACCGCTGTCAAGATAAGCAACATTTCCAGTCTAGCCATCCTTGACAGCTACTTCCTTTTGAGAACCTTCTCTTTCATTGTGACAGTCCCTGGTCTTAAGGAATGCAACTGTCTGTAACTCAAGAAAGAGAGGCGTCAAACTGGGGGCTGTTTAGAACTTCAGGTATGGTCTGGAAAGAAGACTTTAAGATGCAGTGGGATTAAGAACAGCTTTGGGTTTTCTTAATTCCACATGCCTTCTTTTCTCTTTCCTTTCAACCCTTTCTCATTTTAGATGACAAGCATGTCCATAATTAAAACCAATCAGGCTCTTGTCAATTCCGTTACTCTACAAAACCTATTTCCTCCTTAGTGGTGTTAATACTGGTTAAGCTCAGTTTACATGAACTGCATCAGAAGGATGATAGGAATCTTGTGATAAAAATTTATATGAATATATTGCATGTGAAGACAAGTAATCCTTTCTCTATCTTGAGATATTAAAATCCCATATTGAAAATATAATGGGGTAGTCTTTTTAAAAACATTCCATAGACTAGCTGCCATGTAACATCACAAGGAAGCACAAATGGGTTAGGGGAGATTTTAAGAGGTCAGCTAATCCAAATTCAGTGCAAACAAGATCTAAGTAAGGATCCATGATTCTCACTGTGACTTTCAAAATCACTCTTTACTTTGGGAGCATATGAGATGCCTTCCACTGGCTGAAAAAATTCAAGTCACCTTGCTGCTAAGTAAAAAAAAGAAGTCATTAGTGTATCATTTGATTTTGCATGTCCCAAAGCTATAGAGATAAACAAACAAACCACCCCCACCAACAAAAACCTGCTCTTTTCCAGTAGCCTGAACAAATCTCCAGGCTTTCTTCAATGGGAAAGCCCAGTGTAAAGTTGTTCTACTTTGACACATAGTACAAATTTACTTTTCCAGGTCTTGAGCCTACCTTTCTTCTTCTTTCTTCAAGTAATACCAAGTAATACCAATACACTTCCATTTTCTCTTCATATGTTCCTACCTCCTTTCAGCTCCAGAAAGACGGGCATCTATCCAGGCTCTTGATGACCTATGAGACCTATAAATTAGTTTATTTGGTATCTTCATAGTGTGAGGCAAAGAATAGCCTAAGTTCCTTTTACCGAAGAGGGCAAGAGATCCCTCTTTCTTTTTATTTTTTGTCCTGACCCATGGGGACTCTTAGTTTAGGCAAGTTCATCCTGTAAATATGCTTTTTTTTTAAACTTTATAAATTCAATATGTTGACATTTGCAGATGTTTGAATGTTATTATTTTTCCTGAGAAACTTACATTTCTCAGTTTACAGATTTGTTACTTGTTGCTATTAAAAAGCATTGTGTAAGCTTCCTTTGTAACATTAGTCTAGAGCCTCAACATAAAGCCATAAAATTACTGCATACAAAAAACAATATTTTGATAAGGAAATCTATCCTAATGTAGTTTTATCATGTATCCAAAATTAAATTCTACATATTTAGTCTTAGAAGAAACTTGGGTCTGATTTTTATATCATTCACTTTTTTTCTTAGCAAAACCCTTCAGATATAAAATGAGTTTGAAAAAATGTGTACATCTTAAAGCACTTTGGGTTTTTCACATATAAAGTTTTCCAGACTCTCAGTTAAAAGCTGAGGGTCTCATATGGGAAGAAGGAAATCCAGATACAAAGCATTCCAAGCTAACTGACTAATCAGATAAGCCTTCGTGAGACTCTGGACATTCCAGGAACATGTCTGGAAACTATCTCAATTACCAAACTCCCAAGTAATGAAATGTTTGGGCATGATCCTTCCTGGATTTTTGCTGACTCACATTTTTCTTCCCAGTAACACCTTTCTTCTGTCTCCCCTCACATCCCAAATGTAGCCTCCCTCCTGGCTTTCACTCAGTCCTGTCTCTGAGTTGATGTTCATTGCACAAAGGAAAAAGGTTTTACAGTGATGAGATCTGGGGCATCAAAGAGCTGCTCCAAGGTAGAAATGAGGGGAGGCCGCCCTGTCACTCTCTTCCTACATCCTGCCTACATTGAAAAGGCACAGGACTCAGGTGGCCTGGATAAGGTCTCAGTCTTTGCTCATGATGGACTTTCAGTGTTGCCTGCAAAAGGTTAGGATTCTTTACTGCTAAATCCATGAATGTAAAGGAATTTCTGGAAAAAGATTATTTCAGAAGAAGCGAGCTTTCCCTCCTCCTTCTTTCTTTCCTCCTCCCAGCCCCCACCCCAGTTTCCCTTCTCAAAGGGGTAGGCAGGAGAGATGGTGGGTGAGAATGTGGACTTTGGAGCTGACTTGCCTGACTCAAAACTTACTTTACACTTACCAGCTGCTTCATCCTTGGCAACCTGTTTAACTTCTCTGTGACTAAGTTTGTTCTTCTGTAAAACCTATCTCTCGGAGGTTGTTGTAAGGATTAGTTGAGTTAATATGTACAAAACTAGCAGTATCTAGCACCTAGTAAGTACTGACTGAAAAAAAAAAGTTCCTATTGTAGAGCAGGTGGATTATGCAGGATATTCTGGTACATGGACAATATAACCCCCACCTTATCTGATCCTAGTCCAAGCCCTACTAGACACAGAGATAGCACTTCTGATTCCCAGTCTCAATTTCACAGGAGAGAAAATGTAATTTTCTTGGTGGCTTGGCGGCTCAGAGTGTAAAAAAAATCTGCCTGCAGTACAAAAGACCTGGGTTTGATTCCTGGGTCAAGAAGATACTCTGGAGAAGGGAATGGCTACCCACGCCAGAGAAAATGTAATTTTCTTCATCACTTAGTGGGTCAGACTGAAAAAAAAAAAAAAAAAAAAAATCTGCCTGCAATGCAGGAGACCTAGGTTCGATTCCTGGGTTGAGAAGATCCTCTGGAAAAGGGAATGGTGACCCACTCCAGTGTTCTTGCCTGGAGAATTCCATGGACAGAGGACCCTCTTTGCGACCCCATGGGGGGTCACAAAGTCCATGGGGTCACAAAGAGTTGGACGTGACTGAGCAACTCACACTTTCACTTTGTACTGGGACTCCCCCACAAGTCTGAACCTCTGTAACCATGAGACCAAGATTCTTTAGGACATACGTAGGTTTAGGGATCCACCCATTAGAAAATCTAAAGAGATCGATTTTCTTTTCCAGGGGATCTTCGTGACTCAGGGATGGAACCCGGGTGTCCTGCACTGCAGGCAAATTCTCTGCTGACTGAGCCATCAGGGAACCCCCTCTGCTACCTAGAGGCCAGTATTCTTGGAAGCAGAGAGACTTGGCTTCCCAGCTGTGGTTTAGGATGGGAGCTGAAACCTATGGAATGTGATCAACAGCAGAATGCTTAGCAAAGAAATCCCTGATGCTGAAGTATATCTATTAAATGTGAGTTCCTCTATTTCTCAGATAATTAAATCATTGCTTATGGCAAACGAGCTTATTTATGAACATATATTTGCAATATCATATTTTGTGTGTGTTATAATTGAATATGCATGGCTGAACTGGTTTTTGGCACAGCCACTAGAAATTTGGAGTTTATATGCTCCTTCTACTAACAAAGCATATGCTTGGAGCTATTGTTTTCAATGGAGCATGTTTTATTTAATGTTAGAATTAAGATATAAATTCTTCATCAATCTAATGCAAATTTTCTTTTTTGGCAAGTGCTTCTAACTTAGCAAATTCAGTTGTCACTATGATTTGATTTGGGAACCTGGAAAGTAGGGGTGATACCTTTACAAAGTCATTGTAAGAGAATAATAGCTGGCTAAGCCTGGCTCTCATATTTCATATTTCTTGAAACAAGCTATAGAGGTTAAAAGTGAAATACAAGGGATGATGACAATTATTTATTCCATAAATATTTGGTGGTAGGACTCTCTGTAGTATAATTATTCAGAAACTAAAGGAATATAGATCCAATGCCTGAGCCTCTTCAAATTGCTGTTCGAGCAACTTGAACCAGATAGCATGTGAAGAGACTTAAAGATACTCTTTTCAAAAATTGTCTTCTTAATCTATTCACTAACTAATATTTTGCTTCTCATCATCTTCAGGATTTATTTTTCCATTTCCTTTCTTTGTCATCTAGTCTCAAAGCCTATTTTTCTATCATCTTGGTTTCTTTGGCAATAATTCTATTTCTTTCCTACTCAGTATTGCTTTAGAAGTCATCTTAGTTTGCCATAATACAAAGAAATTAAACAAGAAACATGCTTCAGTTGTTTTGTTATATTAGCATAAGAACCACACAGCTTCTTAGCATGACAGCTTTCTAGCTTTCCAGTTTCCAATGCAATTTAGAGTATTAATTTTGAAAACATAAATGGATCTTATCCATTAAAAATCAAATATGATGAGGACATTGTGCCTGTAAGTTTAAACCAGTATCAAATTTTTAAAAAATATTTAATATTTAAATATATTAAAATCAGCTTTTATTAGAGTTTCAGATACATAAAAAGAGGATTTCAAATGCAAGCATTTCCATTAAAAGTGATAAATATAGTACATGCTATCTTAACCATTTTCTAGTTTTGCCGATAGTTAAGAGAAAGTATAGGAAGGAGGTGAATGATTGGATGATGTTGATAATGATGATTCAGTATCAGGCAGTGATATAAATCTCATGCAAGTTGTGTAGATTTTATATGCTGACTTTGAAAAAAACATTTTGACTATGTCAAAGGATCTTCTGGAATATTCTAAAAGGAAAAATCATTCAAATGTTTATGAATGTTAGCCATCTGTAACCACCTATCGCTCTTCTGAACTCCCATAACACTTTATTTGTACCTTGATTACCATACTTATCACTTTATTCTTTGTGTTATAGTCATTTATATCTTAGCTCCCCCAGCAGCCTGTAAACTCTATGAAGTCATGATATAGATCTAATTCATCTTTGAATGCTCCATAACACCTATCCCAGAAGTCAATAAATGCTTATGGAATGAGTGAATGAAGCAGAATAACAGATGATGCTATTTTATATCACTACTCCATAATTAATATTGACAAATTCATATAGGCTTGTGGGAGTCAAAATGAAGGAAGGATGGACGATGACTTCAAAGCCACCAGACAACCATTTACTTTATCTGGGATCAAGGACTCTGCATGGATACAAAGCAAAGAAAGTCATCCCCCTTGAAAAAAAAATCTTTCCTTAAAATAGAGGTTTGCTATCTAAAGCTCCTTTAATTCCTTGGGTTCAATCTTATAAAAGCACTCTCCTTGATGTATAATCATTCCAAATCCCATAATAATAACTTGGGAAAAGATAAATGGTCACAGAAAACACAGAAGACGGTAGATTTATAACTCTAGCACTAGGAAGATTTGACTTGGTTATGAAACTCATTCATGGAAACACTGTTGTTAGAATTGGTGCAAAGCCACTCACCTCTACACTTGTTTTAAGATGCAAACAGGAAACAGGGAGAAATGCCTTTACACAAAGTGAAGGACAACCATAATTCCTAAGTTACTTAATTTAAAGCAGATGTTTTCATATACATGTCTGATATTGTAATTGCTTTTATGTTTGTTTGAATGTTTGTGCTCAGAGAAGAAAAAGATATTTTAGGAAAAATAGACAAAACGTTTTATGTGTGTTTGCATTTCTTAGGAAATCTACAATTCTGTTAAGGCGTGGAAATACTTAACTGTTAATCAATAAAATTCTTCCAGACTCTCTCATTACACTGACCTTGTCTATCTTTTTTTTTTTTTGTCTCAGGTTTGACAGCTGTAGCAGAGATTGTGGTTTTCATGAAAAAGTAGGTTTTTTTTTCTTTTTAAATGTCCATGTATCTACAAATGTAAAACTTTAGAATTTCAAAGTATGATAAAAAATTTTTGTTACTTTATAGGTTTTGATTTAATTTATTTTAGAAGCTTCACCATTCTTTTGATAGTAGCTGACAGATCCAATCCTGTTCCCATATGCTTCCTGCTATTTTAAAAGAAACAGTACACAATGGCCTCAGAGAAGCACCATGTGTTTCTGAAGTGTGAATCTGAAAACCATCCATCTGGTCATGCTGGCATCTTCCTGGATTGTATGTGATTGAAAGAAATGTATTCAACATTTTGCAACTCTTTGGCTAGATGAGGGAGCTAATAAGAAAAAAAGATTTTTTTTCATCTCCATTTACTGAAAATCAACCCTTCAGCCTGGAATACCTTGCCTACCCTTCTACCTGGTTGACCCCATTATCCATCGAGACCCAAATCTCATGCTTTCTCCTTTGTGAATTTCTCTGTAACTCTAAGCTCTGTATTGCTTGCACAAATCTGTTCATACTGAATAGAAATGAAATTCTCATGAAAATGCCTATTTACTTAAATTAACATCATTTTAAAAAATATTGATTCTTCTGTAATCTGTGAACTCCTAAAAAGGAAGGCAGATGGTCTTCAATGCAATTTATTGATTATTTGACAAAATATGTAAATATTCCAGATTCTAGTCTAGGAGCTACAGAGATAGAGTTGAATAAGCAGAGATCACTTTTCTCTATATAGATTACAATCTATCTACCCAAAGTAAAAATTGAGTAATTAATTACACTTAAATGTGAAGTTCAGTGAGGAGATAACTACATCTGAAACCTCATGTAGACAAAAATAAACTTGGAAGTTTAGTCTCTTTAAGGTTGCTCCTAGTATTAATAACTTTTGTATGACATAAATATTAGATTGATTTTCTACACTGGTGGAATCATTGGATAGATCAATAATATACATGCCTTGTGAAGGTAATGAATAGTCCCTGAATAATGGGATAAGCATAGTGCTAGTTTTATAGATATATACTTTTATGATGCATTTGTTAGCCCTCTATGCTAAAGTTACTTTATGTTTTTGAAACTTAAATAATTTAACTTACAAGTAATTTAACTCCTAAAAGTCAGAATTTTTTGTAGGTTATATTGAATCATTATAGTTTCAAATATTAATTGTGATATTAAAATATGTCAATGTGTCAATCAAAAAGCATGATTAACTATGGTAAACCAAGAAACTGAGACATCCTACCACAAAACACTAAGGGTAGGATCTTCCTATATTTTGACCACATTGAAATACACAACTGGATCAACTGTTAAAAAGAACAATTCAGTAAAAAGACTCAGTCCATAAAATTTTGGTTAAACTGATAGTCACAGCCTTTGGTTCATTAATGAAATAATCTGTTTCTGCCCTAAATGGGGACACCTTGATACTGGCTTCTACTAGAGGTCAAAGTCCTCAAGGGGAACCATCATCTCTACTTCTTTTGAATTTCATCACAGTCTCAGGACAAGAATTCTGCACCGAGTGAAACTTACTGAAGGTTGAATAAATCAACTTTGACCCTCTTTTCATACTATTTAATATTAAAATGAGGGCTTCCCTGGTGGCTCAGCAGTAAAGAATTTGCCTGCAATGCAGGAGATCTGACTTTGATCCCTGGTTGGGAAGATCTCCTGGAGGAGGGCATGGCAACTCACTCCAGTTTTCTTGCCTGGAGACTCCCATAGACAGAGGAGCCTGACAGGCTATAGTCCATAGGGTCACAAAGAGTCAGAAACTGAAGCGACTGAGCACGCATGCATGCACACAATATTACAACGAAATAAATTTAATCAATACACATTGTTTTATGCATCCTCTGCTCTCTGCACTCTTTCTTATCATGGAAGCCCTTTTGCTCCATGAACCCTGGAATTGCATGAAAGTACTAACACTTTAGAGCAGTACTGAATAAGAGGGGCTCCAGGCACATTGTAGAAAACTAGTGATCTGTGCACTCTTGGTAGGAAAAACTGCTGATTCATTGGCAGAGATAAGGAAAAAAAGAGCTGGTATTGCAAGAGTAACATGGGAGAAGCATAAAAGGTGACATGGACAGGGGAGAAAAGAGGGATATGAATATCAGCTCAGTTCAGTTCAGTTAGTCGCTCAGTCGTGGCCGACTCTTTGCCACCCCATGGACTGCAGCACGCCAGGCTAGAGGGCAGTGATATTAAAAAAGTTGGGTTTTAACTTCCTGTGAAAGGAAGCATTTACTTTTCATTTTTTAAAAAGTTGTACATTAGAAATAAATTTCAAATGCAAATTATTGCCCAACAATATTGAATACGTTTGCTCCTCGGTTCTGTTTCGAGAAAGCGCCACTGGAAGCTGTGTGATCTTAGTGTAATGAAGAAGAAGAAAAAAAGCAACCTTGAAAATCTCTCACTTTGTCATGACTGGGCTGAGGGCAGATGACTCAGTGTGAATTCAAGTTAAATCATTTAACCTTTTTCTCTTACTCAACCCATCTGGGGAGCTGAAACACAAGCGCTTCACCATGAAACAGATGGTGCACTAAGGCTAAATTTTCCCAGATTAAAAAAGAAGAGAAATGTGTTATAAGTGCTAAAAGAACCAAACGTGGAAGAAGACCAAGGATTAAAAGGAACAGAGCTATAATCTGGATCAAATCTTTTCCTTTGTAGAAAATAATGTAGGTACTTAAAAAATAAGCCCTGTGAAATGATCTGGGGACAAAGTGAAATGTTTCCTCAGCACCATATGTGCAAAGGTGGACATTATCAGTGGTTATGTACGGAAATAAAATGTTCTTTGTTGGTACAGAATTGTGTGTTCATTTACCTATCTGTCTCAGAGAACAGGTATGATTCCTTTAGAGTACTTTTTTGTTATTTATTTGATATATGTGAAGGTAATACTAATAACATTTCTTGAGAAAATGTATGGGACCCATCTGATTATAGCTCTGGTTAAATTTAGCACTAGTTGACAAATTTAAAATATTTCCAGTGTGGTCTAGAATAATTATGTTTTCTAACCTATCCTTTCTCTCTATGTATTATGTATTTGTCTACATATGTGTATATTTATGCCTGTGTATATATATAATTCTACCTTTATTGTATATGAAAGAGTATTACATTCAAATCTATGTATATGCCAGTACTTACATCTGTCATATTTTATGGGAGAAGATGTGTACTGTTGCAGTGAAAGTAAAGATATATTGATGAATAAAGTAGAACATAATAGAAAGTGTCTTGTACCTTCTTATTTCCTGGCTGGTTGTGACAGACTCAGGGGAAGTTAGCTTACTATTTAAAAGACATAGTTAATAGATGAGGCTAAATGTGAAACCCAGGAAATTCACATTGCAGAATCCAGATGACATAGAATAGAAACCCAGAGTGGACTTTAGGCCCAGGACTGCCTCCAAGGGAAGGTAGCACTGTGGGTCATATAAACCAGTGTTGCCTTTGATGGAGAGCCTCGGTCCTCGTAGATGGTGCATACTGATTTCTCCATCATTATGTCTAGAGTGAAAGTGAAAGTGTTAGTTGCTCAGATGTGTCTGACTCTACAACCCCGTGGACTGTAGCTAGGCTTTGCTGTCATGGGATTCTTAGGGAAGAATACTAGAGTGGGTGGCCACACCCTCCTCCAGGGGATCTTCCTGACCCAGGGATCAAACCCAGGTCTTCAGCACTGCAGGCAGATTCTTCACTGTCTGAACCCCCAGGGAATCTAGAGTACCTTCATATAGTTTCCCTTCTGAATGAAATCAGTTCAGTTCAGTCGCTCAGTCGTGTCCAACTCTTTGCGACCCCATGAACTGTAGCACGCCAGGCCTCCCTGTCCATTACCAACTCCCGGAGTCTACCCAAACCTATGTCCATCGAGTTGGTGATGCCATCCAGCCATCTCATCCTCTGTCGTCCCCTTCTCCTCCTGCCCCCAATCCCTTCCAGCATCAGGGTCTTTTCCAATGAGTCAGCTCTTCGTATGAGGTGGCTAAAGTATTGGAGTTTCAGCTTCAGCATCAGTCATTCCAATGAACACCCAGGACTGATCTCCTTTAGGATGGACTGGTTGGATCTCCTTGCAGTCCAAGGGACTCTCAAGAGTCTTCTCCAACACCACAGTTCAAAGGCATCAATTCTTCGGTGCTCAGCTTTCTTCACAGTCCAACTATCACATCCATACATGACCACTGGAAAAACCATAGCCTTTATCAGATGGACCTTTGTTGGCAAAGTAATGTCTCTGCTTCTAAGTATGCTGTCTAGGTTGGTCATAACTTTCCTTCCAAGGAGTAAGCATCTTTTAATTTCATGGCTGCAATCACCGTCTGCAGTTATTTTGGAGCCCAAAAAATAAAGTCTGACACTTTTCCCACTGTTTCCCCACCTATTTCCCATGAAGTGATAGGAGCAGATGCCATGATCTTAGTTTTCTGAATGTTGAGCTTTAAGCCAACTTTTGCACTCTCCTCTTTCACTTTCATCAAGAGGCTTTTTAGTTCCTCTTCACTTTCTGCCATAAGGGTGGTGTTGTCTGCATATCTGAGGTAATTTATACTTCTCCTGGCAATCTTGATTCCAGTTTGTGCTTCTTCCAGCCCAGTGTTTCTCATGATGTACTCTGCATGTAAGTTAAGTAAGCAGGGTGACAATACACAGCCCTGATGTACTCCTTTTCCTATTTGGAACCAGTCTGTTGTTCCATGTCCAGTTCTAACTGTTGCTTCCTGACATGCATACAGGTTTCTCAGGAGGCAGGTCAGATGGTCTGGTATTCCCATCTCTTTCAGAATTTTTCAGTTTATTGTGACCCACATAGTCAAAGGCTTTGGCATAGTCAATAAAGCAGAAATAGATGTTTTTCTGGAGCTCTCTTGCTTTTTCTATGATCCAGTTGATGTTGACAATTTGATCTCTGGTTCCTCTGCCTTTTCTAAAACCAGCTTGAACATCTAGAAGTTCTCGGTTCACGTATTGCTGAAGCCTGGCTTGGAGAATTTTGAGCATCACTTTATTAGCGTGTGAGATAAGTGCAATTGTGTGGTAGTTCGAGCATTCTTTGGCATTGCCTTTCTTTGGGATTGGAATGAAAACTGACCTTTTCCAGTCCTGTGGTCACTGCTGAGTTTTCCAAATTTCCTGGCATATTGAGTGTAGCACTTTCATAGCATCATCTTTCAGGATTTGAAATAGCTCAACTGGAATTCCACCACCTCCACTAACTTTGTCCTTAGTGATGCTTTCTAAGGCCCACCTGACTTCACATTCCAGGATGTCTGACTCTAGGTGAGTGATCACACCATTGTGATTATCTGGGTCATGAAGATCTTTTTTGTACAGTTCTTCTGTGTATTCTTGCCACCTCTTCTTAATATCTTCTGCTTCTGTTAGGTCCATACCATTTCTGTCCTTTATCAAACCTATCTTTGCATGAAATGTTCCCTTGGTATCTCTAATTTTCTTGAAGAGACCTCTAGTCTTTCCCATTCTGTTGTTTTCCTCTATTTCTTTGCATTGATTGCTGAGGAATGCTTTCTTATCTCTCCTGGCTATTCTTTGGAACTCTGCATTCAAATGGGAATATCTTTCCTTTTCTCCTTTGCTTTTTGCTTCTCTTTCTTTCACAGCTATTTGTAAGCCCTCCTCACACAGCCATTTTGCCTTTTTGCATTTCTTTTCCATGGGGATGGTCTTGATCCCTGTCTCCTGTACAATGTCATGAACCTCTGTCCATATAGCCTCCAAACAGTATGAAAAGGCAAAAAGATAGGACACTGAAAGATGAAGTCCCCAGGTTGGAAGGTGCCCAGTATGCTACTGGAGATTAGTGGAGAAATAACTCCAGAAAGAATGAAGGGATGGAGCCAAAACAAAAAAAACACCCAGTTGTGGATGTGACCGGTGATAGGAGCAAGGTCTGATGCTGTAAAGAGCAATATTGCAAGGGAACCTGGAATGTTAGGTCAATGAATCAAGGCAAATTGGAAGTGGTCAAACAGGAGATGGCAAGAGTGAAGGTCGGCATTCTAGGAATCAGCAAACTAAGATGGACTGGAATAGGTGAATTTAACTCAGATGACCATTATATCTACTACTGTGGGCAGGAATTCCTTAGAAGAAATGGAGTTGCCATCATGGTCAACAAAAGAGTTCGAAATGCAGTACTTGGATGCAATCTCAAAAATGACAGAATGATCTCTGTTCATTTCCAAGGCAAACCATTCAATATCATGGTAATCCAAGCCTATGCCCCAACCAGTAATGCTGAAGAAGCTGAAGTTGAACGGTTCTATGAAGACCTACAAGACCTTCTAGAACTAACACCCAAAAAAGATGTCCTTTTCATTATAGGGGACTGGAATGCAAAAGTAGGAAGTCAGGAAACACCTGGAGTAACAGGCAAATTTGGCCTTGGAGTGTATAATGAAGCAGGGTTAAGGCTAATAGAGTTTTGCCAAGAGAAGCACTGGTCATAGCAAACACCTTCTTCCAACAACACAAGAAAAGACTCTACACATGGACATCATCAAATGGTCAACACCGAAATCAGATTGGTTATATTCTTTGCAGCCAAAAATGGAGAAGCTCTATACAGTCAGCAAAAACAAGACCGGGAGCCGACTGTGGCTCAGATCATGAGCTCCTTATTGCCAAATTCAGACTTAAACTGAAGAAAGTAGGGAAAACCAGTAGACCATTCAGGTATGACCTAAATCAAATCCCTTATTATTATACAGTGGAAGTAAGAAATAGATTTAAGGGACTAGATCTGATAGACAGAGTGCCTGATGAACTATGGACGGAGATTCTGAACAAAATACTGAACATAAATTCCTCTGTATCTGGTAATGAATTATTCTCCATTTCCCTGCTAAACTAATCCTGAGATATGACATGTCATCTGGGTTCCACGTATATTAAGAATCATTTCTAATCCTTTATCATGACCAGAAGTACATCATGACTGACAGTAGGTAAGCAGTCAGGCTCACTTAAGAACAGTGCATTTACATTCCTTTATTGATAGTGTGTAATGGAATTTGCTGAGTATAAACTCATATAAACACTTTAAAATCATTTCTACTCTCTCCATAAATCTAGCATAAAAGCATCTGGTGCTGTGTCTATAATTAACATTAAAAATAACTAGTGTTGTTTTATAAAGTCATTGTTATCATTTCTCTCTGAGTATCAATTCTCTACATATTCAAATCACACAAGCTGTTCCCTGTCCTCACTGCATGGCAAGAACTGCAACCAAAACAACGAATGTAATTTGAACACATCAGAAAATTCTATTTGGTGGCTTCACATTTTATATGCTCCATAGTTGCATGAACCTTATAACTCTCAGTGGCTAGGAAGAGTCTCCAAATAGGTGAAAGATATGAAAAACATTTCCTTAAAGGAAAATCCTCTAGATTATTGTCTGAGCTGAAACTTTATTTCAACTCTGCTGTAGTATACTGAGGGCTTCCCTGGTATCTCAGCTGGTAAATAATCCATCTCCTAGGCAGGGACCCCGGCTCAATTCCTGGGTCGGAAGATCCCTGGAGAAGGGGTAGGCTACTCTCTGATGGCCCAGATGGTAAAGAATCCACCTGCAATGTGGGAGACCTGGGTTTGACTCCTGGGTTGGGAAGATCCCCTGGAGGAGGGCATGGCAACCCACTCTAGTATTTTTGCCTGGAGAATCCCCAGCAACAGGGGAGCCTGGTGGGCTATAGTCTATGGGGTTGCAAAGAGTCAGAGCATGGCACATAGTATAATGCATTTAATTTACAACACTTTAGAATAGATAACCAAACTTGTGGCCACTAAGATGACTGCTGGTTCTACCAAATAAGAAAGCGTGAATCTTCCTGCTTGTCAGGTGGTGGCTGACAGCACACTCTCAGCACACCATGAAGAAAGAAAGGAAACACTTTTTGTATACCTTTTATTTCCTAGACACTATGTTGAAAATGTTACTTAGTCATGTCTGATTCTTTTGTGACCCCGTGGACTATAGCCTGCCAAGCTCCTCTGTTTACAGGATTTCCCAGGCAAGAATACTGCAGTGGGTTGCCATTTCCTTCTCCAGGGAACATTCCTGACTCAGGGATTGAACATGGGTCTCCTGCATCTTAGGCAGACTCTTTACCATCTGAGCCAGCAGGGAAGCGTTTTAATACTTTTTATTCTATCTTATTTAATCTCCAAACTCCCTCTTTGGTAGATGTTACTATACCAATTTTACAGATGAGTGAACTGAGGCACACTAAATTTAAATCATCCCAATTCTAATCTTTATGGATCCAAAGTCCAAGCTTTTCCCACTAAATTGTATCAATTGCCTCAAGAAGGAGAAACTTATATTTACATTTTTAGACATCTTAAACACAAATATTTTTATATTAACCTACAAATGTCCCTACTACTCCAAGGACTTCAACAACCCTGTTCAGTTACATGTGGTTTATTAGAGTTAAGATTCTCCAGGATGAGTGCTTGAAAATTCTGGATTTCCACTCAAGAGCACAGAGAAATAGCACAGATCTCCTTCTTCTTCTTCCTCTTAATGGTCCTGAAATAAAATGAAACTTCTATTCTGCAGTGTGTTGATATTTTTAACACGTGTGTATCTGCACATGTTTAAATAATTTAAAATCTCTAATATTATTCTTAAAGCACTATCTTATTTGGGATTATGAGCGCAACTTTGTGATTAAATTAACTCATAATTATCATGTGTGAAAAGAATAACATATCTAGGCTTCCATCAACATGGCTCTTTTGGTTTCTGCTTTTTAAAGCCTCTTCTCTTCTTTGAGTTTGCTTCCCCAAAAGGTAAACAGTAAGAGAACTTTAACTTGTCTTGAAAGTTGCAACAAAATAGCTAAAAATCCTTCAAGCTAGGCTTCAACAATATGTAAACCAGAACTTCTAAATGTACAGGCTGGATTTAGAAAAGGGAAAGGGACCAGAGATCAAATTGCCAACATCAGTTGGATCATAGAAAAAGCAAGGGAATTCCAGAACGACATTTACTTCTGCATCACTGACTATGCTAAAGCCTTTGACTATGTGGATCACAACAAACTGGAAAATTCTCAAAGAGATGGGAATAACAGACTACCTGACCTGCCTCCAGAAGAACCTATATGCAGGTCAAGAAGCAACAGTTAGAACCAGACATGGAACAATTAACTGGTTCCAAATTAGGAAAGGAATATGTCAAGGCTGTATATTGTCACCCTGCTTATTTAACTTATATGCAGAGTGCATCCTGTGAAATGCTTGGCTGGATTAAGCACAAGCTGGAATCAAGAATGCCAGGAGAAATATCAATAACCTCAGATATGCAGATGATACTACCTTTATGGCAGAAAGTGAAGAGGAACTAAAGAGCCTCTTGATGAAGGTGAAAGAGGAGAGTGAAAAACTGGCTTAAAACTCAATATTCAAAAAAACTAAGATCGTGGCATCTATTCCCATCACTTCATGGCAAATAGATGAGGAAACAATGGAACAGTGACAGACTCTATTTTCTTGGCCTCCAAAATCACTGAGGACAGTGACTGCAGCCATGAAATTAAAACACACTTGCTCCTTGGAAGAAAAGCTATAAGAAACCTAAACAGTGTATTAAAAAGCAGAGACATTACTTTGCCAACAAAGGTCCATTTAGTCAAAGTATGGTTTTTCCAGTGGTCATGTACAGATGTGAGAGTTGGACTATAAAGAAAGCTGAGTGTTGAAGAATTGATGCCTTCGAACTGTGATGCTGGAGAAGACTCTTGAGAGTCCCTTGGACAGGAAGGAGATCCAACCAGTCAATAATAAAAGAAATCAATCTTGAATATTCCTTGGAAGGACTGCTGCTGAAGCTGAAGCTCCAATACTTTGTTTACCTGATGCGAAGAGCCAACTCATTGGAAAAGACCCTGATGCAGGGAAAGCCAGAAGGCAAGAAGAGAAGGGGATGACAGAGAAAGTCACAGTTGGATGGCATCATGGATTCAATGGATGTGACTTTGAGCCAATTCCAGGAGATGGTGAAGGACAGAGAAACCTGGCATACTGCAGTCCATGAGGTCACAAAGAGTTGGACATGACTGAGCGACTGAACAACAATAGCTGAAAATTGTGTAACATTATTTATTTTCTTAGTATGGCTTTCATAAGCAATATTTTTCACAATCAAAGCCAAATGAACAATTACTGAATCATTAAAGTTGTGAGCAGTCTGATCTGAACCAGATTTCTCCAGTCTGTGAACACATCCAAAAGACACATAAGAATAAGAGCATCTCCAACAGCAATTTAGATGTTATGTAAGTAATTCATATATTAATCACACCCTCAGTCAATATCATCCAGGATTTTCTAAACTAATCCTTGAGCTGGTCAGCATAATAAAGCATTCTGTGGACAAATAAGTTTTAGAGAAGTTCCCAATACTTCATGGACCTCATGGAGTTTCATATTGCACACCCATACATCTGTTTAATACTAACTTTGAGGAGATTTGCTGTAAAGGAGCTATTTAACTTTTTTGGTCATGGAGCTCTTGGCTTCTCAACACTCCAAGGAACTCCTACTTCTTAGACCAGACACTGGGAAATTATGGAGTGGGGAGATTTCTATAGACTGTAGAATTTCAAATAGTTGAAGTGATCATTTAATTAACTTCATGACATAAAAGAAGATAAAGAAGAAATAGAACATTTACAGCATACATGATTAAAAAAGACAGAATATCTTAAAATTTATTCCATACAACCTTTGACTTTTGGTTTATTTATCTAGTTAAACTTTTCTTACTAGAAAAGATTGGTAGTATTTAAATGTGTTTTCCAATAACTGTATTTATTTTTGTTGGTAAATAAAGTTACACTGAGGTTTTAGACCAAGAAGTCTCCCTGGATCTTATTCTCTAATGCAAACACGCAGAGCTCTTTGTAAAGACTTTTCAAGAGCTCCTTATCATTCAAACACCAAGAATCAGATCAAGGTGGACAGCAAACCATGACTTCTGTTCTCCTCTGAAACTGGCCACAAAGATTTCAAAAGAGAGTTTGTTACAAATAAACAGGGTTCTGTGGTTATTGATGGTCTTAAATTTTCATGCTTTTGTCTTCATTTTCGTTTGCAAATATGGAGGGATAAGATCCAACCTTCCTGTTCTTTTACCTCTTACCTAAAAATCACTGCAGTCATATATGGATGAGTAGAAAACTGTGTTCACTTTGGAGAGCTCATTAGAGTGTCTACAGTTTCAAAAATACCATTAACAATCCATCTTTTTTTTTTTTTTTAACTGCACACCTTTTAGAATAGCTAAAATTAAAAAAAAAAAAAATACTGACAGTACCCAATGCAGGCAAGTATATGGAGACACTGGCTCTCTCATAAATTGCTGATGGGAATGTAAAATGAGGCAGCCACTCAAGAAGCTTCACAGTTTCTTTTAAAAATGAAACACAACTTAACATGCAATCATACTCCTGGACTTTTATTCTAGAGAAATGAAAATGTATGTTCATGCAAAAACTTGTAGATAATGTCTACAGCAATTTTAATTGTCGCAGCCCAAAACTGGAAACAATGTATATGTCCTTCATGGGGTGAAGAATAAACACTGTGGTAATTAATCCTAGGGAATACTACTCAGCAATAAAAAGGAACTAACTATTTTTACATGCAGAAACACAAATTAGTCTCAAGACAATTACGGTGAATTTCTTTAAAAGCCAACCACAATAAACTACCTACTGTGTCATTTCATTTGTATAACATTTTAAATGATGAAACTATAGGAATGGAGAATAGATCAATGGTGTCCAAGTATTGATGAAGGAGGTGATGAAACTATAAAGGCTACCACAAGGGAGCCCTTTTGTGGTGAGTGCTGTATCTTGACTTTTGTGGAGCTCATATGAAAAACATATAATAAAACTTCAAAGAATTATGTTCACACGTATACCATAAAAAAAAAAAAACCCACACATATAAAAACCTCTGAAATCTGAGTCATGTCTGTGGGCTAGTTAATTGTATTGTGTCAATGTCCATTTCCTAGTTTTGAAAAATGTGCTATAGTTATGTAAAATGTTACCATTAGGAAAATCTAACTGATGGGTACAGAGGACTTCTCAATACTATTTTTGCAACTCCCTGGAGGTTATAATTATTTAAAAATAAAATGCTTTTAAGACCTTTTCAAAATTTCACCTGTTTTTCAGGGGCAGGGGAGTGGGAGGGGTGGGTGAAGATATAAGCTTCTAGCTATAAAATGAAAAAGCCATGGGGGTGTAATGTACAGCCTGGAGACTAGAATTAACTTTACTGTATTATATCACTGAAAGTTGTTCAGAGAGTAGATCCAAAAAGTTCTCATCACAAGAAAAAATTTTTTCTATGTGGGGCAATGGCTGTGACCTAGGCTTACTATGGTGAGGATTTTGCAGTATAAATAAATATTAATCATTATGCTGTAAACCTGAAACTAATGTCAATTATACTCCAAATAAAAAAAGAAAAAAAAATTCATCCATTTTAAAAGTCTTGTGTCTTAGGTGATCTATCCAAATTCAACTATGTAAAAGAAATGATCTGATCAAACTGTCAGAATTCCATATCTTTTTGTTCTCAGTATAATTCCTTACAGTGAAACTTAGAGGTAAGATTTATGTTAATGTTTTTCATTATAAAAATGCTATCTTAGGCCTCGTAGAGAGCAAATGAAGATAATTTTCAACTGAAATTTAGAAAAAAGATGTTACCTAAACATACTTTCTAAAAACAATGGAATTTAACATGGTAGGTGAGGCTTAAACTGCAGCTTTGTGGACAATACCTTTTAAGTTATGGGGGAAATTACTAATATTTTCTTTGTTATGAGTGCATAAGGGAAAAACTAAAATAGAGTAAGCATGTCATGTGGACAATGACTTTATTAAATGCTTACGTGAATAAAAAACAGTGTCAGATGTGTGATTCTGGGAGTGGCACAGGGAGGAATTACCAGTGAAATTCTGTGAAAAGTTGTAAATTTCCTATAGATGATTTGAAGGTCTACTAAAAAGACAATGTTGATTAAAAAAATAAAAGTGTCAGACCATGTCTAAGATACAACACGATACTGAACAAGCTTCTTGAGTGGCCCACTAGAAAGTCATTTATATATTTCCAGTGTTGACTTTGGCCATATCTTCTTTATGCAAAGCTGTAGATGATCAGTTTAGTGGAGAAAAAAAGACATAAGTTGTTTAAAATATTTTTCATGATTCAAACCGTGACTAGATCGGCAGTTAAAAATGTTTCTCTTTGCATTGTCTTCGGGCTACCCTGGTGGCTCAGAGGATAAACTTCTTGCAATGCAGGAGACCTGGGTTCGATCCCTGGGTCAGGAAGATCCCCTGGAGAAGGAAATGGCAACACACTCTAGTACTCTTGCCTAGAAAAACCCATGGATGGAGAAGCCTGGTAGGCTACAGTCCAGGGGGTTGCAAAGAGTCGGATATGAATGAATGACTTCACTTTCTTTTGCATTGTCTCATCCAAGGCTTTTAGGGTCTCTGCTTTGCTTTAGGCACTTATTTCCAAAGACTTGTAAATTTGTTGTCCTGTATGTCCCAGCGACCTTACGTACTTCAGCCTTAATGTATCAATACTGAGTTCATGATCTGAATACAATTTCATGTAAACTTTTTTCTCTTCTGGAGTTTCAATCTCGGTTAATGATGTGGCCATCCACCCATTTCCAAGCTGGACTACCTTTCTCCTTCACCTGCATCCCATCACCAAATACTGCCAACTGTCACAAACAGTTTCAAATTCAGACTCTAGTGGCCACTGGAATCACCATATCTATCTGAGAATGTCATCCCTCTGTGTTAAGCCTCTACTGGCTCCTTAAGAGACTAGGGCTTAACTGTTCTCAACACAAACAAGCAAGGATAACTATGTGACATGCTAAAGGTGTTAGCTAAATTGTAGTCACTGTATCACGATATATAAATATATCAAGCCAACACATTGTACCCTTTGAACCTACACAATGTTATATGGCTATTATATCTCAACTTTAAAACAACAACAACAAACAAGCAAAAAACCTCTCCCTTGGCTCCTGATGACATTGTATTAGTTTTCTGTGGTTGCCATAACAAATTACCACAAACTGAGTGGGTTGAAACAATGCAAATGATTGGCTCCCACGCATGTGTGTTAGTCATTCAATCACGTCCAACTCTGCGGCTCCATGGACTGTAGCCCACCAGGCTCCTCTGTCCATGGAGTTCTCCAGGCAAGAATACTGGAGTGGGTTGCCATTCTCTTCTCCGGGAATCTTTCCTACCCAGGGATTGAACCTGGGCCTCCTGCATTGCAGGAAGATTCTTTACTATCTGAGTCACCAGGGAAGCCCCAGTGATTGGCTACCTCACAGTTTCCTAGGTCACGAGTCTGACGCAGGTCTCACTTGGTTAAAATCAAGGTGTTAGCCAGGCTCCATTTCTTCCTTTAGACTCTAGGGGAGAATTGCTTTCCTGCTCATTTGGGTTGTTGGCAGAATTCAGTTCCCTGTGGTTGTAGGACCAAAGTCTCATTTCCTTGCTGGCTTTTGGCAGGGAGTTTATTCTCAGCATCAGGAAGCTGCCCACATTCCTTGGTTTGTGGCTTCCAAGTTCCATCTTCAAAGCCAGCCACGTCTGGTCAAATCCTTCTCATGGTGCATTTCATTTCTCTGACCCTTCTTCCATCCTCACATTTCTCTCTGACCCAGCTGGAAAGACTCAGCTTTTAAAGACTCATGTGACTAGACTGGCATAAACCAAGATAATCTCCCCATCTCCAGGTCCTTAACCTTAAGCACTTTGCGAAGTTCCCTTTGCCACATAAGGTAACAGTCACAGGTTCAGGGGAGGAGGATGATGACACCTTTAGGAACCATTATTTTGCACTCCAGAAGTGTGCTGTAGTTTTAGGAAAGCCAATAGGTAAACGCACTCTTCTTCCAAAGCAAAAAAACAATTGAGAGAGAAAATGTGGAAGTCAGACAGACTGCAGGGCATACAAATAGCAGCTTCCTTAGTGATAGAGCAATTTTAGAAATGTTGACTTTAGATTCATGGCAAAAAGCCTTTCTAATATGCTATCCCCGAGTTAGACATCTTTTCCCCTCAGTCACAGCTGGTAGGAGCAGACAGACACAAGCTGCTGTAAAGATCTCAGTGGAGGAGCAGAGTGTTGGAACTGTGCATGTTCAGTTACATCCCCAAAGTCATTTTCCAACCTTCCAACTTTCCAGAGATGAGTGTGAAATGGAACAGTGTGGTAAGAGAACAGTGGAAGTTCTCTACGAAAACATGGTGGAAGGAGACTAAAAGTGACATAATTTTAGCTACAATTTCTTAAACACCTAGTATGTGCCAGATGTTTTACATATTCTATTGTCAATATGCCACCAATCATGCAAGATAGATACTATTAAATGTTAAGCAATTTGATTGACTCATCACAGTCTGCCAACTGAATCCATCCTTCAAGTACTATATTTTTCACTACTTTCTCTCCAGCCAATGTCCTTCTTGTACTCAGCATCCCCTCGACTAGGTCTCCTTACTGTTCCTCTGAAACACACCAGCTTTCTTTTTAGACCATCTCTTTTCTATTTAGACCATCTCTCCAGTCTTTCCGTGGGAAACGCTTACTCCTCCTTTAAGACAATGTGGTATGTATCCTCTGGAGACAGCACTATCGCTCTCTCCAGACTCCCTTCTCTGGAGGTCATACCTTTGCATGTATCTTCAATGTCTCACACACTGGCATAATAGAATTTAGGCATAAATTCTATAATGAAATTTGGGCACAATAGAATTTCACTGAATGTTATTATATGAATGTAATGGGTTTTGAATAAAATTTGTGAATGAATTTCTCTGTTTACATTTCTGTGTGCATGCTCAGTCGCTCAGTGGTGTCTGACTCTTTGCAACCTCACGGACTGTAGCCTGCTGTTTACATGTCTGCCTTCCTCTTATTCATTGTTTTAGCCCCAGTGCCACCATCTCCATGTCTGACATATATTAACAGAATGTTCTGCATAAACTTTTCCATAAGTAAATTAATGATTTAAATAATTCTGGCAAAAACAGAATACATTATTGGAGCTGTCTGTATAAGTGTATCTGGATTCTGTGACCAACGGGATCTTGTTCTTTAAAGGGAACTAATGATACATAAATCAAGAGCCCTTCTCATGGCCAACAAAGTCCTAAATAGTCCATCCTCAGGATACTTCTCTGATCTGATGACCAAACAATCTTTCCTGGTTGGTTGCCCTGTTTGTTTTTATTTTATAGCAAGTATAACAACATACCTAATATTATACTATGTTATATTATATATTGGTTTATTTCCTTTATGCTCAATTAAACGATCAGCCCTGTAAGAACAGTGACTTTGTTTTATTCAATAGCTCAAACAATGCCTACCGCATAACAGGCTTTAAATTAATTCTTGTTCAGTGAATGAAAGGATGAATGAGATAATGTGGAATGGGAGAAAAAAACAGGACTTTGTAATCAGAGAGGAGTGGATTAAAATCATAGTTCTCCAATGTCGCTAGCTGTCTGATCTGAAGCAAAGTGTTTAATATTTAATAGTATCCATCTTGCCTGGTTGGTGGGATATTGACAGCAGTATATGTAAAATATCTGGCACATACTGTTTAAGAAATAGTGGCTATAATTATGTCACATGCTTTTATAGTTCAAGGTTTTATGTTAAAATTATTAACGGAGATCAGTTTTCTCACTGCTGGTCAAGTATATTTTTATGTACCTCTTCACGAGGAATGAAGTGAAATTTTAAGGAACATACCCTGTTGCTATCAGCAGGCTCAAGTATCTTTAATGGAGTGTCCTAATATCTACTAAACTTACTAAGAATGCTATAAAAGGATTTTAAACATTCCTGAGCAAGAAATATTTCAAAAGCTTCCAAAAAGCTCTCCAAGGTTAGTGCTTCTCATACAACCCCAGAACACTGGGCCAGAGTGGCAATCATAAGACCCAGGGCCTCTGCAAAGCTACAAGGTCTTTGTATGTATATGTTGTGGGCTGGTTCATAAAACAGCAGTTTTTGTTCATAGAACAAAAACAAAAACCAGCCTCTATCATTTCCAAATGTTTCATTGTATCTGCAATTATCCTAGATATTACACTAAATACAATTACTGTTTCAAGTTAGGAGACAATAGAGAACTTTTTATCTTAAATTATTCTGATTATTTTAAACATAATCATTATTATCTATCCGGTATCTTATGGATTTCAAAGAAAAGTTGTGTCCATTGTAAATGCAGGATAGGGAAACATGGACTATGCAACTACGCACTGCAGGCACCTCATCTCAATTAAATTTGAACCACCCTAAAACAAGGTTAGTTTTCACTCTTCATTGATGAGAAAGCTGTGACTGGAAACATTCTGACTTCCCCAAGGCTCCAGGAGTCAAAATCTGGTTGGCCTATGGTGTGACAGAGAGAATAGAGCTTTTAGAAAAGGTTGTTCAGCTTGCAATTCCAAAGTTGGTTGTATGTACTTGGCAAATTTTCCTAAGCCTTAGTTTTCTTAACTGTAAAATGGGACTATTAGTCTCACACAAGGCTAATTGCTAACATTTAGATGAATAATCTACATATATGGTAATCTTTGAATGTAGATAGTTTATACAGCTTCTAATATAGGTATTCCATAGAGTTTTTGATGAGTTTAAAGTATAAGTCTCTGACAGAGTCTAGTGTCTTTTAATAGAATATTTTCCATGTGCAAATAAAAGCAAACAATCAACATGCCATTTCTTCACTTTGCTTTCTGCTCTTGCGGTTGTCTTCCAGCATTCCTGAACCACTTTTATAGCACATGTTCTACATGCTTTACTGAATCATGGTCAAATCATCCATTCATCCTTTCACTAACAGATACTTATTAAACAACTATGATAGCCCAAACACTGTATTAGGTATCTGACTTGCTGTGTTGAATGAGATAATCGAGGCTTATATGCCCCTGGGAGAGCCAAAAAAATTAAATAATGGAACAAACCAAAATATTAGGTCTTTGGATTATGGTTTGAGCTATAATGAAAACATGTGACAGAGTAACTTGGGGCATATGTAGACTGGTGTCTTAGGGAAGACTTAAGAGGAGACATTTCTGAGAAACTGACAAACCAAAACCACGATAAGGAGTCAGCTAAGTAAAGACCACAGCAAGAGTTTTGGGTTTTGTTCTTTATTTAATGGGAGTTCACTCTGGAAGCTAAGAGGACAAGTTTTGTAGGTGGCAACGGTGGAAACAATGAGATGAAGTAGAAAGCTATTTGTCATTAAGAAAAAGTAATAAAGGTAACAGAAGATTGTTCATTTCTAAGAACTTGCTCATTTCTTCAAGGTTGTCCATTTCATTAGAAATAGTAGCTCATAATAGTATCCCTTATGCTCAATAGATCCTTCGTATTTCTGTATTGTCTATTGCAACTTCTCCTTTTTCATTTCTAATTTTATTGATTTGGATTATCTCCCTTTTTTTTTCTTGATGAAAAAAAGTCTGACTAGTGGTTTAGGAAGAACCTATATGCAGGCAGCAATGGAGACGCAGATAGTGAAAACAGACGTGTGGACACAGAGGGGGAAGAAGAGGGTGGGATGAATTGAGAGAGGAGCATGGAAACATATACATTACCATATGTAAAATAGATAGCCAGTGGGAATTTGCAGAGAGCTCAAACTCAGTGCTCTGTGACAACCTAGACGGGTGGGATAGGATGGGAGGTGGGAATGAGGTTCAAGAGGAAGGTGACAGACATACACCTGTGGCTTATTTATGTTGATATATGGCAGAAACTAACACAATATGGTCAAGCAACTATTCTCCAATTCAAAATAAATAACAAAGAATTTTAAAAGCAATAGAAAGTAATAAGGGGATAGGAAGAGATGAGCAGTGGTGATACAAAGCGTGACCAGGAAAGGCATCTCTGTGGAAGATTCTACATTTGAGAAGGGATCTGAGTGAGGTGAGGGAGGAAAAATATTTCAGGCTGCTGGATGCAGCAGTAACAGCAGGAATGAGAAGTGAACAAATGGAGGCTGCAGAGATGACAGGGTCTGCAGGTGGACTGGATGCTGAGTGTCAGGGAGGAGGGAGACCCTAGGGCTTGAATGGTTCCATAAAGGCTGATGTAGAAATCTAAGAGGGGAGATTTTTTCTTTCTTTCTTTGCTGTGCTGTGCTTTGCTGTCTTCATGCTTTCTCTAGTTAAGAGTCGCGACTTGCAACTCTGGTTGGGGCACATAGGCTTAGTTGCCCCTTGGCATGTGGCATCTTGATTCTCTGACCAGGAATTGAACCTGTGTCCCCTGTATTGGAAGGCAGATTCTTAACCACTGGGCCGCCAGGGAAGGGCCCGAGGAGATTTTTGAAAGGCTTGGTGGATCAGGAATGTATTTTGTTTATCAATGATATCTTTAATGATCTGTGAGACATAAAATAGGAAAGCAGTAAATCTTTACATAGAAAGCCAGCTGCAGTCCCCTTATCTGGTATGACTCTACTTTCCAAAGATGGCCAAACTTTGGCTCTGTTATTGAAGACTGCCTAGAAAGAGTGCAGTCAGGAGTCATCTGCCCTGGGTTGTATGAAGGTAGAAGGCAAGACCACAGCATGAAGCTATAACATCCTCCTTGAGAATTAATTTTACTCATAGTTTAGGGGGAAAACAGCATTTTCACAGAAACGCAAATACACAGAAGTTATGGAGTCGAGTGAAATATATGCATGGATTTTAAAGATGAAATAAACCCAGGAAATGCTACAATGAAAATACAAACGCTTGTGTGTACAACACCTTGGGGAAACAATGTATACATAAATCAAAAGAAATATTTTATAATTTTGAAATATAGAAAATTGGAATTATTGATTTTTTAGTTTTTTGCTTCAAAGCAGAAAAATTAGAGGAAATATGAAAATTTTGTAAATGAGCAGCAGAAAATGTATGGCAAACTGTTGATACTGACTTCCTCAAAATTCAGGAAAGAAAGAGATGGTTTTTCTGTCACAGATTTTTTTGTGCATAATTACCTGTTTAAGTATTTAATTTTATTTCCTCTTCATTTTTCTTATTTCTAGAATCATAATTGTGAGACCAATTGTATTCTGCTTCAACCATTTTCCCAACAACCTGCTAATCCATTGGCTAATACATCAAATTTTTTGGAGAAAAATAATCTAGGCATTTACATGCAAAGAGGTTAATCACTTTCAATTGTTTGACTTTTATTTAATTTGATCATCTGTAACTGAAATGCATAGGAGGCCTAGGTTTTAATCCAGTAAATTCTCTGGGCAAATGTCACTGCCTGTTCCTAGGTCTGATTCCATTGTGCCAGGCTTCCCAGTGGCAGTTCGGGTAATCTGTTATTCAGATATCTCTGCCCTGCCAAGTTTCTATTTAAGCAGGAAAGGAAGTGATTATGGATTTGTCCTCCTTAAAAGAAAAGCCTGAGGGACAGATTATTGTCAGAGTAGCAATGTTTAAGTTATTGAGGCAGAAATAACTTGTGCAGGAAAAAAAAAATACATAAAGTGGTCCCAAGAGGATTAACACATGACTTAAATGCCTCCACATCAACCTCATTAGACAGTTCAATGATAATTTTTCCATTGTAAGTACATGGCACTTTAATTCACAATGATGTTAAGGAAAAAAAAAGAATAATTATCTTTTCTTGCATTTTAACAAAAGATTTTACAATGACAAAATAGTTTACTGAAAATAGCAGTTGAGAGGTCTGTTATAATTCTATTGTTACTTTCAGAGCAGATGCCATGTCACATGTAAAATGCCAAGACCACAGAAAAATATTTTTAGCAGTGTAAAAATATGTGACATTTAGGAAAGAAATGGTAGTGCCTTGATTCATTTGTTAATTGAGCACTCCAACATTTTCTATACACAATTGTTTGAAGGTTACAGAATGTAAAAGAGATGCAATCCTTGTCCTCATGGAATATATATTTTTAGACAATTAAGAAACACTTTTCTTTATCATTTTTAACGTACAAGAGAAAAAACGAGAAAGGTAGATAGATCAAATGTGTTTTTGGTCTCATTAAGGAGCAGTCCCAGTATTGACTTCAATATGACCAAAGCTTGGGCTGGACCTTAATGGGGAAAAAATGTCTTAAATGAGCAAAGGGGATTTTCTGGAGTAGAAGCTGCAAATGGGAGAGATACACTATAAGAGGATGTGGGAGAAACTTACATAAACTTCAGACAAAATTAAACAGGGGTTTTGAGGAGACAAAAGACAGAAATTATCTTAACTCACTGGCAAGTTCTTTGAGCAATATTTAAGGTAAATAAGTGTAAGGTAGGATAGAAATAGATGATATTTTAAATTTAAATTTGTTTAAATTTGGGATATAGGCAACAAAATCTTAAACTTTGGGAAGTCTTGAAAAATCTGTCACATAAGGGCATCAAAGCTACAGGCAGTGAGGCTATTATGTGTTGTTTTTTAGTCACTAAGTCAGGTCCAACTCTTTGCAACCTCAAGGACTGCAGTGCGCCAGGCTTCCCTGTCCCTCATCATCTCCCAGAGTTTGCTCAAACTCATGTCCATTGAGTTGGTGATGCCTTCCAGCCATCTCATCCTCTGTCATCCCCTCCTCCTCCCGCCTTCCATCTTTCCCAGCATCAGGGTCTTTTCCAGTGAGTCAGCTCTTTGCATCAGGCGGCCAAAGTATTGGAGCGGCATTAACATGCCACTGCTTTCTGGGTGACGCTCACATATATGTGCACCACACAAAGTAGCCCGTGACCAAGCAAATACTTCATGATGCCCATGTGCGCTACTATCAGTGATCTCAACTGTTACATAAACCATGCAAAGTCATTGTTTACAGAAGATGGGGCGAGGGGGCGTGAGGGCATGGGGCGAGAGAGCCAGACTGGTGCCATCTTGTTAATTTCCCCACAACCAGTCATTCCAGAGGTGAGTCAGCTACAGAGCAGAGAGACAGAACTCAGGAGAAAAGCTTGAGAGTGAAAAATTTTCCTCTTTCTGAGGGTCAGAGTTCATGCTGAGGACTCTGTGCCATGGAGATAAACAGAACAGCTCTATGGTGGACAGTAAGGCAGTTCTTCCCGCATAGAGTTAGACCTAGAGCGAGGGAGGGAAGTGGCTTGGAAAGAGAGCCCAAGGCATGGACCCAGACGGGTGAAGGTCTCTTTCCTTCTCTCAGAACCTTCAGCAGAGTATCATTAACTGTGGGGCTTATTAGTCTTGGCTGTGCCATGAGAAACTGAGCCAGCTCCGGAAAGAGGGAGAAACACATTTTGTCCCTTATCCCAGCAAAAGAGTGGTGAGCACTGTGGCCTCTTCCTTCACCAGCAGAAAACAGTTTGTCTCCCAAAGTGCCAATCCCACTGGAGAAATGAGTAGAAGGAAGATGAGGGGCTGAATGAGAGGATTTTCCTGTGTGTCTTTTAGCCGTTCTTGCAGCTAAAGCTGGGGTTAGTATATGATGGTACTTATCTGGTGTCAGCCTCAAGTGATCATAATTTGGGTTCTAGGAAAAAATACAAGCCTTCTGATTCATAGCAATAAACAAAAATGTGAAAGAAAAACATTAAGTAAATTTAACTGAGTTCAAAACTAAAATGGACACAATGAACCAGAAACAGAATAAGCTGGAAGTGAGAAACACATGAAGAGATCAGTGCCAAGCAGTAACTGAATCAACCGTCTGAAAAGAAATTCATGATTAATTCCTTGGCATATAAAGGACCTAAACTGATAGTCTGATAATAGTCATCTTTTGAATACTCAGAAACTGATACACACAAATAGCTATATATGTAACTTTGTACATAACTGACATGGCATGAATAGTCATTGGGAACTTTTAAATAAATCATGGTAGGATGATATTTTTCTAGATGGAAAATGTAAACTAAAACACTGCTTCACACAATGTTAAAAATAATTTCCAAGTGAATCTAACCTATGACTATGAAAAGCTAAACTTTAAATCTTTTAGAAGAAAATGCAGGATAATGACAATATGGTAATTGATTAGGGAAAGATTTCTTAGCTACAAAACCCAGAAAAGTGTAAAGATTAAGGGACAATATTGATAACTTTGGTAGCACTGAAGTCTATCAACTGGACATTTAAAAATATCTGATCACATTATATAGACAGAGTATGAATTTGTTTATACAAAGTTTCAAAACTTGCAAAACTATAGTGCATATTGCTTTTAATTGTATAGCAACATAGAAAAACACAAAAAATACTTGAGAATTCAGACACATGGTCTGAAGAAAATATTTTTAAATGTTAAGATTTGTTAGAGCTAAGAAGTGATTTTACATTTATTTTTATTTCTAGAATTAATTTTTCCTAGAAATGCATAAATTGAAAAGCAAAAAGGGGTGACTTTGGTTTCTTGAGTAATATATTTCAGACATATAAGATGGATGATATGAGCTGATATGGGATGATTTCATATATATGACAGAAGAGCTCTCAGGGAGGACTATACCTCATAAATAGGACAGCACTGTGTCAATTACTCATGAATAGTAAGAAGCAAAATGAGTGAATATCAGTCATGTGACAAGTTTTCCATTCAAAAGGACACAGATTTTGAAAAGCCTTTGGGAAAACTCAAGCTGACTAAAATTATAGTTTCATAAACTGAATGAATATAACCTGTTATAAATCACCATTGATAGAAAGCTCATGATGTAAGATTGAATTCTGTTATAGCTCCATGCTTCAAGGGCTATGAGAAAAGCTTTTATTTCCAGTTTCCAGGTTCAGATCCATGAAAAGCAAACCAACTTAAAGTCTTTGCAACAATTTCTAATGCCAGAATATCAAGTAGACTGAGTCAAAGAAAATAAGTTTTAACCCCAGACGAGTAATGCATTAGAAAGAATCATGAAATCTGTTTGTTGGGGTTTTTTTTAATTTAATGCTTTTTGAGAAAGGACTGTTTAAAAATGCACATTTTCTTCAGCTTTATCTTCTGATTTCCCAATAAAAAGAAACATTTCTTCTAGAATTACCATCTAAATAATAAGTGGCAATTTGATGTATGACTCAGGGAGCCCAAATTGGCACTCCGTGGCAACCTAGAGGGGTGGAGTGGGGTGGAAGGTGGGAGGGAGGTTCAACAGTGATGGGACATATGTATATCTGTGGCTGATTCATGCTGATGTGCAGCAGAAACTAACATAATATTGTAAAGCTATTGTCCTTCAATTAAAAATAAAGTAAAACAATGAAAATGTTTAGGTAAACTGTACTACTTAATCACTCTGCTTTTTAATGCTTAACATGGCATTTATATAAATTTAAGTGATTCACAAACAAAATTTTAAATTTTGTTTTTGATTACGCTTGGTGATAGTACTTCTGTTTTTATCTTATTTGAAGCTTTGAATATAGGAGAAATTGTAAAATAAATTTTATACCTAAAATATTAAACTACTAAGATGACACATATCTCTGATACAAAGTGAATGTATCAGTGATTGTTTAAGAAGGAATACATGCATTTCCAAATTAAATATCAATGAGTAAATATTTACAGATGCCTACTACCGAAAAGAATTTTTAAAAATTATAAAAGATTTATAATATAACCCTGAGAGTATTAGGCAGTTAGAGGTCAGTGGGCTAAAACCCAAATTGTAAAGCTTGGAGGTTTCTCAACATCTACAAAATGCCTGACTTTTCTTGAAAAAAGAAAAATGTCTACACACTCCTTGTCCTGTCATTGCCATCCCACTGACAGACTTCTAGTTGTGTTGGACGTAAGCTCAGGATGTACTGCAGCCATATATTGAGGCAGAAACAGGCATAGTAGTTAGTGGAGAGGAAAGCGCAGCGAGAGGGACCGATCAAAGAATCAAAGAAGCAAAGAAGTCTCCACACAAGACCACAAAGGAAGGGCTTCTGTAGGTACTGGAGGGAGAAATGTTTGTTGTGGAATGAGCTTGGTGCTAGTCGTTTCCACCTCAAATACTGTGTAACAAAGCAGGATTATTCTTGAGTCAATATTAGAAAACCCTCATGATTCACCCTAAGAACTGAAGATAACTACTGGTAACCCGTCCTGACTCCATGAGACATTATCGCCTCATCTGCCTTCACCAGCACCACCGCTTCCCTCCCCGTAAACTCATCACTCTCTATTTAAAAAACACAATGTTATCATTGGCAGGATTATTGATGTCCAAAAGAAAAAAAAGTACAACTCACAGAAAAGTCCAAACAGACTGACCACTCGTTCAGTCCAGCAGCAACCCTGAATGGTGCTCTAGTCAAAGACACAGACGAAAGAATTTTGGAGATGGCCCAAAGTCAGTGGAGAACGCGCTCAACTCTCATGCTCCAAACAACTCAAACATAGAGAAAAGTGAGAACATAGCAGGCATGTAGATTTAATTAATATCATACTTTGCCATATTTGAGTCAAATCTTTCTCATTAAAAAAATAGATAAAACAGAGTTCAAGACCCACTTCTAACCCTTCACTCCCATTAATGACTACTGTTCTAATATCAGTCTCTATCTTACCTATTGATTTAAGAGTTTTCATTTTTCTCTTCATGCATTTTATTTTATTTAAATTATTATTATAATTATTTTTAACTTCTTGGCTGAACCCTAGGTATGTGGGATCTTAGTTCCCTGACCAGGTAACTTAGCTCCCTACACTTCCTGCATTGGAAGGTGGAGGCTTACCCACTGGACCACTGGGGAAGTTCCATGTATTTCAACTACATATTAGAATTAGTAAATGAAATAACAGTTGTCTGAAAGAATAAAGGTGGGTTCTTAAAAAAACTTGCTTAAAAGAAAAATGAGAAACAAGAGGACAGGAAGGAAGGAGAAATAAAGTTGGACTACAGGTATATTGGTGTATGGTTTCTGGGTGTAATTAAAAATGTGTCCATCATAGAGATCTGCTAAAACATCTACACTTCAGAATTTCTCTGCCTACTAACTATTTTAGGGTCTCCAAACTGAGAAGACAAATTGAAAGAGAAGAAATAAAAATTTCTATTTTTGATAAAAAAGGTAGATGAAAGAAAACTCTGAAATTCCAGTGGTTAAAAGGACAAACTATAGAGATGCAAGTTTGAAGTTTAGTTATGCTTTTTTTTTTTTTTAATAACTGAAAACTATGGAAACAGAGATTAACATCTAGGTATCCATGTAAACTTGATGACAGCCATTCGGGTAAGTCAAAGGTTATTCAGATTGTTTCTAGTTTATACTACAGTAATTGGTCCAGTTCAGGCTCCACATAGGGACTGAAGAACAGAAAAAAAGGGGAGAAGCCCCTTTCCAGGGAAACTATCTACTCTGCAAAGGACTAATGCCAGAGAAATAAAGTCTCAGTGCATTCAGTGCTTTGGTAAATCCCTCTCTATTGCCATCTTAGAGACATCCCACATAACCATTTCATTTAACAATGTTTTGGTGAATCTACTGAACGAAAATAGCTCCTTGTGGTACTAAGGTTGCTTAGATCTTTGGAAATGATATGATGTTTTTCATGTCAAAAGGATACCATTACATTTACTAGGATGCCACCATCAGCAAACCAAATACTTGAGGGAGGAAGATAAATATGAGCAAAAAACTTGAATTAGTAAATGGAGATTTGTATTTCACATCAAGACCTAAGAAATATTTCTTTTTTCTCTAGAGAGGATAGAAGTTGCTATCTCAAGTAGTAGAATTTAGACAAATCTGTGGACTGAAATTTCCTTGAACATTTTAGTTGGGATTATGGGCCAAACTGTGTTCCCCTCAAATCCATTTGTTGAAGCCCTAACCTTCAGTTAGGGCTTCCCTGGTGGCTCAGATGGTAAAGAATCTGCCTGCAATGTGGGAGACCTGGGTTCGGACCCTGAGTTGGGAAGATCCCCTGGAGAAGGGAAAGGCTACCCACTCCAGTGTTCTGGCCTGGAGAATTCCATGGGCTGTGTAGTCGTGGGGTGGCAAAGAGTCAGACAGGACAGAGTGTCTTTCACTTCACCTCACCTTCAATACATCAGAATGTGATGTGTACTTGGAGACAGGTTGCAAGTGAAGGTGTTAGTTGCTCAGTCCTATCCGACTCTTTGCAACTCCATGAACTATAGCTCACTAGGCTCCTCTGTCCATGGGATTCTCCAGGCAAGAATACTGGAGTGGGTAGCCATCCCTTCTCCAGGGCATCTTCCCAACTTAGGGATTGAACCTGGGTCTTCTGCATTACAGGCAGATTATTTACCATCTGAGCCACCAGGTTATTAAAGAGTAATTAAAACTAAATGTCATTGTGGTGGGCCTTGATCCAATATGATCAGTATTCTTATAAGAAGAGGACAGAATGTAGACAAGCGTCGAGGAAGGCCCATGTGAAGACACAGGGAGATGGTCATCTACAAAGTCAGGAAAGGCCTCAGAAGAAATCAACTCTGTGGACATGTTGACCTCAGAGATCCAGCCTCCAGAACTGGGAGAAGATATTTCTGTTATTTAAGTCACATGATCTGTGTTACTTTGTTATGGCAGCCCAAGCAGGCTAATGCAGTTAATGTCTGTCCCTTTTAGATTTCACAGTTTGTGGCCACTTTACCACCTACAAGTTAGTTGTAGACTGAAAACATGCATCTTCTTTCATGAGCATCTTAACAATGTCAAGAATCTAGAAAGGTTGCCATTCTGCAGTTATTAAAACCTAAAACTATATTTTTATTAGAAGATTTCCCCAGATAGCCAGAAATAAATTTTAACACTAAGTTCTGGTTCTCCCTTCAGTCCTAAAATAAGGGTGGTTGGAATAAGTGAAGAAAATTCTATAACTGATATTAACCTTTACTTGATCATTGATAAGAAATAAAATGGATCCCCTCTAGGCAATGGCCTTTGCTTAATGACTGCCTCCCTTTCTTATCCATGGTTTGTTTGTTTGGTTTAACCAGGATCAGGGTTACTTGCAAAATACTGTTGAACTGACTGATAAAGGAGGAACTCAGCATGAATCATATTATCTACAAAGTCATTTGCAGAAGAAAACATTCTAAGGGAGGTTAATAATTTGACATCTCATTATTAATACTTACTATCTTGTCTGGCATCTCTTGTAGGTGCTGGAAATTCTACATTGAGCAATATAAGCTTGCCCCATGAAGCTTAAATTTCCTGAGAGAAGCTGTATCAGAGTTCTCTGGGCACTTAAGGGCATCAGTTTACTTGATTAAGAAGTTTAGGGCAAAGGCCAGCAAACATTTTCTTTTTGTAAAGGGCCAGATGGTAAATATTTAGGCTCTGGTGCCACATAGAATATGACAACTACTCAATTCTGCCGATAGATAGTAAAAGTAGTTTGAGACACTGTATAAACAAATGGTGTGTTCTAAGAAGATGTTTTACAGGCATGGAACTTTGAATTTCTTATCCTTTTCATATGTCATTAAATGATCTTCAGAACTTTTTTCCAACTATTTAAAAATGTAAAACTCATTCTTTGCTAGTGTTCACAACCAAGGCATTAGAGAAGACCTGGTGGAGAAAGAACACCTATACTGAGAGCTGGGGGTAAATAAAATCAGACAATGCAAATTGGGTGGGATCGGGTGGGGTGGGGGATGGAGCCTTCTACTAGTTGATGAACAATGAGCAGTATTAGAAAAAGTTGTCTCAGAATAGTTCATCTCGGGGGAGGAGCCAAGATGGCGGAGGAGTAGGACGGGAAGACCACTTTCTCTCCTAGAAATTCATCAAAAGAATAACTGAACACAGAGCAAACTTCACAAAACAACTTCTGATCGCTAGCTGAGGTCACCAGCGCCCAGAAAAGCAGCCCATTGTCTTCGAAAGGAGGTAGGACAAAATATAAAAGATAAAAAGTGAGACAAAAGAGCTAAGGACGGAGATCCGTCCCGGGAAGGGTCTTAATAGAGGACGTTTCCAGACACAGGGAAACCCTCGCACTGGCGGGCCTGGGGAAGTGTTTGAATCTCGGAGTTTGAATCTGGCTGGGAGGGATAGAATAAATAAAACCCACAGACTACGAGCCTAAAAGCAACTCCCAGCAGAAAAGTACCCCAGACGCCCGCATCCGCAACCAGCAAGGGGGGGCGGAACGGAGAGAAGCCGGCGGCATTGCTTGGGGTAGGGTCTGGGGCCTGAGTGCCCTGAGGACAATCGGAGGGAGCTTTTGTGGGTGCCCAGCCTGAACTGTGGGAGAGCGAAAGAGAGAGAGAAAATTAACCGGCCCGAACACACTGCCGGCCGCTCGCAGAACAAAGGGACCGAGAAAGTCCTGAGAAGAGCTCGCAGGCTGCGGACCGGCCCAGCCCCGCCAGAGGCAGGAGGCAGGGGGGAGGGGAAGGGGGCAGGCTCGGCCCCAAGGACCACATCCCCTACCACACTGCAAACGGGCCTCCGCCTTCTAATCAAAGACCTCCGGGGATTCTGGATGGTCGACATCTGCCGGGAGGGTCGCGACTAGACACAGTACAAGCACCCGGCCAGTGCGGGCGGGATTGGGGCTGGGGACGCAGGGCAGAAGGCGCACGCACCCGACTGGCGCAGCGGAAACTGAGGCTGGGATCGCGCAGGACAGAAGGCGCGCCGCTCCCGGGGAGAGAGCGCCTGACAAGCGCCTGGCTGCCTGAGCCACTCGGGCGGCGTGGGGACAAACCGCAGGCGCAGCTTTGTGTTCCGCGCTTTTGTGAATCACCCGAGGGCTGGAACCGCCTGGAGCCTGAGCAGCCCAGACGGAGAAAATAGCGCCAGCCCCTCCCTGCAGCGCCAGCCCCACCCCGGAGCGCGAGGGAACTAGCTACCTGAATAAGAATCCACCTCCGCCCACCTGTGTCAGGGCGGAAATTAGGCGCGGAAGAAACCGGCAACAGAAGCCAAATAAACAAAGGGAACTGCTTCAGAAGGGACCAGTGCAACTGATTAAAATCCCTGAAGAAAACACGGACTTCACCGGAAGGACCTATAGATATCGAGAAGTATAAGCTGGAAGGAGGAGATATCTGAAACTGAGCCGAACCCACACTGACCGAAACAGCTCCAGAGAAATTCCTAGATATATTTTTTTCTGTTTTCTTTTTCTTTTTTTTTTTTAAGTAAGAAAAAAAAAAAAAAAAATTTTTTTTTCTTTTTTCTCTTTTATTTTCCTTTAAAATTCCCTATTACTCCCCCATTACTCCTTAACTTTCATTTTCATAAGATTTTTACGATTTTTTTAATTAGGTAAAACAATTTTTTTTCTCTTTTTTTTTCTTCTTTTTCTTCTTTTTTTTTCCTTTTCTTTTTTCTTCTTCTCTTCTATTTTCTATTTTTCTTTTTCTCGTTTCTTTTAAAGTCATCTAGTACTCCTCTTACTACTCCTTAATTTTCATTTTCAATACACTATAACCTTACAGGGGGGAAAAAAAAAAAAAAAGAAGAAGAAGAGAAGCCCTATTTTTAAACCAAACTTCATATATATTCCTAAAATTTTTTTTTTTTTATGTTTTGGTTTTTGTTTTTAATATAGTATTTTTAAGAGTCTAACCTCTACTCTAGATTTTTAATTTTTGTTTTTCAGTATATGATATAAATTGTGAACATTTAAGAATCCAATATTCAGCTCCCATTTTTATTCAGGAGTGTGTTGATTATTCTCTCCCAATCTTGACTCTCTGTTTTCTACCTCAGAACACCTCTATTTCCTCCTTTCCCCTTCTCTTCCCAATCCAATTCTGTGAATCTTTGTGGGTGTCTGGGCTACGGAGAACCCTCTGCGATCAGACAACTTCGTAGATCTGTCTCTCTCCTCTTGAGTCCCCCTTTTTCTCCTCCTGCTCATCTCTATCTCCCTCCTCCCTCTCCCCTTCCTCATGTAACTCTGTGAACCTCTCTGGGTGTCCCTAACGGAGGAGAAACTTTTCACCATTAACCTAGAAGTTTTATTATCAGTGCTGTATGGTTGGAGAAGTCCTGAGACTACAGGAAGAATAAAACTGAAATCCAGAGGCAGGAGACTTAAGCCCAAAACCTGAGAACACCAGAAAACTCCTGACTACATGGATCTTTAAGTAATAAGTGACCGTCCAAAAGCCTCCATACCTACACTGAAACCAACCACCACCAAAGAGCCAATAAGTTTTAGAGCAAGACATACCACGCAAATTTCTCCAGCAACGCAGGAACATAGCCCTGAACGTCAACATACAGACTGCCCAAGGTCACACCTAACACATAGACCCATCTCAAAATTCATTACTGGGCACTCCATTGCTCTCCAAAGAGAAGAAATCAAGATTCACGCACCAGAACACTGACGCAAGCTTCGCTAATCAGGAAACCTTGACAAGCCAATCATCTAACCCCACCCACTGGGTAAAACCTCCACAATAAAAAGGAACCACAGAACTCCAGAATACAGAAAGCCCACTCCAGACACAGCAATCTAAACAAGATGAAAAGGCAAAGAAATACCCAACAGGTAAAGGAATATGAAAAAAGTCCACCAAGTCAAACAAAAGAGGAGGAGATAGGGAATCTACCTGAAAAAGAATTTAGAATAATGATAATAAAAATGATCCAAAATCTTGAAAGCAAAATGGAGGTACAGATAAATAGCCTGGAGACAAAGATTGAAAAGATGCAAGAAATGTTTAATAAAGACCTAGAAGAAATAAAAAAGAGTCAATTAAAAATGAATAATGCAATGAACGAGATCAAAAACACTCTGGAGGGAACCAAGAGTAGAATAACGGAGACAGAAGATAGGATAAGTGAGGTAGAAGATAGAATGGTGGAAATAAATGAAGCAGAGAGGAAAAAAGAAAAAAGAATCAAAAGAAATGAGGACAACCTCAGGGACCTCTGGGACAATGTGAAACGCCCCAATATTCGAATCATAGGAGTCCCAGAAGAAGAAGACAAAAAGAAAGGCCATGAGAAAATACTCGAGGAGATAATAGCTGAAAACTTCCCTAAAATGGGGAAGGAACTAGCCACCCAAGTCCAAGAAACCCAGAGAGTCCCAAACAGGATAAACCCAAGGCGAAACACCCCAAGACACATATTAATCAAATTAACAAAGATCAAACACAAAGAACAAATACTAAAAGCAGCGAGGGAGAAGCAACAAATAACACACAAAGGGATTCCCATAAGGATAACAGCTGATCTATCAATAGAAACCCTCCAGGCCAGAAGGGAATGGCAGGACATACTGAAAGTAATGAAAGAGAATAACCTACAACCTAGATTACTGTACCCAGCAAGGATCTCATTCAGATATGAAGGAGAATTCAAAAGCTTTACAGACAAGCAAAAGCTGAGAGAATTCAGCACCACCAAACCAGCTCTTCAACAAATGCTAAAGGATCTTCTCTAGACAGGAAACACAGAAATGTTGTATAAACGTGAACCCCAAACAACAAAGTAAATGGCAATGGGACCATACTTATCAATAATTACCTTAAATGTAAATGGGTTGAATGCCCCAACCAAAAGACAAAGATTGGCTGAATGGATACAAAAACAAGACCCCTATATATGCTGTCTACAAGAGACCCACCTCAAAACCAGAGACACATACAGACTAAAAGTGAAGGGCTGGAAAAAAATATTTCATGCAAACGGAGACCAAAAGAAAGCAGGAGTCGCAATACTCATATCAGATAAAATAGACTTTCAAATAAAGGAGGTGAAAAGAGACAAAGAAGGACACTACATAATGATCAAAGGATCAATCCAAGAAGAAGATATAACAATTATAAATATATATGCACCCAACATAGGAGCACCGCAATATGTACGGCAAACGCTAACAAGTATGAAAGAGGAAATTAATAGTAACACAATAATAGTGGGAGACTTTAATACCCCACTCACAACTATGGATAGATCAACTAAACAGAAAATCAATAAGGAAACACAAACCTTAAATGATACAATGGACCAGCTAGACCTAGTTGATATCTATAGGACATTTCACCCCAAAACAATCAACTTCACCTTTTTCTCAAGCGCACACGGAACCTTCTCCAGAATAGATCACATCCTGGGCCATAAATCTGGTCTTGGAAAATTCAAAAAAATTGAAATCATTCCAGTCATCTTTTCTGACCACAGTGCAGTAAGATTAGATCTCAATTACAGGAAAAAAATTGTTAAAAATTCCAACATATGGAGGCTAAATAACACGCTTCTGAATAACCAACAAATCATAGAAGAAATCAAAAAAGAAATCAAAATATGTATAGAAACGAATGAAAATGAAAGCACAACAACCCAAAACCTATGGGACACTGTAAAAGCAGTGCTAAGGGGAAGGTTCATAGCATTACAGGCTTACATCAAGAAACAAGAAAAAAGCCAAATAAATAACCTAACTCTACACCTAAAGCAATTAGAGAAGGAAGAAATGAAGAACCCCAGGGTTAGCAGAAGGAAAGAAATCTTAAAAATTAGGGCAGAAATAAATGCAAAAGAAACTAAAGAGACCATAGCAAAAATCAACAAAGCTAAAAGCTGGTTTTTTGAAAAAATAAACAAAATTGACAAACCATTAGCAAGACTCATTAAGAAACAAAGAGAGAAGAACCAAATTAACAAAATAAGAAATGAAAAGGGTGAGATCACAACAGACAACACTGAAATCCAAAGGATCATAAGAGACTACTACCAGCAGCTCTATGCCAATAAAATGGACAACTTGGATGAAATGGACAAATTCTTAGAAAAGTATAACTTTCCAAAACTGAACCAGGAAGAAATAGAAGATCTTAACAGAACCATCACAAGCAAGGAAATCGAAACTGTAATCAAAAATCTTCCAGCAAACAAAAGCCCAGGACCAGATGGCTTCACAGCTGAATTCTACCAAAAATTTAGAGAAGAGCTAACACCTATCTTACTCAAACTCTTCCAGAAAATTGCAGAAGAAGGTAAACTTCCAAACTCATTCTATGAGGCCACCATCACCCTAATTCCAAAACCAGACAAAGATGCCACAAAAAAAGAAAACTACAGGCCAATATCACTGATGAACATAGATGCAAAAATCCTTAACAAAATTCTAGCAAACAGAATCCAACAACATATTAAAAAAATCATACACCATGACCAAGTGGGCTTTATCCCAGGAATGCAAGGATTCTTTAATATCCGCAAATCGATCAACGTAATACACCACATTAACAAATTGGAAGATAAAAACCATATGATTATCTCAATAGATGCAGAGAAAGCCTTTGACAAAATTCAACACTCATTTATGATTAAAACTCTCCAGAAAGCAGGAATAGAAGGAACATACCTCAACATAATAAAAGCTATATATGACAAACCCACAGCAAGCATCACCCTCAATGGTGAAAAATTGAAAGCATTTCCTCTGAAATCAGGAACAAGACAAGGATGCCCACTCTCACCACTACTATTCAACATAGTGTTGGAAGTTTTGGCCACAGCAATCAGAGCAGAAAAAGACGTAAAAGGAATCCAGATAGGAAAAGAAGAAGTGAAACTCTCGCTGTTTGCAGATGACATGATCCTCTACATAGAAAACCCTAAAGACTCTTCCAGAAAATTACTAGAGCTAATCAATGAATATAGTAAAGTTGCAGGATATAAAATTAACACACAGAAATCCCTTGCATTCCTATATACTAACAATGAAAAAACAGAAAGGGAAATTAAGGAAACAATACCATTCACCATTGCAACAAAAAGAATAAAATACTTAGGAGTATATCTACCTAAAGAAACAAAAGACCTATACACAGAAAACTATAAAACATTGATGAAAGAAATCAAAGAGGACACAAACAGATGGAGAAACATACCGTGTTCATGGATTGGAAGAATCAATATTGTCAAAATGGCTATTCTACCCAAAGCAATCTATAGATTCAATGCAATCCCTATCAAGCTACCAACGGTATTTTTCACAGAACTAGAACAAATAATTTCACAATTTGTATGGAAATACAAAAAACCTCGAATAGCCAAAGTAATCTTGAGAAAGAAGAATGGAACTGGAGGAATCAACCTGCCTGACCTCAGACTCTACTACAAAGCCACAGTCATCAAGACAGTATGGTACTGGCACAAAGACAGAAATATAGATCAATGGAACAGAATAGAAAGCCCAGAGATAAATCCACGAACCTATGGACACCTTATCTTTGACAAAGGAGGCAAGGATATACAATGGAAAAAAGACAATCTCTTTAACAAGTGGTGCTGGGAAAACTGGTCAGCCACTTGTAAAAGAATGAAACTAGAACACTTTCTAACACCATACACAAAAATAAACTCAAAATGGATTAAAGATCTAAACGTAAGACCAGAAACTATAAAACTCCTAGAGGAGAACATAGGCAAAACACTCTCTGACATAAATCACAGCAAGATCTTCTATGACCCACCTCCCAGAATATTGGAAATAAAAGCAAAAATAAACAAATGGGACCTAATGAAACTTAAAAGCTTTTGCACAACAAAGGAAACTATAAGTAAGGTGAAAAGACAGCCCTCAGATTGGGAGAAAATAATAGCAAATGAGGAAACAGACAAAGGATTAATCTCAAAAATATACAAGCAACTCCTGAAGCTCAATTCCAGAAAAATAAATGACCCAATCAAAAAATGGGCCAAAGAACTAAACAGACATTTCTCCAAAGAAGACATACAGATGGCTAACAAACACATGAAAAGATGCTCCACATCACTCATCATCAGAGAAATGCAAATCAAAACCACAATGAGGTACCATTACACGCCAGTCAGGATGGCTGCTATCCAAAAGTCTACAAGCAATAAATGCTGGAGAGGGTGTGGAGAAAAGGGAACCCTCTTACACTGTTGGTGGGAATGCAAACTAGTACAGCCACTATGGAAAACAGTGTGGAGATTTCTTAAAAAACTGGAAATAGAACTGCCATATGACCCAGCAATACCACTTCTGGGCATACACACTGAGGAATCTAGATCTGAAAGAGACACGTGCACCCCAATGTTCATCGCAGCACTGTTTATAATAGCCAGGACATGGAAACAACCTAGATGCCCATCAGCAGATGAATGGATAAGGAAGCTATGGTACATATACACCATGGAATATTACTCAGCCGTTAAAAAGAATTCATTTGAATCAGTTCTAATGAGATGGATGAAACTGGAGCCCATTATACAGAGTGAGGTGAGCCAGAAAGATAAAGAACATTACAGTATACTAACACATATATACGGAATTTAGAAAGATGGTAACAATGGCCCTATATGCAGGGCAGAAGAAGAGACGCAGAAGTACAGAACAGACTTTTGAACTCTGTGGGAGAAGGGGAGGGTGGGAAGTTTCGAAAGAACAGCATGTATCAAGTGCTCGGGCCTGTTGGGCTGGGAAGATCCAGAGGAATCGGGTGGAGAGGGAGGTGGGATGGGAGACCGGGATGGGGAATTCGTGTAACTCTATGGCTGATTCACATCAATGTATAACAAAACCCACTGAAAAATAAAAAAATTAAATAAAAAAAAAAAAAAAAAAAGAATAGTTCATCTCGTTGAAGCTGTCTAACTTAACAACAGCAGTTCAGGGGATACAGAACAGAGAAATTTTTTGTATCTCTATAATCACACAACATATGTGCACACCTCCTCCTACCAGTTTCCTACCAGGAAACTGGACGGACTCCTTATATAAGCTGTGTGTAATTCTCACTTGACTCCATTCGCCTGAAGGCCTGTGAAAGTAGCAAATGATCCTCTTATTCTCATGCTGCTTTGGCGAAGCAATCGTATTAGAGCAGAACAAAAATCGAGTTCACAAATGTATGTTTATTCAGCCATGATTTGGCAATAAGTTTGCTGATCTTTAACTCTATTGGTGCAACTTTTTGTGATGTTGAACAACCCACTTTACTTCCTCTGCACATCCGTTTCCTTCCTGCTAAGTAAGTAAAAATAGTATCTACCAACAGATCTACCAGAGTTATCCATGGAACACACAAAATACTTTGGCATGCACGTCACAAGCAAATTTCCAGTTTTAGAGCAATTAGATGAATACGGATCTAAGATCAAACATTAATATTTTCCAAAGACTAATTCATCCAAAATCAGATTAAAAAAAAAAAATGACGGGTGTGCTGGTACATATTTGAAAATAAGATATAGTTTTCACTACTTGGCTGCTGCCAAAACAAATGTATTTAGCTAATTTAGAAAGGGAGCAACAGGTTTTTTTTTTTTTTTTAAGCTTATCTGAAAAATAAAGTAGATTTATTGCCTTTAAAGTGACATTCAATTTTAATTGGTATAGTATTTGTTCAGTGTGCTAAAATGTAATGATTATCTGGCAAACAGAGAGAGCGCGCATTTGGCCCTGGGTTCAATACTTGAGTGGGGATGAGGCAAAAAGGTTTTTCTAGTAATCAAGCCAGCACTGAGTGCTTGCGGTCCTAATATAACTGCAGTCACTAAGATGTTAAAGGGCTATCAAGGGTTTGAGTCCACATCGGTTGGTAAATAAATAAATAAAACAGCCCTTCTGCTCATTAGGAAACCATCCAAAGCCAGAGAGAGAGAATCAAGTTCCTAATTTATGAGTCAGCCACTTAAAAAAAAAAAGCAATGCTAGAAAGGTCGTTCACGCAGCCTTTTCCCCATGCTGATCTTTCTGGAAAAATTAATTCTTGCAGTACTCGGGATCACAACCAGTAAGATCTAATATACTGTCAGACTTAGGGGAAAAAAAAAATTGTTGCCATGGGACTTTAAACAGGAGAGTGAAAAAATGATTACGGCAAATTGCTGTCCCAAATTAATTAAAATAATTTATATGACATGCTGTATAATTGAAATATACAAAATGGGGGAAAAAAGGCCCCCATAGTAAAATAGATGCATGTTCAAGACAAATGAAATAAAACTGAAGAATAAGGCTCCATTAGTGTGTTCTCCAAGTAAGCCATCAATTTTGTCTTCATTGTTGGCAGCATATTGACCAGTGGATCAAGATTTACCAGGAAATTGTTGACCACAATTATTAAATTCTACAAGAAAATATTCTCAGATTGGATGTCACCCTGTGAACCGTGAGACAACTGAGAAGACGTGATTTATTTTGCTTTTGCTTTTCAAAAGCAAGAGTTTTATGTGTTTAAAATTTCCCATTAAAATAGCTTTTTATTCTCTTCTCATTGTCTCTTTTGCTCCTGGTCCCCTCCCTTCACTTCCCCTGCTGCCCCTTCCAATTCTGACCCACTCTGGTCTCCTGGCATTGTTCTGACATTTGCCTGGCAGAACATAAAACAACAAATATGTTCAATTTGAGTGGTTTCCTGCAATGTTATTCTATCAAACTGGCAATTTCCGAAAGGATTTAGAAAGGAGTGTACAATTCCTCAGACACCCGGGAGGTCCGACAGTGACTGCCAAAGCTGGCCAAGCTTAGATCGGGTCCTAATATCTGAGCAGAGAAAAACATCCCTTTTTCTCAGGTTTATTTTTCACACCAAGTATCGGGCAGACTTCAGACACCATCTAAGTAACCCAAAAGCTCTATATTTAGCACCTTGAAACTCAAAGGAGTTTAGGATATTTTGATACGTGCAGTGCGCGAGCACACAATTTTTTTTTTCCAGCAGTCATGTCAAGTAATAAAATGTTAATCAAGACATTTAAATTATATCTAATGGCCTCATATAAGGACCAGACGTAAAGTTCTTTAAAACAGGCTCCTTGACTCCCTGTATAGTCATTTCCCGCTCCCCCACCTGGCATTTGACATTTCCAAGATGGTGGCAGCTTTGGAAATTTTGTGATTTGATTGTGGCTTGGCTTGAATTCAAATTATAGGGTCTGATTTTGATCAAATTAGACATCTAATGCCTCAGACAGAACAGTGCATGCCAAAGTCAATGGCAGCACAATGTACTGTTGCACAAACTGAAGACAGAATCCTGCAGAATCTCAGAGCTCATGATAATGCACCTCGCGTCCTCAAAGTATCCAGGCCCTCCAAACCATAACGGGTGAATGTGGCCCATCACAAGTTATCATTCCAGCTCTTGGAGGGCTGAAATCTTCTGACCCAGCAATGTGGACTCGCGGGCCAATGCGTTTGTTTGCCAGTGTGTATAGCAGCAGTCCCTTATCCTCTACCCTCTGCAAAGGTAGCAAGAGCTCCGAGTCGTTGGGGCATACCCATGTGAGTTCTCCCACAACCTGCCACAGTTACACATTCACTTTTCCATTTCATGTCAATTTTTGGCACTGGGTTGAAAGATGTTTGGGCTTCCTCAGGGTGGCTCAGTGGTTAAGAATCCACTTGCTATGCAGGAGCTGCAGGAGATGTGGGTTCGATCCCTGGGTCAGGAAGATCCCCTGGAGGAGGACATGGCAACCCACTCCAGTATTCTTGCCTGGAGAATCCCATAGCAAGAGGAGCCTGGCAGGGACATGACTGAAGTAACTTAGCACTCATGCACACATGCATGAAAGATGTTCTTGTGTATTTTTCCTTTAAAACCAGAGAAATAAGCTTATAGATTCCTGTCTGGAAGATAATTAAATGAACAAGGCATTGCATTTTTATCTTTGATAAAAACTCATCACTTTCCCCTTACACAGACTATCTCCTATCCTGAAATTCAGCAAACACAGGGACTTCCAAAACAACCTTTGGCCTTCATGCAATGTCATAACACAGCCTTTTGGCAGAATGTACTGGCACCAAGCAGTTACCTAAAAAATGCAAGGTCAACCTCAGTAAACCCTAGGTTCTGGAAGGGGGCTCATAAGATTGAAAATGATAAGTGTTCAGTTGCTTAGTCATATCCAACTCTCTGCAACCCCAAGGGCTGTAGCCTACCAGGCTCTTCTGTCCATGGGATTCCCCAGGGAAGAACACTGGAGTGGGTAGCCATTCCCTTAAGATTGTCCTTCCCTGAACTTCCAAAGCCCTAGTGGCTCCTGCAGTAGACAAAGAGATACTGGGCCTTAGAGCATCCACCTCCAATCATCCTCTCCTTACAGGACTTGGGAGTCCAGCATTTTTTGGGCCCAGGAAGAAGTCTCTGATTAAAATGTGGTATTCTGGGAGAAAGCCACAAGACCAGACTCATCTACCTGAAAGCAGCTTGGTGACTAACTGCGTGCCCTTGAGCAAGTTACTTCATCTCCCAAGGCATCAATCCACTCAACTACCACCCAAATAAGAGGTTACAATCCATGAATTAATAACAGGAATAGTGACTGGACTCTTAGAAACTAAAAAAATATTAAGTAAGCAGCATGACTGTTGTTGAAATGCAGAGAGGGGTTCAATTCAAGTTGTTGAATCATTCCTTCATATATGAATAACATTCTCCTGCCCTTTGTGATAATTTTTTAGCAATCACTTTTCTGTGGACATGTTACCAAAAAGTGACATTGGGAGTTTGGGACTTCACTTCTGGTTTTATATGAATTAGGTCTTAAAGAGCTGTGTATCTTGGACAACTCACTTAACCACTCCAGGCCTCTCCTTTTCTCTACAAGGAAGGGAGAACTGTTTCATAATCTTGAAGGTCTCTTCCAATCTGTTCTATAAATGATTTCTATCCTGAGCCTGGTGTCTGGGGACACCAGGAAAGGAAAGCAGACATAAAATGATTAGAAGCTGAGCTTTCTCTTTGGCCTCCAACCTGGAAATAGGACACCTCAGGATAAGATATCAGGAAGACAGATTATTGTACATCTGTTTTTTCCTTAGGGTTTGGATTCTCAGTTACCAAAACCATCTCTATACTGGGGACTTTCATTGTCATGCATATAGCACCTCTCTTCTAGGTTGATTCTCAAGTCTGTGGCCTTTATTTTATTAATATTATTTAAAAAACATTTATTTGGCTGCACTGAGGTTTAGTTGGGGCACATGGAATCTTTAGTTGTGGCATGGGGGATCTAGTTCCCTGACCAGGGATCGAATCCAGGCCCCCCTGTATTGGGAGCACAGAGGCTTAGCCAATAGACCACCAGGGAATACATCTCTCTGCTGCTTTTAGGATATAACTATTCAACTTTACTCAACACCATCAGATCTGCCTTGGTGGTTGTCTGACCTTCGGCCTGGTCAAAGAAAAAGATAATATCTCAAAACTATTTGGCCACAATATACCATTTCATTTGGTATATTCTGTGCTGCCTCCCACATATATTTAAAAATGAGAAGTGAGATAAAGGTTGATCTTTTCTTGGTCCAATGCCAAGACGGCTGACAAGCCAGATTGACAGCAACATGTGAGAGCTAGGATAACATGTCACCAAGAGATGGAGACTCCTGGTCTGCAGTTCTGTTAGGTCCCCCAAACATGGCATCATTGACTCAACGGGCATGAGTTTGAGCAAACTCCAGGAGATAGTGAAGGACAGGGAAGCCTGGCGTGCTACAGTCCATGGGGTCGCAAGGAGTCAGACACAACTGAGAAAACGAACAACAACAAAGTGTGTGCTATTGCAGTTAAAATATTCCTGATTTGTTTCATGCTTCTTAAATCCATCCTAAAACCTAATAAGAAAAGCATGCTTTTATTAAAACAATATTGAAATTATCTACCTTCTCATATGTTCATTTTTTCAGAGTCTCTGGTTTTTGCAAAAAGAAAAGATTTTGTTTCATTTTTACAAGGAATACAAGGGATGTTATATAAATGAATCCTGCAATATAAAATGACTCACTTTTTACATAATTTCATTTTCAGAAAAGATGTAGAAGATGTAAAACAGTGTGTTTGTAATTAAGAATTTTCAGAGAAAATAACTTTCAAATATTGGAAGTATTTCAGATATATATATTTGTATATATAGAGATTATTTATATACATTTATATGATTTTTTTGCAGAAAAAAAAATTGAATTCTTCTAAGAACTCAAATCAATGAAATTGAGAAATCAGGATTACTATTGTGAGTTTATCATAAATTGCCCTCTTATCCAGGGAAAAATTAACTTCTTAAAACCTTTCTATTTATCAAGAGGTCTGTTTTAAAATTGAATGTATATAGTTCAAGGATTAAAGTGTGGCTTTTTTAAATCTTAAAATGTGTCATCACTATAAAAAGATAGTGAAAAAAATGAATGAAACAAATGAACAGTATTTGCTGAATCTATACATTTTCAAATGTCTGTGACATATTGCTAAGTGATGTTTGTTCCGTGACCTGCCTATAAAATAGAGATTTTTGTCAACAGTGCCCTCAATTAGATTGTATACTTAGGAGTTCATAGTTCACAGATATCAATCTTGATTAACCTACTAATGTTAAAGAAATAATTTCTCAATAGGGCAAAAAACCATTAGCTAGTGAGCAAGATGGCATTTTTTAAAAAATTTCATTATGTTAAGAGCCATGTGATTCAGAAATGCCAACTAACCTGTGATTCATGTATGATATTTAATGCTTGTGCAGTCTTTGCAAACTAACCCTTGTCTTGGATTCAAGTTTAAGTCATAAGAATTCCTATGAAACTTCCTGGAGGGCAAGAAAATGTGAGTGCTTAGATATACAGAAGAAATGGGATAGATGTATAAATTCATGCCAATGTGAGTGAAAGTGGAAAGTATATCTAGACATCTTAATTGTTGGATAATACAATTCTGCTAAACTGAAGAATCTGCCCGCAATGCAGGAGACCCGGGTTCAATCCCTGGGTTGGGAAGATCCCATGGGGAAGGGAATGGCTACCCACTCTAGCATTTCTGCCTGGAAAATTTCAGACAAAGAGATTGGCACGCTACAGTTCATGGGGTTGCCAAGAGTCGCAACAGCGGCTAAACAGCAACAACAAATGATAGATATGAAGGTCTAAGAATCTTTTATACCTCTGATTATTAACCCAGTTTCATTCATTTAGGCAAACCTATTTTTCAGCAACTTCCATTTGCTAAGTCCAATGCCAGTTGGATGGACAGAAGAATAGATCAAAAATTTGACTCCTGGAAAGTTTATAATAATTGTAATAATGTGAGTCTAGGCTAGTGTGGAGTTATGCAGACGCTAATATAGTGGTGTTAATGGGAAAATGGAAGTAACAGAGCATAGTACTTAAGAATGTGACTTTTGGAGCCCAGCTGAATGGGTTCATGTCCCTGCTCTGTTATTTATTACATGTGTTTGTAATAGCTCTAGCTCATCTACAAAACTGAGGATGATGATAACAGCATTGCCTTCCTCAAGTAGTAATGACAAGAAAATGAGTTATTATTTATAAAGACTTCAAATCATACCTGTTACATGATGAGCAGGATACAAGAATTTTTGAATAAATAAAGTCCTCTGTCTTGGGAAATGATTAGAAAAGTAGAAACTACTTTGAGGTAAGTGGTTCATTTAATTTGGGAAGAAAGAAACATATTATCCATACCAGGTACTTAGTCCTGATAACCTACAAATCTACACATAAAATAAGAACTCTCCCATTTAGCATAGAAATTGCACATGTGGCAATCCCAGATGGGGCTTTGTTGATGAAAGTCAGATTGCTTTAAGTTTCATAACTTTATGAAACGCTTCTTCCATGAGCAACTTCTGAAATTCTTCAGCTCTCATTTTAAAAATAGACATGGAGGAATGGGTAGAAAATGTTAATCAATGCTTATGTAAGTGTGTGTAGAAAATGGACTCTGTCCACACTCTTCATAGAACCAGTTACTCATGAATTACTCCAGAATCAGACCAGCTCCTTTAAGGTAAGTTACTATTGCACTATAAAAAAAAGACAGCACCCACCTCCTAAAACTGGTTAACTCTCCCACTTCAAAACAGTCTCTGTAAATCAAAGCAATAAAGCTAAGTGAGAAATTCTCAGTACTAGGCAAAGACCTTTTCCAAGCTCACCTCTTATCCACAAGACATCCTGGTTGCAACTGCATGCATCTCCTTGTTCTTGAGACCCATCTGTAGACATTAGCAAATTTTTCTTCAGGGGAGCAGTACTGGAAGAAAATTATAATCTTTCAGAATTGAAGATTAATACTTTAATCTTTATGTTTCCTTATGGTTCTTATGTTCCCACCGCAACTTTAGAAGAAAGGAATCCATTTTATCTATAATGTCTAGACACTAGTATTTCTATAGTTAAAGCATAAACTGGTTCTAACATTACCTACCAGAAAAATTTTGAACATGATCAAATGTCATACAAGGACCTCCTGAGTATAGGCATTCTCCCCACCCCTACATCTAGAGCTCTGCCTCTCATCGCCCCTTGAAGCAGATTTAAAATGACCACACTTTCTTTGACTTTTCTTCAATCAAAATTGGAGCCTATGTCCACTTCCCTGAATCTGGACTGGTTTGTGGCTCCTTTAACCAAAAAAGTATGGTGGAAATCTCATGGTGTCAGGTTCCAAATACAGGCTTTAGGAAACTAGCAGCTTTCACTTCCTGTCTCTTGAAACTCTCTCTCCCTAAGGGAAAGTGCCAAATTAAAAGTATGACTACCTTAAGACCATCATCCTATGAGAGAGCCCAGGTTAGCCACATGGGAGGGCCATATGGAGAGGGAGATGCCTAAGTGAACTCTAGCTGGTCCAGCCATTCCAGCCCAGGAACCAGACCTCCAGGCAAGAAAGTGAAAGAAAGTGAAAGTCGCTCTGTCGTGTCTGACTCTTTGCCATCCCATGGACTATAAAGTCCATGGAATTCTCCAGGTCAGAATACTGGAGTGGGTAGCCTTTCCCTTCTCCAGAGGATCTTCCTAACCCAGAGATTGAACCCAGGTCTCCCACACTGCAGGCAGATTCTTTACCAGCTGAGCCACGGGGAAGCCCAAGAATACTGGGGTGGGTAGCCTATCCCTTCTCCAGTGGATCTGCCTGACCCAGGAATTGAACCAGGGTCTCCTGCAATGCAGGCAGACTCTTTACCAACTGAGCTATCAGGGAATGAATCCAGTCTCAAATACCATTTTAGTGCAATTGCACCAGATCCCCTAGGTGAGCCCATTAAGCCCCACAATCATGAGATATAATAGTAAGTGTTGTTTTAGGCACCTGGTACTGGGAGAGTTCGTCATATACTGACAGGTAACCAGTAGATTGCCATGGAACACTCCTGTGCCCCTATCCTTTCCAAACTACTTAAGTTACCCAAGATCCTAAGCTGTTTATGAACAGCTTTTCTATCTCCTTTTCCCTCTGCTTTGAGACTTTCTGTTCCAAACCTCAAGACTCAGCATAACCATGACACTCTTAAAAGGTTCCTTTACTACTTTGCTTCCAAGTGCAACCCCAGGCTGAAGCTGACTGTATGGATGTATATATGTTTGTATGTATGCTAAAGATGAGATGGTTAGACAGCATCACCAAATCAATGGACATGAGGTTGAGCAAACCCCAGGAGATAGTGAAGGACGGGGAAGCCTGGCGTGCTGCAGTTCATGGGGTCTTAAAGAGTTGGACACGGGCTCTCTGCTCCTGCCCATTCAACAGATAGCTGTGACTTTCGTGCTGTGCCAGCTGCATCCCTGAGACAAGATGGTAAAGGTTGGAGTGAATGGATTTGGCCACATCAGGCGGCTGGTCACCAGGGCTGCTTTTGATTCTAGAAAAGTGGACATTGTCGCCATCAATGACCTCTTCGTTGACCTTCACTACATGGTCTACATGTTTCAGTATGATTTCACCCATGGCAAGTTCCACGGCACAATCAAGGCAGAGAACGGGAAGCTCGTCATCAATGAAAAGGCCATCACCACCTTCCAGGATTGAGATCCCACCAACATCAAGTGGGGTGATGCTGGTGCTGAGTACATGGTGGAGTCCACTGGGGTCTTCACTACCATGGAGAAGGCCGGGGCTCACTTGAAGGGTGGCACCAAGAGAGTCATCATCTCTGTGCTTTCTGCCGATGCCCCCATGTTTGTGACAGGCGTGAACCACGAGAAGTATAACAACATCCTGAAGATTGTCAGCAATGCCTTCTGTACCACCAACTGCTTGGCCCCCCTGGCCAAGGTCATTCATGACCACTTTGGCATCGTGGAGGGACTCATGACCACCATCCACACCATTACTGCCACCCAGAAGACCGTGGATGGCCTCTCCGGGAAGCTGTGGCGTGATGGCCGAGGAGCTGCCCAGAACATCATTCCTGCTTCTACTGGCGCTGCCAAGGCCATGGGCAAGGTCATCCCTGAGCTCAACGGGAAGATCACTGGCATGGCCTTCTGCGTGCCCACCCCCAACGTGTCGTTGTGGATCTGACCTGCCACCTGGAGAAACCTGCCAAGTATGATGAGATCAAGAAGGTGGTGAAGCAGGCGTCAGAGGGCCCTCTCAAGGGCATTCTAGACTACACTGAGGACCAGGTTGTCTCCTGCGACTTCAACAGCGACACTCAACTCGCCTACCTTCGATGCTGGGGCTGGCATTGCCCCTCAGCGACCACTTTGTCAAGCTCATTTCCTGGTATGACAATGAATTCGGCTACAGCAACAGGGTGATGGACCTCATGGTCCACATGGCCTCCAAGGAGTAAGGCCCCCGGACCCCCAGCCCCAGTAGGAGCACAAGAGGAAGAGAGAGTTCCTCAGTTGCTGGGGAGTCCTTGCCCCACCTCGATCCTCCACCACACTGAGAATCTCCCGACCTCCACAATTTCCATCCCCAAGGCCCTGAGGAAGGGGAGGGGCTTAGGGAGCCCTGCCTTGTCGTGTACCATCAATAAAAGTACCCTATACCCACCCCCCTCAAGAAAAAGAGTTGGACATGGCGTAGAAATTGAACAAAGACAATGACAATACAACAACAAGAATATATTTAACAAACACAAATAGCACTTTACTCACATATTTAGCACATTCAGTCCCCTTAGATCACCATTTTATAGACGAGGAAACTGAGGCAAAGAAAAGTTAAGGAACTTGTCTAAGACCAAACAGCTGACAATTGGAAGAGACATGATTCAAATCCACAGAGTTTGGCTCCAGATTTTGTGGCTGTAACCAGCACAGGATGCCTCCACCTGGAGCATTTCCCCTCCACTCCTTCCATTACTGAGTCCAAGTTCACTCTGCTCACTGCACAATGGACCAATAAACAGAGATGAAGTGTTGAGGCAAGGAATACGACTTTATTCAGAAAGCCAGCAGACTGAGAAGATAGCAGACTAGTATCCCCCCAGAACCATCTTATCGGGGTCTGAATGCCAGTTTCTTTTATAGACCAGAGAAGGGGAGGAGATGAGGAAGTAAAGTAAAAAGGACACAAGCGTTGCAAATATCGCCTGGAATGGCCAGCCTTTGGGAAGGATGTGTTAATTTATTCCCTCTTACAGTCATTCAGCGGTGGTGAGGGCCAGGATGGTTCCCTGAACAAAGATACTTTGGTTTAACATTCAAGCAGAGAGGCAGGGTTCTCCAGGCAGGCCATTATATAGACAGTATCTTTTTTTGTGAGCAAAAGCAACAGGAAGCAAAGGTTAGAGTAAAAAGACACATCCAACATGGAGTCAAATTTGGCTCTTTCCTGTAATACTTGTAGAACTTCTCATGGCTGCCTTTGTTTCCCCTCCAAGCCTCAGCTCAAATGAAGTTTCTGGGAGAATTCATCATCTAAATCAAGTAGCAATTCTCCCCCTGCCTCTCTCTCTCGGTGGGTCAAGTTCTATCTACCCTGCTTTGTTTTCTGCCTAACATTTATGATAGTGAAAACAATCTTTTGAACAGTGAAAACAATTTCTTTTTGTCCTTCTTATTCCCCCATTATATCCCCAGAATCTAGAGCATTACTTGAAATATTTAATAAATATTTCCTGAAAGAATGAATACATTTCTGTCTTCTGCATTGTAACTGTGGACACAGATGCGATCAACTCAAACTTATTATCATTAGCAATTTGCTTCATAACCACTCACTACTGCAAGAGAGTAACATGAGTTTAGCCCATATCAGCATAACTCAGCCACTTTTGTTTATTTATTGGTGCCTGAATATATCTGAGTTCCTAAAAACATCCTGTAACTAATGAAGGGCACTGTTTGCTGATACTTAACTGCTTCCTAGAAACTTTCTCAGAAAAACAAAGTGGTAGAAGTCTGTAGGATCTAAGTTATATTAGGTCTGATACTATAATGCCTGAGATCAGTATTACCTAGGATTATGGTGGTGGTTGTTTGAGTAATATAGAAGTTGTTCAAAGTTGGTTAAGATAAAAGCTGTAGAAAATTTAGGAAAACTGAGGATTCTTGGTTGGCAAGGTTTGTTTGTTTTTGCCTAAAAATTTAATTATGTGCTTTATTTCTCTTCCTCTTCTATCAGCTTGCCTTTCTTCCTACCTCCTTTCTCCCTTACTACAACCTCATCACATCCACACCTCACTCCTTTTTCTCTTTTTTCTTTCTTTCTTTCTTCCTTGCTACCTCATTGCACGCCGTATTTGAGACAGGTCATTGTATATCTTTGTTCCTTGCTAGGGATCTTATCTCTTAATTTCATGCCATCTCCTTTGTCCTTCCCAACAAGGCACCAGGTAAGGCCCTACTCTATCTTCCCTAGCCCAGCAGGACCTCAAACCTCCATCTCCAGCCTCTTCTTCTTCTAATTCCACACTGAGCCTGTCACCAAAGCAACGTCACCATGGTACAGATCTGATCTCACTATATTCTAGCATCTGGGATTCAGATTCCTATGCAGAAGCTCACTCAGTCCATAATGGATTTATGAATAAACACTCTGTAGTCATTTCTTCGAGTTGTTTACCTACACACATCGTTGTTTGTCTCTATTATAGTCACCATCACTGGAATCTACATAGTTAAAAACATTTCATTTATAAAATATCACATCAATGAGGAAGGAATTCCCCGACTTGTGTGTATGAAAGCTTAACTACGTCTATGGAGTGAAATAGCTGCTTCAAACTGATGATAGTTGATAAGGGGGATTTCTTATCAGAAGGTTTTGAATGATGTTTATTTTGCTTTTCCTGGTCAGTAGCATTACCTCAGGTCCTAGGTTTTAGCATCATAATCATCTTTTCCTCAGGGGAAAAATATATCATGTAGACTCCATCAATGCTCTACAATTCTCCATACTTGGAAGATGCTGTTCCCATGAGGCCTTGGAGTCAGTCCAGGTGTGTCCATATGTCCGTAGCAAGTGATTTGGGAACCAATAAAAAACTTACTGCAACCTCCGCTATGACTAATGCAGATTATCCCTCAGCTAAACAAAACAAAAAATTTTTTGTTCTGAGAAAAAAAATTTTTTAGAATTAACAGGAAAGTTGCAAACATAATACAAGTGTTCCCTTATACTTTCATTTCACTTCCCCTTATGTAAAGATCATACACAGTCATAGTATAATTGTCAAGAATAGGATATTAACATTGGTATGATATTAGAAAATAAGCAACAGTTCTTATTTGAACTTCACTAGTTTTCACTGATTTTTGTTCTTCTGTTCTGATATCCATGACATGTAAAAGGCTTTCATTTAAATTCTGTCCTTTGCCCAAAATAAATTAACCTGGAGGATATTTGCAGTGACAGAGAGGGGTTTGCAGGTATTTATAAAGCAAATATGGAGAAGGAAATGGCAACCCACTCCAGTACTCTTGCCTGGAAAATCCCATGGATGGAAGAGCCTGGTAGGCTACAGTCCTTGGGGTCACAAACAGTCAGACACGACTGAGCGACTTCACCTTCATAAAGCAAATAATAGAGAGGAGCCAGACCCTGCCTGGTGATTATTGAGTGGATAGGAAGAGCAGGTGGCCTGAGGCACATCTTTTAACTTTAGGCTTCTTAATTGTGCCTCAACTTTTTTGGAACTTTAGAAAAGAATCATATAAAGATAACATATTTGATAAGCTGAAGCCAAAGTTTTTTTCTTACTCTGCTAATACCAACTGCTAATTCTCTCTGATTCCCCCCTCCCCCCCAGAACAAGCACTTCTGAGCATTGTACAGTAATGTTCTCATGTAATCCCCCAGATGCTATTAGAATCCCCATTTTACAGCAAGGAGAGTGATGCTTAGATATTATGTCAGTTCTCAAAGTCATTCCAGTTGTAGATGTTAAAGCTATCTTTGGAACCTAGGCCTTCTTGCTATAAAACGACACAATTCATCTTCCTCTGCTGCTTTCTCTCCTCCTCCACTTTCTTCTCTTTTTATTCAATGCAAGCTAGATTTCTGAACTATGATTCAAGAAGGTGCATGTACCCCAGTGTTCATGGCAGCACTATTTATAATAGCCAAAACTTGGAAACAAGCAAAATGTCCATTGACAGATGAATGGATAAAGAAGATATATATATACACACATATATAAAGAAGATATAAAAATATTTATTTATATTATATATAAATATATAATTATTTTTAAAAGTCTATGTATATTAAAAAAAAGTCTCTCTCTCTCTCTCTCTCTCTCTCTCTCTCTCTCTATATATATATATATATATATATATATATAGACTTCCTAGGTGGTGCTAGTCGTAAAGAACCTGTCTGCCAATGCAGGAGACGTAAGAGACACAGGTTTGATCCCTGCGTCAGGAAGATCCTTGGGAGGAGGGGATGGCAACATACTCCAGTGTTCTTGCCTGGAGAATCTCCATGGACAGGGGAGCCTGGCTGGCTACAGTCCATAGGATCACAAAGAGCTGGACAGAACTGAAGCAAATTAGCATGCATATAATATAGATATATACACACAGCAATATACACACTATTTCTTATGGCTGCATACTGTTTAGCCATAAACAAAGGAACAAAATAGTGCCATTTGCAGTGACCGGAAGGGACCTAGGGATTATCATACCAAGTGAAATAAGTCAGACAGAGAAAGACAAATATCATATGACATTGCTTATATGTGGAATCTAAAAAAATTATACAAATGAACGTATTTACAAAACAGAAATATAGTCACAGACACAGAGAAAAAACTTGTGGATAGCAAAGAAGAAGGGGATGGGGAGGGATAAATTAGGAGTCTAGGATTTAGATACACACTACTACATATAAAATAGGTAACCAACAAGGACTTACAGTATAGAAGAAGGAACTATGTTCAGTATTTTATGATAATCTGTAAGGGAAAAGAATCTGAAAAAGAATATGTGTGTGTGTGTGTGTGTTTGTGTGTATGAACCACTTTGTTATAACTCTGAAACTAACAAAACATTGTAAATCAACCACACTTCAATTTAAACAAGTAGATTAGGACTTCTCTGGTGTTTCAGTGGCTAAGACACTGTGTTCCTAATGCAGGGGGCCCAAGTTTGATTCCTGGTCAGGGAACCAGGTCCCACATGCTGCAACTGAGCTGGCCCGTTGCAACTAGTGTTCCTGTGTGCCACAACAAAGATTAAAGATCTCATGTGCTGCAACGAATAGGCAGTGCAGTCAAATTAAAAAAAATACAAAAAAAAAGAATCTGCCAAAGAATTTTAAAAAATAGATTAAAGAAAGATAAATATCAGAGCTCTAAGTCAAGACCACACTGACACAATTTCAGTAAGAAGTATCAATGTATCTTCAGGATTTCTTAGGACATGCTGAACCTCACTGACAATCCATTAACTAAAAAACCAAACATTTAATAGGGATTTGCCAATAAGGAAATGCAGGCGTGAGCACTGGGAATCAGGGAACACAGCCTGGTTCTGTCCTAGATACAGATAGCAAGGGAATGATGGTTAAGTAAATGACTGACAGGAGGAATTACAGATGCAATAGTAGAGGTGGATGCAAGGTGCAGAAGTGGAGAAAGTCTGCCTTTACTGTGGCTGATAGACAGCTACAAGTGTCAAAATGTAAGAAACAAAGATAAGGGATTTCCCTGGTGGTCCAGTGGTTAAGAACCTTCCTTCCAATTTAGGGGACGTGGGTTTGATCCCAGGTGGGGGAACTAAGATCCCACATGCCTCAGGGTAACTAAACCCACGTGCAGCAACTGAGACCCAACAAAGCCAAAAAAACACAAGAGAGAGAGAGAGAGAGAAACAAAGTTGAATTAATCTATAATATATGATGGCTTCACAGCTAAAATAATTTCTGAACAATATCTATACTATGTGTTATCCATTACTCTTACATTATTTCCAACTATATGGAATGTTCAGAAACCTTAAAATGTCAGTCAACTCAAGGTATGGACATTGAGGTTATGGACACCCTCCCCTTAAAATATACCCCACAATCACAGTGCCTTTGGCCATAGTTGCTTCTGTATGATCTTGATATCACAACTCTTCTAAAAGTTTTCATCTTTATCTGAGCCACCCTTAGTAGTCAGGATTATTTGAAAGAGCCCTTCCTTGTCAGAACAGGGCCCCAACTTGGAGGCCCAATCAGCAGGAAATTGATCTCTTGTGTCTGTCACAGAAGTATGAAGCTCTGCATGGTGCAGTGTCGTGTTACAGGTGCAGGTGCATTGCTGAAATGACGTGCTGATGGCCAGGGGGTGAGGAAGCCCTGTTCTCTTTCACAGCTGAAGACAGAAGTGTTGCAAAGACAAGGAGGAGAACTGGCATGCTTCACATACCTCAGTGTTGAAAACAATCAGAGGTGGGGGAATGGGAGGAAAATCAAATTTCTATGAAGAGATGTCAGCAGTAAATTTAATGCAGGTGCAATATTCTTCAAACAAAGGACATTTTGTTTCTACATTCTGTGGCTCTCTGAAAACCGGCCCCTGCCTCCTCCCTGCTGTGTGTTTTTCTTTTTATCAGTGTAAGGTAGATTAAAATGTTGATACCCTTCCTGGGCAAAAGTATTTTTAATGTTCTTAGTACAATTGTTGAAGAAGTATTAACTTCCTTCAGCAGTAACCTTCTGGGTGTGTAACAGAGCTTTCTCTACCCTACGGTTCAATTAGTTTGTTAAGCTTTGTGCTTTCCTGATTGCTTCCATATATTACTGTGACATACTTTTTACCATTTGTTTGCCTTTGAATCTATAATAGAGAAAATCAAATTTTTAGAAAGAAAAAGAAAAGAAGAAATTAAAAAATGAAAAGCCAAGCATTTACTTCGCTAAAGTAGCAATCTTATCACTTAAAAAATAACAAAAATCCCCATCAAATAAAGAATATTTTATGAGACGTATACAGAAGTGCAAGTTATTCACCCTCCCTTATTTAAAGGCTGTCATAGGCAGAGTGATTGCAGAGCAATCAAGAGGTGTGACTTTCTGATTGGTTTTACTTGGTGATTGCCTAGTGATTTGTTAGACTCCACTCGGATAATAGTTTACCAGAGAAGGATTTCCTGTGTCACTAATAGAGCTTAACTTCAGGCTTTACCTGACTTTGTGAGAGGCCTTAGCAAGCCATTAGAGGCATGTCAAGTTTTCTTGTGTGGTGACTCGTTTTATTGGGGTTACATAAAGGATATATCATGGATGTCATGATGCTCTTACTCTGGGTGAACTGACACAGAAGGCCAGTTCCTTTACTAGATGTTCTTTACAAGGACAGCTAGCAGTCATTGAATGACATGTGGACGTGACTGAAATGCTGTACTATATTCATAGCATTTCTAAAATTTGCAAAATCAAGACATTTCAATTCCAGTTGACTCTCCTTTCTTATTCCAACATTTCCTGTCAAGCTCACACCACCTGCCCTTCCCCACTTCCCATCCCAAGTGGAAGTAACACTCTAGGGGTTGGGAAAGTTGGGGGTATGGTGTTATGGCTTATGATCACTTCTGTGTACAGTTAAGCCATTGCTAGCTGTCCTGGTGTTAACACTCCTACTGCCTACTATGTCAGTACACTCAAGAGTAATAACGTGACCACATTGATAACTCATCACTTAGTGTCTCCAGCTAAATGAATCACTACACAAGAACACATGAAATGCCCTCTACCTCTGCAGTTCATATGTGACAGAAATTTGGTAGTTTCCAAACTTGATACCAACCTAAACATTTAAACAATATTATCAATACCAGGTCGTGTAACTGAAAAAGCAACTTTTCTAAAGTATAAATAATAACAAATTTATTTTTAAAAAATCAATCCTGTAGGAGAAAGAGACTAAATTATCTCCTTGGTGTTTCTATAGAAAATATTACAAAATGATCACAGCAAAACATTTTGCTCAACTGTCACCACGTAGGGTGTTGGCCATGTGCAAACCAAGGCTGTTATGTTAGGGAAAGTGGTGTGAGAAATTAAGAAAGGTGGGATCTGCGTTTCTTTTCTCTTCTTTGAGCCAAGTCCCACCAGAGATAAATGAGTCAGACCGTGATTAGACCATCTGCAAGCAGAGGTGGATTAACAAAGTAACTGGGTTGAGAAACACACTTCCTGCAGGTGACCTGGAAGCAAAGTTGAATGAAACTCTCATGGTTTGAACCTTGGAGGCTAGAAAAAGCTAAGATCTTCTCCATCTTAAATGGAGGATGGCTTAGAAGAGGAGGCCTCAGATTGTTACCTGGGGTCTTGAGCACATCCCTTCTATAAAAGTTCTCTGCCAAATACAGGGGGAAATTATTAGAAAAAAAATTGTTACTCTAAATGTTTGTATCCCCCTCCAAGATTGTTTCTAATTACCTCAAGGCACTGACCAGGAGGACTGTAGGAAAATGATCAGGTCACAGAAGCCAGTAGATAAAAAGACTTAATGCATAAAACTATGTCTACATAAGGTTCTTGGCTATTGATACTCAGAGAATTGACTGGAGCAAAGAGTCTGAAAGCCTACTAAAGGTTTGAGGGACCAACCTTATCTAAACAAACATCCTGAGGCAGGACAAGATGTGCGTGTGACTATTCAACTCCCAAAGCAATCCTTGGACTCTGAACTGCACTAAAAGCACAGGTAGCCCTGAAGGTGAGTTCCGACCCCAGGGCTCAACATTGCAGAGAAGACACCAATGAGATCTCTCAAAGTACGCAAACTGGGACAAGATGAGGCAAACAAGAGCTACAGTTCTTATCAGCAGGATCCGATGTAAGTCCTGAGAAACTGCTTCACTTTTTTCCCACATGTAGATTTTTAATGCAATTAATGCCTTTCCTACTCCACCATAGTACACTGAAGGCTTTGCAAATGGATAACTAGATTATGGGCTTCCCAGGTGGCACTAATGGTAAAGAACCTGCCTGACAATGCAGGAGAAATAAGAGACATAGTTTGATCCCTAGGTCAGGAAGATCCCCTGGAGTAGGAAATGATCTCAAGTATCCTTGCCTGGAAAATTCCATGGACAGAGGAGCCTGGCCAGCTACAGTCCATGGGGTCTCAAAGAGTCAGACATGACTGAGCACGCATGCAAAAATATTCCACAGGTTGTTATTGTTTAGTTGCTAAGCTGCATCCAATGAGAAGAAAAGGAAAGACTGGGTCTCATGTGGTGCTCTTGGCTATTGTATTAGCCTGTCTACTCCTCCCCAGACCTGCATGAGCAATGTCAGTCCCTCAGTTAATTAAACCTCTATTGGAGTTTCTGTTACTTGCAGTCAAACTCATTTCTAACTGATATAAAATAAAAGCAACTCTTTCTGTCCTAGTCTCAATAAAGACTTCATGGACTAAGGAGGCATGAAAAGGAGTGGAAGAAAAGAGTAACATAGTAATGCTGTATTTTTGTATAAATAAATACAATAAATGTGTATTTTTGAGAATCCCAGGATGGACCTCTAGAAACCCAAAGTAAATGTGGGGATTCATGTAAAGATGGAAGCTCTTGTTGGATTTCTTTTGTATCCCCATGAGTTAGAGACCATTTTGCCAATATCATAAATATAACTTACAGGAATGTTCAAGATAAATATTACAGGAAGTCAAAGTATTAGAGTTAGTGAAAGTGTTGGTTGCTCAGTAGTGTCTGACTCTTTGTAACCCCATGGACTGTTGTCCGCCAGGTTCCTCCATCCATGGAATTTTCTAGGCAAGAATACTGGAGTGGGTTGCCATTCCCTTCTCCAGGGGATCTTCCTGACCCAGGGATCAAACCTGGGTCTCCTGCAGTGCAGGAAGATTCTTTACCATCTGAGCCACCAGGGAATCCTTATGGGGTGGGGGGAAGTGGGGACTACTACTGTTATAAACTTTTACTCCATTCAAGGTAAAAATGCATCCCGTGGTAAGGGGATGGATAAATTAGGAGTTTGGGATTAACATATATATATATATATATGTATAAATATGCGCATGTGTATATATACACACACACATGCACACACTCCTATGTAGGACCTACTGTATAGCACAGGAAACTGCTCAATAGTTTGTAATAACCTATAAGAGAAAAGTATCTGAAAAAGAGTATCTCTGTGTGTGTGGATGTATATAACTGAATCACTGAGCTATACATCTTTGTATAAAACAGCATTGTAAATCAACTATACTTCAATTAAAAAATACAACCTATGACATGATAGAGGATTTTTCTCATTGTTTCAGGTATATTTTCAGCTCAGTTAAGTTCAGTCGGTCAGTCGTGTCCGACTCTTTGCAACCCCATGAATCGCAGCACGCCAGGCCTCCCTGTCCATCACCAACTCCCAGAGTTTACCCAAACTCATGCCCATTGAGTTAGTGATGCCATCCAACCATCTCATCCTCTGTCGTCCCCTTCTCCTCCTGCCCTCAATCTTTCCCAGCATCAGGGCCTTTTCCAATGAGTCAGCTCTTCACATCAGGTGGCCAAAGTATTGGAGTTTCAGCTTCAACATCAGTCCTTCCAATGAACAGCCAGGACTGATTTCCTTTAGGATGGACTGGTTGGATCTCCTTGCAGTCCAAGGAACTCTCAAGAGTCTTCTCCAACACCACAGTTCAAGAGCATTAATTCTTCAGCCCTCAACTTTCTTTATAGTCCAACTCTCACATCCATATATGACTACTGGAAAAATCATAGCCTTGACTAGACGGACCTTTGTTGGCAGAGTAATTAAAAAGCAGAGGCTTTTTAATATGCTGTCAGGTGTATTTTATATTTGTTGAAATCAATTGGTTGAGACCTGCCAAGTATGAGTAGCTTGTTGTGAGCACAAGTAGGACTAAAGCACTCAATCCCAAGTGGGAAAAAGCAAAGAATAAAATAAACTGCCCCCTTTTTGATGAAGAACATATATAGTTGAAAGAGGTACTACAAGGGATATTTGAAGTGAAATCAGTTAGTAGTGTCACATGCCTATAGTGTCTCACTCTGAAAATATCCCTTAAGAGTTAAATGAAGCTGGAACCACATTCTGAAAACCCAGTTGCAACAGCTGCTCTCTGAGCCTCTTCTGCAGAGAGGAAAGAAAATAAGTTTTAATTAAATTGTATTAATTGGTTTAGCTGATCTGGAAATAGAGAAAGAGCTCTGCTCTAATTTTGTTTGTTGGCTCAAGTCCACTTATCCTTGACATGAGAATAAAGGAATGAAGCAATAAAATGCCTACAAATGCCCTGGTAGAGACTTTTAAACTGTCTAAGGTTAAAGAGTGATGCTATCTCAGAGATGAACTTAAAATTCTGTTGCCAACTCAGAGAAGTCAGAAGTGCAAGCAAGAAAAGAGTGTGATTAAAAACCCTACTTCCTTAAAGCTTTGCAAAGCTGCAAAGAAAAGGCAGGCATTCTTCCCATAATAGTGAGCACTTGTTATAAAGAAAAGGAGAAGGTTGTGAAAGCGTCAGGGTATAATGACCTTATTTCTGGCCACTCGGCGTAAATGTTCGTATATAAGGTAACTGGGATTTCTAAGTGAGTGAGGCTTTACAATTTGATGTTGCTCTGTGCAAAATACATTTTATTAATACTTAAAACTATATTTGAATCCATATCCCTGCTTGTGTTTCAGGATTTTTAATCAGTATTATTCTTTAGAGATATTATTTTAAAGACAATGCTAATACAACTTACTTTTTCTCTTGTGTCCAAGTTCCTACAAACTAAAATTTGAATATAATAACAACTACTAGAAACAATTCTTTAAACGGCAAAATTTTATGACACATAGAAGATCCTCTGTAAGCACAGCTTAAATTTTGTTGTCTAGAATAAATTTTCTTGAAAGTTGGTATGGAGACAATATAGATGGGATGATAAGTCTGCTATGGTGTCCTCCCCAAATTCATGTGATGAAGCCTTAACCCCATTATGATGGTATTTGGTGATGGAGCCTTTGTGGGGTAATTAGGGTTAGATGAGGTCATAGGGTGAGGCCCTCATAATGGTATTAGTGCCCTTATAAAAAGAGACACCAGAAAGCTTGTTCCCTTCCCCCAATCCCCCGACCTTCTCCCTGCTCTCTGTCTCTCTCCACCATGTGAAGACAAGATAAGAAGATGGCCAGAAAGAGAACTCTCAAGCTTTTTACAGAAACCAACCATACTGTCACTCTAGTCTAAAACTTCCAGTCCCCCAAATTGTGAGAAAATAAGGACCTACTGTTTAACCAACACAGTCTATAGTATTTTGTAATGGCAGCCTAAACTCACTACTACAAAGTCAGTGGGGAAAAAATTAACAGAAATCATCTCTAACCAAATGTTTATAGAAATGAGATTGTATCTCTGATTTTTGGTTTTAATCCATACGGAGGCTCTGAGAGTTGTCTAATTATTAATCTTTGACTGTTCCTTATCACAATCCTGCATCATCATGCATTTTTGCTATAGTATGACGACCGATAAAAGCAAACATCTTTATTTCCCATCTGTCCTGCATGTTAGAACAAACTGTGTCTCCAAAACTCAACTAGGATATCTCTAAAAAGAATTATATTTGCTGTTTCCCTTCCACTGGAAGGCCCATGTGTTTGTGCTGCAAGAATTGTAGCTAAAAGATGGTATGATTGACAATGAGCTTTCCACCAGGGAAAGAAGTGGTGATGGCCATTGGAGCGGATACAACTCCGGAGAGGGACCAGTGCTTAACTGTATGGAGAAACTGTCTCAGGGTGGGGCTAGGAGTAAGGCAAGAAGAAGGAGGAATTAATACACAAAAGGGCCAGAGCTTCCTCCTGTTTTCCCCGTCTAGATCCACTCAGCCATTTATCTGAGTTTTCTCCCTCCCCTTTGAGCACCTGTCTGACTTTAACACATACATAATTACACACTTAGTTTCAAAAGCTGAAAATGCCTGGCTTTGGAAAATTCTGACATACAGCACCATACAGAATGCTCACCTGGATGCAACTTTTTACTCCTTTCCCAACTATAATATCTTATTTTCTGATAAGGCTGCTTAAAGACTTTAGTGGTCAAGGATGACTATTCCTTGCCGCCTCCACCACAGTGAATAGTTCCTGGAGTCAGTTCTCAGGTGGGTCCCCAGGAGTGAGGTCCTAGGAATAGAGTTGAGAGTCACCACTCCTGACAGGCTCCTCTTTTCAGCCTCCTCTGATAATATCACATGGTCAGCACTAGAACCTTTTAATTCTATCACCCCTTATAGGGTGGAGAGAAGAAACCTTTAGCATCACAGTATCTCCTTTTCCTTCTTTCCTGGGAGGTAAAACCTTACAGGAAATTGAAGATTTCTCCCAAGTATATTTAAAGCAATTACTTCTGTAAGCAAGTTTCTAACTCCAGGATAAATGCTCTTCCTTCCAGATCATTTGATCCTCTGGGAGGGCAGAAGGATGAAAACCCAAATGCTGATGTTTCCCCAATGACCCTTCCTGCTGTGAGCTTGTGCCAATATTCTTTGCTGTGGAGTGATGACACTTTCCCTCTTTCCACCTACCCAGAGCCAGGGGTCAGCTTCTAAAGGTATAGGAAATATTCACAAAGTCCCTTAGCATCTCAAATTCATTTTTAATGTGAATGTCCTTTCTAAAGAGACTTTGTTGTTATGTTTATCAAAATAGTACCTTCACATGCTAGTCATTTACTGTTGTTGTTTAGTAGCTAAGTCATGTCTGACTCTTTTGTTACCCCATTGACAATAGCCCGCTATAGTCCATAGGATTTTGGACAAATCTGTCCATAGGATTTTCCAGGCAAGACTACTGGAATGGATTGCTATTTCCTCCTTTGGGGGATCTCAATCTAGGGAGTGAATCTGCATCTCCTGCATTGGCAGGCAGATTCTTTAACTGAGCCATGTAGCAAATTACTCCCAAATTTAGCAGCTTAAAATAACATACATTTATTATCTCAGTTTTGGATGAGGTAGGGGATGGAAATTGGGGATCTGAACACAGCCTAGCTGGGTCCTCTGCTTCACATCGTCTAACAAGGCTATAATCAAAGCCTCAGCCCAGGTCTCATCTGGAGACTTGACTGAGGTTTATCCGCTGTGAGTCTCAGTGGTGTGGTAGCCTTTGTCTCCTCACAGCGTTTTGCCTGAGGCCCCCTGTCCTTTGTGGGCTGTGGATTGGAGGCTCCTCCCAGTTCCTGGTGCAAGGGGCTCCTCCCATGTGGTAACTTGCTTATGAAAGCACGAAAGTCAAGAAGGTGACGGAGAAAGTTTGCTAACAAGACAGAAGTTACAGCCTCTTGTGATCTTATTGTGAAAGTGACAACCCCTCATCTTGGTTATATTGCATGGCTTAGAAGTAAGTCCCACCCACATTTAGGAAGAGCAGATTATCGGAAGCTGTGCATTCCAGATGTGAGAATGCTCAGCGGTCATCTTAGAGGCTGCTGTTCAGACCAATCATTAGAGAAAATTTAGAAGATGCAGTAAAATTAAAAGATGATCAGTGTGACCGAAAATCAACCACCCAAAAATCAATCAACAGTACTTGTTGTTCTAGTCTTGGCTTCCATGCAAATGGTTAAATAAAACTTAATGATCATCACAATCTACACCATAAATTTTTTTAAGTTATCTCCAAGTTTTATAGTTAATTAACTTTATCTAAATAATTTACTTCAGTGTATAGATGTTTCTGTATTATTACACCACTCTCTCTTTTGCATTAAAATCCGTCAGATTTATTATTATTTATTTAAACATTCTTTAGAGTTTGGAATTTTCTCATTATTTCTCTATTATAAACAAGAACACTGAGCATCTTCATGAACTCACTTTTTCCTCTGTAGTTTGGAATTCTCTTCTAATGGATTCTCAGAAGTAGCATATAAAAGTTAGGGTTATGTTAAAAATGTGGGATAAATATTCAGAGTATTTTCCAATATTCCTACCAGTAAGATAATATGGTAGCAAGTAATAGATGACACTCCAGACAGATCTTCGATGTAAGGGAGATACTAAAAGGGGTAAACTAGGAGAAAATCAGGGGAGAAAGTCCCCTGGAGGAAATGGAGGCAGGTGAGAGTCAGAGTTGAACACGATGACAGTTTGCTTTAGGGAGACTGAGTAGACAGGGAGAAACGACCACTGAGCTAATGAAGAGAGAGTGGATGGGATGCCAACACAGTCACCTTTTGGTGTTTGCAGGGTATTGGGTCCAGGACCCTTGTCAATACCATCTGCAGATGCTCAAGTCCCTTATATAAAATGGCATAGCACAGTCAGCCCTCTGTGAGTTCTGCATTCATGATCCAACCAGCCATCAATATGGAGGGCTGACTGTATCATTAGAGACTGGACAAGAGAAAGGATGATAATGGGGAAGGATGGGTAGGTGATCCCGGTAAATACTCAGGGATGGGTCAATACGTATGACAATCAGCTATTGGTGACAAAGGGGGCCCACTCTGTCACTGGGACAGGCCAGAAGCCTAACTACTAGGTCTAGACAAGGTTAATTTGATGTTGATTAATCTAAAATATTTAGTAGTTAGTAGTTTAGCACTAGCACTCCTTCAATTTCCCACAATAACAAAAGAATTGTTCTAACATTTATAATTCAGCTGAGCCTGTTGATGGAATTTAACTAGAGAGTTGCAGAATGGGGGTTTGGGAGCAATCTGAGACTTTTAGCATCATTTAGGATCACTTTGCTTGATGGGGATAAAGAAGCTGTGAAGTGGGGAAAAAAATGAGTGCTCCAAGGAGTGTGCAAAATTTTATAAATTAGAAGGAGAAAATTATCTAATTATTTAGAAATTTAATTTAATCATGTTCTTGTGCATATTTTAAAAAATCTTTTGTATTAATTTGAGGAATAGGAAAGAAAAGAACATATCTACCTGTATATGTTGATTTTGCACAAAATTTTATTATGAAATTTGTCCCTGGGCCAAAGAAAGGGAAACATTCTATTTAGTGTGTTTAGGGTGCAGATGGAAAGTATGTTTTGACTTAAACTATAGAAGACTCAAAAATAACTTTATGTATTTGTCAATAAGATATAGGTACAAGAATAATTCACTTTATTAAATTTAACCTAGATAGCATATTAAAAAGCAGAGACATCACTTTGCCAACTAACATCCACCTAGTCAAAGGTATGGTTTTTCCAGTAGTCATGTACAGATGTGAGAGTTGGACCATAAAGAAGGCTGAGCACCAAAGAATTGATGCTTTCAAACTGTGGTGCTGGAGAAGACTCTTGAGAGTTTCTAGGACTGCAACAAGATCAAACCAGTCAATCCTAAAGGAAACCAACCCTGAATACTCATTGGAAGGACTGATGCTGAAGCTGAAGTTCCAATACTTTGGCCACCTGATGGGAAGAGCTGACTCACTGGAAAAGACCCTGATTCTGGGAAAGATTGAGGGCACAAGGAGAAGGGGGTGACAGAGGATGAGATGGTTGATGGCAACACCTACTCAAGGGACATGGGTTCAAGCAAACTCTGTGAGATACTGAAGGACAGGGAAGCCTGGTATGCTACGGTCCATGGGGTTGCAAAGAGTTGCCCATGACTGAGTTACTGAACCACAACAAAATGAGGTAAAGCAATTGTGGCAACAATAATTAGAATTTCACTTCTCTCCAAATAGTTCTTCGGTAGAGAAAATAAAGCACTAAGAGAAGAGCCCCCATGCCTCACTGGAGAGGGATCAGTGATGAGTCAACTTTGCTGGGAGGAGCAGGGCAACATGATAAAAGGACTGAGGCTAAGAGTTTGGGATTCCAGCCACGGCATTTGGATGTGCTACAGGCAGACTCAATGCTACTCTTTCATCTCTCCCTGGGACAGGAAATGCGGGAACCGCATAACTGAACTCTGGTCCAAGAAAGGCCAATAATATCACATTCAGAATTCTCCCATTCACCCCAAAGAGAAGAATGCCAATTCATGGGGGCATCCTCCCTCGGACTTTGGATGGGAGACTGAAGGGTAGGTATTTGGTTCTATTTCTTTGCTGTTCCCCAAACCCAAATAAGTAAACTTGTTATTGTTCATAGGGACCTGTCCTAAAGACTGCTCAGCTTGGCAGAAATCCGTTTGTGGAAGCCTGCTATAAAGGCTGTTTAAATGGTAGAAGCCTGTGTGGGGGTGGATCAGGAAGAAGTAAATAGAGCATCTATAAAATACTCTTCCTAGTTCAGAGGTCAAGTATATAGCAATTCATATCAGGAACTTGGACTTTATGACAAAGACAAAAAATGGCTACACAAACAAATCTCCTTATGTAAGCTAGTTGGATATTGAGAGCAAAAATTGAAGCGTAGGCTGATTATTATTCTGGAATTTTAATAGGATCACTAAGTAAAAGTTATTATTATAGAGCACTTATTACATAATACTGATAGACTGCCTGCTAAGTCACTTCAGTCATGTCAGACTCTTTGCCAGCCTATGGACTGTAGCCTGCCAGCCTCCTCTGTCCATGGGATTCTTCGGGCAAGAATACTGAAGTGGGTTGCCATGCCCTTCTCCAAGGGAACTTCCTGACCTAGGGATGGAACCCTCATCTCCTGAGTCTCCTGCATTGAGGGTAGATTCTTTACCACTGAGACCCCAGGTAAGTCCAAAATTGACAGCACTAGATAGTAAAAACAATATGTGGAAGGTAGACTAAATGATGTCCAGAGATAATTCACATCTTATAGTAGCTTTATTTCTATGCATGAATGAAGAAGAAAGAAATTACACATTAAATTCACAAGTGTAGAAAAAGAATAACTAAGAAAGGTAAGTTACATTGTAGAAAAACATTTAAAACAAATGGAAACTTTTTAGATAAATGTAAACTATCAAGGTGACTTCTCTCTGAAGCTCTGAACCAGTGCCTTAAGAACCACTAGTAATGATGATATGAATGTGAAAAAATGTCCCAAATACCACTACACTTACATATGCCATGACCTAGAGTCATTTGCTGTCTTATTTCTAGTATGTGGTCTTCTTTAGGAGAGATTCTGTGTCATAAGGTATCCCTAATGTCAAATTTAGTGCCAGGATGCTTGAAAAAAAAATGATTAAATGAACATTTTCATAAATAATTTTTAATGCTCTATGTTATTCAGACTACATATATTCCTGATCCAGTTTGTCTGAAAAATATTTTGTCAAATTTAATCCCTATTAGGAGCTTCATTTTTTGGCACAGAATTCTCAAAGTCTAAATGAGCAGAGCATCCTCCTCGTGGCTTGAGAACAATTGCATTGCACCTTTCCTAATATCCAAGTTTGACTAATTCTCACATGTATCTCAGAAATATGAATAACATCTTCATGCAATTCATATAAGGCACAGAAGATAGGTATCATTATTTCTGTTTTAATGACAGATTTTGAGGTTAAGGTGACTCATGAACAGCTGAGCAGCCAGTCAGTAGGAGAAACCAAAATAGAACGGAAACGCCTCCACAGCCAGCCCCACACTCCAACCTCCAGAGCAGCCGCCTCAGGGGATTGGAGCGTGATGCGCCTGGGAGGGAACTGTGCTGCCTTCCTTCAGGCTGATGAGCTGCAGGAGGAAGGGCTGGCTGTCCCCCACGAACGAGCACAACTCACACTCCATCTAGCAGGTAAAACTGGAAGGCAAGAAGAACTCAGAGAAGCGAGTCCTTGAAACAAGGCGCTCCATTTATTTGGAGGAAAAAGATTCATTCACCTCTAACTGAGTAATTTTCAAAAATCACCATCCAAGTTGTCTAAACAGAATAATTTTTACATCCCAGAGAATGTCACCGTAAAAGGCCAACGACCTTATGTGTTATGCCTAGCCTGCTTTACTCTATGTCAGGGGGAAAATATTTTATTAGATGGGTTTCTCTGATTCTTTTTATGTACGCAAGAAAAGAACAGTAAGGCATGCGTCCATTGCAGGTTACATAGAATGAAACTACTTTTAAAAAATCAGTGATGGAATATAGCAGGTGTCAGTCTTTGATTTGCAAACAAATTATTCTTGAAATTCTTAAGGAGCTTAAGAATGTTCTTAGAATACTTAAGGAGCTTAAAGGTAATTTAAAAAATGTTTTAAAAATATTAACAGTCATCCTATGTCCACAAGCAAAATAGCCCTGAATGGATGAATTAAAAATTATATCTGTAACGTGTTTGATAAGGTTAAGATGCACCCCTCCCTGCATCATCCAATTCAAATAATCTGTTGTCCAATGCAAATACGAGCTTCCAGTAACCAGTCAGTCCTTCCCCTACACCTCTGTAACTGGAGGCCTGCGTGTCTATCATACTTACTGAGGCTGCTTTCATAATGTCAGTGGGCAGGGTTCTAAGAGAAATTTTAAAACTGTTTTCCTCTCCACTGAGTTTTTTTTTTTTTTCTTTTTTGCCATAGTGCTATAGCTTACAGCAACCCACATCTCACAAAGAGGAGGAAAAGATGGTTACTAAAGCTTTTGCTTAATTCACCAGAGAATTTCTAATACTATTACTGTCCACCCCCTACTCAAATTATTATTGAATCATTCCCCACAGCCTTACACCATTGGTCCTACTTGCTCACTTTTCTCTGCTGTACACTACTGCCTGTGGTTTGGTTTATAATCATTCATTTTTCCTCTGAAGTTAAACCTCTAGAATTTATGTTCTCCAAGGTCTGACTATCCCAGTTCCTCTGAAAAACCAAGCATGAATGCAAAGCAGTCAAGCCATTGGGTATAAAGAGAGGAGGCTGTGAAAGAGATAAGCAAAGTAAACCAGGCACGCAGAACTTACACTTAGCCATAAGGAACAGCCTGAGTCTGATAGAAGTACTTCAGCCAAAACAGAAGGTTCTTGTGGGGAGGCGGCTGATACGGTCAGGCTGGAAAAACCTCTTCACTTCTTCCTGTGGGCACCTGAATTCCACAGGCTTGCAAATGGCAAAGTCCCTGAATAACGATTCCTTAGAGTTTTCTGCGTGCTCGTTGCAGGCCTTGAGCATGGCATGTGGCTCAGAACATGATGATTTCAGTTCCTTGAGCAAACTCAGATAAAATAGGAGAGGGGAGGGAAATATTTCCCTGCTTATCCTGGACACTGTCCCATGAAAGCGAGGCAGTACAGTCAAGGAAAGTTTTCTGAGGGGTGTTAGTAAAATGTGACACTATTCCAGTGTAATCTAGCTAGTAGGAGGGTCAATGGCCGCCAAGGGCTTCACACACTATCTGTTTGATGTGGACAAGCTAAGGAGCCATGAAGACACACATGGCCTTACTCTTTGGATAAATCCAGGGGAAAAATTATATTTGACCAATGAGTCCCTCTGAAAGACCCTGTATCTACACAAAATTTGATAGTGATTTACTTCTCCTTGGAAGCTATGAATATAGTGTGGACCCTGAGAAATCTTCACAAGTTTAGTTAAGATTAAGGCTAGACTGGAGAGAAGTTGGCTATATCTTGAGTAACTCCACTGCAGGAAAAGGATTCTTGGGGCCCTTGTTTTACTTCGTGATTTTCCCTGCACAGTTTCGCCTAACCTAAGATTTTGCACAACTAACACAGTACCGGCTGTATACTCTCACTTCTGCCCACTGCAATGGGGAATCTGATGAAGTGTCAAACACATGCCAATGTTAGACAGAAGCCAACCTTCAGGGTGAAATTCTCTCTGGAAAATCGAGCTGGAAATGTTTACTCTGGTATCCATAACTCTCTTGAGAGGATCTAGGATGAGTCTCAGCAGATCTCAGATCTTATATGACAAGGGATAGCATAATATTCACAAATGGGTGAAGGACCTCAAACTGTTAAGACTCAGCATCTAGAATCTTATTTCACTTTTACCTTTTCTTATTTGCTTTTTGCCCCCTCACCAATTTTTTTTCCCAAGGAGATGCTATTATTTCTTCCACTATCATTCCTTCCCCCATTCAGTTAGTCTACTCCCACAAAAGCTTACCTTCCATGCATTCATTCACTTATTGATTCAACAAGTACTTGCTGAGATGCAGGTCTGGTTCTGAGTGCTAGGGTAAGAAAACAAGATGCACTGCTTCATTCCCAGTAGACAATCAAACGAATGGTTTAATTCAAGTGGGCATTTTTACAGTCATCTGAGGGCAACAGTCCTATATGGAAAGTAACATGGTGGGCAGTGCTTATTTGAGGTCTCATCTGGAGCAGATAGATCCATAGAGACAAAAAGTAGATTGGTGATTGTCTAGGGATTTGGGAGGGGGAACGGGGAGTGATTGCCAGTAGGTATGGGGGTTTCTTTTTGGGCTGATGAAAATTTTCTCTATTGGTTGTGATGATGGCTGCCCAACTCTGAATAACACGGAAGACTTGATATGGATAAATGGTGTGGCATGTGAATTATATCTTAATAAAGCCGCTATAAAAAGGAATGGGGAAGGCTGGAGGATTTGTCAGGGTAGTCTCTATGATGCTCTGATCATTTCACCTTTGAAGCTCTTGAAAGACTTTTAGAGTCACTTAAGAATCAGGATGGCCCAGAATCCTGAACCCTACCAGGTTCTTCTTTGAGCTATTCTCTCTTGAACTTTGTTACTTGCCCAGACAGGATATGTTATCAAAAAAAAAAAGAAAAAAAAAAAAACCCTGAGAAGAATAAACGGTCTCAGTTCCCACTGCCTGCAAATCTGGGTGGGATACATTACTGGAATGATTCGAGCAGGGGTGTACAGATTCAAGGGATTAGATCTGATAGAGTGCCCGAAGAGCTATGGATGGAGGTTCGTGACATTGTACAGGAGGCAGTGATCAAGACCATCCCGAAGAAAAATAAATGCAAAAAGGCAAAATGGCTGTCTGAGGATGTCTTATAAATAGCTGAGAAAAGGAAAGAAGTGAAAGCAAAGGAGAAAAGGAAAGACATGCCCATTTGAATGCAGAGTTCCAAAGGATAGCAAGGAGAGATAAGAAAGCCTTCCTCAGTGATCAGTGCAAAAAAAAAAAAAAACAGAGGAAAATAATATAATGGGAAAGATTAGAGATCTCTTCAAGAAAATTAGAGATACCAAGGAAACATTTCATGCAAAGATGGGCTCAATAAAGGACAGAAATGGTAGGGACCTAACAGAAGTAGAAGATATTAGGAAGAGGTGGCAAGAATACACAGAAGAATGATACAAAAAAGATTCTTAGGACCCAGTTAACCACAATGGTGTGATCTCTCACCTAAAGCCAGACATCCCAGAACGCAACGTCAAGTGGGTCTTAGGAAGCATCACTACGAACAAAACTAGTGGAGGTGATGGAATTCCAGTTGAGCTATTTCAAATCCTAAAAGATGATGTTATGAAAGTGCTGCACTCAATATGCCAGCAAATTTGGAAAACTCAGCAGTGGCCACAGGACTGGAAAAGGTCAGTTTTCATTCCAATCCCAAAGAAAGGCAATGCCAAAGAATGTTCAAACTACTGGACAATTGCACTTATCTCACTCGCTAGCAAAGTAATATTCAAAATTCTCCAACCCAGGCTTCAACAGTATGTGAACTATGAATTTCCAGATGTTCACATTGGATTTAGAAAAGGCAGAGGATCCAGAGATCAAATTGCCAACATCCGTTGAATCAAAGAAAAAGCAAGAGAAGTCCAGAAAAACATCCACTTCTGCTTTATTAATTGCACTAAATTGTTTGACTATGTAGATCAGAACAAACTGTGGAAAATTCTTCAAGAGATGGGAATACCAAACACCTTACCTGTCTCCTGAGAAATCTGTATGCAGGTCAAGAAGCAACAGTTAGAACTGGACATGGAACAACAGACTGGTTCCAAATCAGGAAAGGAATATGTCAAGGCTGTATATTGTCACCCTGCTTATTTAACTTATATGCAGAGTACATCCTGTGAAATGCCAGGCTGGATGAAGCATAAGCTGGAATCAAGATTGCCAGGAGAAGTATCAATAACCTCAGATATGCAGATGATACCACCCTTATGGCAGAAAGTGAAGAGGAACTGAAGAGCCTCTTGATGAAAGTAAAAGAAAGAGGAAAGTGAAAAAGCTGGCTTAAAATTCAACATTCAAAAAACTAAGATTATGGCATCCAGTCCCATAACTTCATGGCAAATAGATGGGGAAACAGTGGAAACAGTAACAGACTTTATTTTGGGGGCTCCAAAATCACTGCAGATGGTGACTGCAACCATAAAATTAAAAGACACTTGCTCCTTGAAAGAAAAGCTATGACCCACCTAGACAACATATTAAAAAGCAGAAACTTTACTTTGCCAACAAAGGTCCATCTAGTCAAAGCAATGATTTTTCTAGTAGTCATGTATGGATGTGAGAGTTGGACTATAAAGAAAGCTGAGTGCTGAAGAATTGATGTTTTTGAACTGTAGTTTTGGAGAAGACTCTTGAGAGTCCTTGGATTTCAAGCAGATCCACCCAGCCAATCCTAAAGGAAATCAGTCCTGAATATTCATTGGAAGGACTGATGCTGAAGCGGAAGCTCGAATACTTTGGCCATCTTATGCAAAGAACTGACTCCTTGGAAAAGACCCTGATGCTGGGAAAGACTGAATGCAGAAGGAGATGGTTGGATGGCATCACCAACTCGATGGACATGAGTTTGAGCAAGCTCTAGGAGTTGATGATAGACAGGGAAGCCTGGTGTGCTATAGTTCATGGGGTTGCAAAGAGTCAGACATGACTAAGTGACTGAACTGACTGTACCTTGACATTGTTGGCATTGGAGGAAGATGTGATGGAAGGCTCCATAGATGACCTCAGACTGCAACCCTCCAAAAGGTGTATGTCACTCATGAATATGTGGTTAGCTGAGTTATTCTAGAAGGAGGTACTTTTATCAGAGAAATCCATTGCACCCCCTGCCAAAAGTAAAAGAGATACACTTTAAACATTTGAAATAGAAAATGCAGACTTTAGAAAAAAAGGCCACTTCTTAAAGAAATTGAAAACCAATTTGTTTCAATGGTTGGGGGAGGAGGAATGGAGAGGGGACAGGAAGAGAAAAGAGAGAGAGAGATTTCTGAAAGAAGGAAGCAACATTTCCTACAGCGAAATCTAAATTAGACTCGGTAAAGCAGGAAAGATTGATTGAATCTGCTTGTTCTCTCTTCCTGTAATCATTTTAGGGGAGGATATGGTTTACAAGAATAAGCATCAGCTCTGATGAAGCAAATGAGATGAATGAGAAAGCCATACTTCATCTAAACACAGCAAATCAATGTTATCTCTCCTTACCCTCTCGTTGAAGACGCCTGCCACATGAATGATTCATGGTGAACCATCCACTCTGCACAGTCACTCTACAAGAACACCAAGGGTTTGCTTACACATAATTACTCAGAGCTGAGTAGGAGGAAATCCCTGTCTCGGATCATGAGAGATAATGGGATTCCAACTAAGGATGCCTTGGCAAAGTAGAAGGACTTTCCCTTGGACCTTTGAAATCCTTAATGAGTTGAATCATGTCAAGTAACAAAATAAACAAGGATGAGAAACATCAGTTGGGTTTGGTCCAAAGTCTAGCCTCCTTAAGGCCAGGCTTCCCCCATCACTGCTTACACATTACACTTTTCTATCAGCCAAACCTGAGGTTTCATTTCATTTTTTTTCTATTTTCTTTCTTAAATCAGATTTCAAAAGCCAGGCACTAACTGATGGTAATTAGTAGGCATTGGTTGAAGTTTATTCTTACTGTTCTTTCCAGGCATGCATAATTTTTGTGAAGAGAAAAGAAAATCCAATTATCCCCAAATCCAGCCAGTGTGGTTCATCTGCTCTTGTGTTAGATCCTTAGAAATAATTCTAAACAATTGAAAGGAAGACATATGGCATTTGAGAACAGCATCTTGTAACTTCATTTATAATATTAAGGGGAAAAACCCAGGCTTGTGATCACTTCCAACCCTCTTTATGAAAATCTGACACAAGAAATATCAGTCCTATAAAATCTGGGACATTTAGGCTTGTTCATTTCATAAGGAATTTACTGGTGATTTTATTTCTAAGTTCCCTCTTACATTTTAAAGGATTTCCTTAAAAATGTTCGACTTGAAAATTTCCAGGACCACATATACAATACAAACTAGAAATATCTGATATAATGGGGAAGGACTCAGATTTTTCATATCAAGGAAGGTAGGAACTTCTACTCAACTTTGTAAAAGTTGCATCTATGACAAAAGAATCAGTAAATGAAATAATCTCACTAATGAAATTCCTTCTTGAAATGTTGGGTAGTTTTGAAAACGTCATTGATCTTTCAGTACCCACAAAGGCTTTAGTATTTAAAAAGTAAATATTAAATAAAAGTTTGGTAATAAAATATTGCCCTATATCATTTGGATTAGCATTGTTTAGGTCATATGTTTATTCTACCCATATTTATCTCTAAGGAATAAATATGGCATGGAAGGCAAACAATATCCAAACTGCTATTTTTTTTTAAATCAATTTTGCTTCAGAAAATTTTCTTATTCCAAATAGTGAAAACTGAAAAGAGAAAACTAGTTGAAAAAAAATCAAGTTTACATTTTTAAATGAGCCTGTATTGAACCCTTGTGATAAAACCATTACTTCAAGGATGATTTAGGTGCATAATTGATCTTCATCACCCCTTGTTTCTAAATAGACATATTGTTGGCTTTAAGTGACTTCAGGTCACAGACAAGCAGAAGGACAATCCCAAGATGGCTCTCTTTAGCACCAGGGAATTTTTTTTTTTTAACTAAATTAAATATTGATTATGAACAGAATTCTCTTGTCATAAAAACTTTTCTTCTTGTCTGAATAATAATTTAATAATACCATACTTCTATTAAAGGACTTGTTACAGATTCTGTTAAAGGTTAACAGGTCACAACCTCTGTTTTGAGGAACTCACAGTTTAGGGTAGAAGGGTGACATGTCAACCTATGTGGGAGATAATGCAACGTAGTAAGGGCATTTAAGATTTTATTAAAGATTTGTTTAAGGGATTAGAAAAACCAGAAGAGGCAAAAGTTGACTGGAGCCTTGACAGATAGTTAAGAGTCTGCCATTAGAATCTGAGTTTTGTGTGGTGAATTTATCCATGTATATTGCATGAGTGCATGCTCAGTCACTTCTGTCGTGTCCAACTCTTTGTGACCCTATGGACTATAGCCCACTAGGCTTCTCAGCCATGGGATTCTCCAGGCAAGAAATATTGGAGTGAGTTGCCATTTCCTTCTCCAGGGGATCTTCCTGACCCAGGGGTCGAACCTGTGTCTCCTGCATTGCAGGTAAGTTCTTTACCACTGGGCCACCGGGGAAGTCCCATTCATATATATCACAGGTTTTCAGAAATAGCTATTAAATGAAAAAGCTAACAAGATGCTATGTTAGTTTTCTCCCCCTGACACATTTCTCTTCCCAGTTTTTACAATAGTCTTATGAAGTTCCTAATATTACTGGCACTTTACAAATAAAAATATGGGTCCAAAGGAAGTTAATCCAGTAAGCAGAAGATCTGAAACCATATTCATTCTTCTCACTTTAAGGCCTGTGTTCTTTCCACTCTACCTTCCTAGTCCCTCACCTTCCTTTTTTTATTTTTATTTTTATTTATTTGAAGGATAATTACTTTATAATATTGTGTTGGTTTCTGCCCTACATCAACATGAATCAGTCATATTTTTGAACTCCTGAGTGCTTTTATCATAGAATGAACTCAGAGGAGATACCCGACAATTATTGATTGATAAACAGAGGCACGTATAGATTTGACACCAAAATTTTAACACAGATTTTCTAAACACTCCAACAGCCTCTAAACTGGTCCTTTATCCCTCTTCAATACTTCCTCAATCAGGGCTAAGTTGCTTGCTTGTATGAAAACAGAAGCATATAAACTTTCAACAGCCAAGAGTGGCCTGTGTTGAAGACTCTTGTTAGAGGAATGTTAAAGGAGAGGAGCATCCATAGCTCTGTAGAAACTTCTCAGAAGCCACTTATCTCTTAGACAAATACTCCCCATGACTCTGCAAGTTTTCTCTGCCACCCCAACATGGGGTGTGGGGATCTTGTTTCCTACCTGCTTACTTTAAGAGGTTCCAGGTTACCTAATTTCCATGACTGCATTCATGTGTCTGTTGAATTACTCCTTTCCAGAAGGAACTGAAAACCTTTGATTCACAGTCAGGGTTTCCTGGTCTTTGTACTTCAACACATACCTAGAGATAGCTGACGGGCAAGAAGTGGGGTTGTGACTGGGGAGAATTGCTCTGCCTGGAATTCTTGCTTCCCTTTCAGAGAAATTCCTAGAATATGCCATTGACCCTTTGTGCTCAGGATGATGAAAGACATTCCTGGATGGGCTGGTGTGTTTCCACGATGTGTTCTCAGATGCTTTCCATGAATGACTCAGGCGCGGTAAGCTGCTTAGAATTCTAGTGCAGAGGAAGGGAGAGAGCAGTGGTGTGCTCAGGCATGAGCGTTCCCCTTCTGAGCAAGCTGAGTAATGCTGTGCTGAAGGTGACTCCTCCAGGGAGAAACTAGGGAGTAGGAGTCAAGCTCTCTGAACTTAATTGCTAGCAAACAAAGCAAATTTGGGCTGGCAATTTAACTTCTTTTGGGCTCATTTTCTAATCTGTGAAGCAGGAAAACGAATGCTTTTTTTGGCCCATTTGTCATTATGGGAAAGGTCATGAGCAAAAACCAGGTTGACCAGGATTTATGGACTGTTTGACAAAAGAAGGGTGGCTGAAAATACTCACAGTCATTAGGAAAGGTGCCTGAAGGCAAAAGAGATTGTTCAACCCATGTTTAGTGTCTGGTCCTAAGGATGTGGTTGGTAGTAAACAGATGTGCTATTTGCCCTTAAGGGCCTATGTGGTAATTTAGGAGAGAGACACTGAAAAAGTAATTGTGCATTTAATCATACAATTAAAATTGTGATGTGTACCACAAAGAGTATTATGGTATTAATGTAGGAGGACAGAAGAAGACTTAGTCTAGCTTCATGAAAGGGTTCTGTATGGGAACAACATTTAAGTTAAATTATTAAAGATGAAAGGTAAAGAGGGAAAGTGGCAGGAGGTGGAGATGCTTTTTAGAAAGAGGAGGCACTGGATAGGCAAAGGTTTGTGAGACAGGAAACACATGGCAAGAATACAGAGTTGAAAGCAGGCCTATGGGGCAAGAACCAAAAGAACAAGGGACAGGAGAGTGGCATCAGATAAGGCTGAGAGCTAGGTGGACACCAGCCTAAACAGGGCCTTGTGGGTCAAGTAAAACTTTGGAATGCTTATCTTTAGAAAAATAAGAAGCCTTTACAATACATTGGTCAGAGAAAGCAACTGCAAACCATATATCTAATAAAGGATTAATTTCCAAAATATATAAGGAAATCCTACAGCTCAATAGTAAAAAATAGAAAAGAATAATCCAATTAAAGAATAGACTTGAACAGATCTTTCCCCAAATGAAGACATACACATGATCAACAGGTATATGAAAAACTGCTCAATGTCACTGATGATCAGGGAAATGCAAATCAATATCACAGTGAGATATCATTTCATATGTGTTAGAATGGCTATTATGAAGAAAAAAAGAGCAAGTGATTGTGAGATGTGAAGAAACTGGAACACTTGCATTCTATTGTTGAGAATGCAAAATAGTGCAGCCACTATGCAAAACATTATCAAGGTTTCCCCCAAAAATTAAAAATAGAATTACCATATGATCCAGCAATCCCAGTTCTGGGTATTAACACAAAAGAACTGAAATTAAGATCTCCAGGAGATACTAGCACTCTCACATTCACTGCAGCATCTTCATGATAGTCAAGATGTGGAAGCAACCTAGTTGTCCAACTACGGATGAATGGTTAAAGAAAATGTGGTATATATATACAATGGAATGTTGCTCAGCCTTCTAAGAGAAGAAAGTCTTGTAATACGCGGCAACTTGGACAAATCTTGATGGCATTATGCTAAAGTGACATAAGCTGGTCACAGAAGGACAAATACCATATGATTCCACTTACGTAAGGAATTTAAGATAGTCAAATATATGGGAGTAGAAAGCATGGTGGTTAACAGGGAGTAGGGAGAGTAGAAAACGGTGAGGTGTTGTTCAGTGGGCATAGAGCGCAGTTATGCAAGATGAACAAAGCCTAGGGGTCTGCCTGTAACTAACAGTACTCTATTGTATGCTTAAAAATCTGGCAAGAAGGTAGAACTCGTGTTAAATGTTCTTGCGTGCATGTGTGTTAAGTCACTTCACTCATGTCTGATTCTTTATGACCCTACGGTTGTAGTCTCCCAGGCTCCTCTGAACACGGAATTTTCCAGGCAGGAACACGGGAGTGGGTCACTGTGCCCTCCTCCAGGGAGTCTTCCCGACTGGGGATCGAACCCACACTTATGTCTACCGCACTGGTAGGTGCGTTCTTTACCACTTTACTAGGTAAAGTTCTTTACTAGGTGGGTTCTTTACCACTAGCGTCCTTCTTACCACGGTAAAATTTAAATGAAAGGAAAATGGGGTGTCTTTAAAGAATTTTAGTGAGAGTGATATAATCAGATGCCAATCTGAATCACACTGAATGCATAGTGGAGGATGAATTACTGAGGTGTGAATGCACGAAGAGATACCAGAAAGGATATTTTGAAAAAGAGTCTTTTGATTCTTTCCTGCTATGGACCAGGGACCCAGGGTCCCTATTCAGGTGCCTATTTTCAGGCTTGACCTCTTGAGTAGATTGTGAAATTGTTGTCCTCCTCTTTTGTCCTCCGCCTCTTAAACACCCATAAAATGAAATTTTCCTATATTCTATTCTTTCTAAACCTCTGCATGATAAATAAAATACGATTACTTCTTTTTTCTCTCTCTCCTTTTTTTTTTTTTAATATAATCCTTCTTGATATGATGTTGATGGGTGGTAACTTTCCCAAGTAATGGAGCTCAATTCTAACAGTTCTGTGACTATGTTTCCTGATCATTGAATATTTATTAAGCAATATAGCCTGCTAGGTTCCTCTGTCCATGGGGACTCTCCAGGCAAGAATACTGGAGTGGGTTGCCATGTCTTCCTTCAGGGGATCTTCCTAACCTAGGGATTGAACCCAGGTCTCCTGCATTCCAAGGGGATCCTTTACCATCTGAGCCACCAGGGAAGCTCAAGAATACTGGAGTGGGTAGCCTATCCCTTCTCCAGGGGATCTTCCTGATCCAGGAGTCAAACCAGTGTCTCCTGCATTACAAGCAGATTCTTTCCCAGCTGAGCTACCAGGGAAGCCCAAAGAAAAGTTAAAGATAGATTAATAGATGATTGATAGATAGCAGAATGCCCAGCCCTGGGCCCAGCAATCTGTCTTTTAAAAAGTTTACAAGGGATGCACAGTAAAGTTTGAGAAGCACTGTTATGGAATTGTAGAACAAGTTAGAAGGTTGTGTCACCTACAGATTGGCATTTGCCATCTACATCTACAAAGACTAAATCATTAGCTGCTGCAGATGCTGACCTTCAATACCCCCTGAAAGGATTCAGGGTGGAGAGCAGAAATAAGGCACTCTGTGCTCCTGGAAAAACTGGCAGAACAAGTCTTTAGATAGTTAGATATTTTCAGGAGGTGATTTTATGAGCCCAACTCTTGCACTTCCTCATATCTAGGAAAGCACTAAAATCTTTCATGGAGATGTCTGTTGCTCATGACTAGCAGTAACATTCATGAGACTAGCAGCAACCTTCTGCAAGAAATCTGTGTTTGACTGCATGTACGCCCTTCACCAACATCATATATATCCTTTCTCTTTGGAGCAGTTTCTCAGAGCTATCTGAAATGTTATCTCCTGGGCTCCTTATTTTGCCTAAAACAAAACTTAACTCAATACTCTCACACTGTGTATTTTTTTTTTTTTTTCAGTTGACAGTTGAATGATGTCAAGCAAGGAGTTAAAAAGATGGAGCAGGGGTGTGGGAGAGAGATCAGGCCTGGGAAATGTGACAGGCCAATAGAAACACAAGCCTTACTTAATACCTAGTAAAGGAGACATTTTGCAAGGAAGACATTTACCATCCTCTAACTCATATTGCCTTCCTTATCTACGGGTTGAACCCATCCTGACTGCCAGAATAAGACGAATGGGTAAAGCTAAGAAAACATCCTGCAAAAACTATATGAGGAAAGCATAATAAATAATTCCTTGGGAACAGTGCCCAGGCATAAAAGAATTTGAGTAGGTTTCGAATTTGAGAAATTGATCGTGATTCTGGAACATAAATATGGAAATGAAGTCAGAGAGTGGTTGGAAGACGTGCTGTTTTACAGGTCCAGAATAACAATTGTAGGTTCTTTTTTCTGGACATCTCCAGAATGATGATCAAAGAAGAATGCTTGACATGCCTGCAAACCACCAGCTAATAAATCTATACAGAGGTTTATATTCTAAATGGGAAATACTTTTGAGAAACTGAAATGTGGGAGAAAGGATCAGAGTTTTCTTGTATATTTTTTAGTTGTAGGAGTTCATGTGGAAGCCACACACCTGCTCTGGATGTTGCTCAAAGGAACACGAAAGCCTGGTTTGTAGCAGGCTGAACTGTTTTAAATATGAAGGGAAGAAATAATATTCAGTGAATATTCATCAGAAGGAACGACGCTGAAGCTGAAGCTGCAATATTTTGGCCACCTGATGTAAAGAACCAATTCATTGGAAAAGACTCTGATCCTGGGAAATGTTGAAGGCAAAAGGAGAAGGGGGTGACAGAGGATGAGATGACTGGGTGGCATCACTGACTCAATGGACATGAATCCGAGCAAACTCTGGGAGAGAGTGGGGGACAGGGAAGACTGGAATGCTGCAGTGCTTGGGCTCACAGAGTTGGATACAACTTATCAAATGAACAACAACAACTGCCATGAAGGACATCCTAGGCCAGTCACATGAAAAAGAGATCCAAGGACTCTGGCTTCCTGGACACATCCCAGCAAGACGGCCCGCTGAATCAAACCACAAAAGGCCAGTTTCAGAAGAGAGGACAGGGGAAAACCTGGGTTCACAAGGGGATTCTTAATACCTACAAGGTGAAAGAGAAAAACTAGCCAGGCTTCCCATAACAAGAATAATCACTTCCCTAAAGTGCCTTGACTAACTCAGTGCGAAGTGTACTGTACACAGTTAGTTTGCATATTATTTGACATTCTCTCTGGCGCTCTTCTTATGCAGGGGTTCTCAAATTTGAGTGTGCATCAGAATCACTGAGAGAGTCTGAACAAAAGCACAGCTTCTGAATCATGTAGGTCCTTGGAGGTGCCGGAGAATTGCATTCCTAACAAGTCTGAAAGGCTCTGGGTTCAGAACCACATACTGAAAACCACTGAAAGTCTATTTAAGATTCTTGAAGTTAGACTATTAATTTTGTGCATTCCTTTTGTATTTTCTACTTCTCCCTTAAGCATCCCAATACACATACAAACATACACAAAAACCTAGAGATTGTTCCATAGTATAGTCCAGGAATCCTGAGATTCTTGGTGGTTGAAGACAGCTAGTATTACACCAGCTCTGTTACAGCTCATGCTAACCACCCAGTATACTTATAACATTAGAAGAGCAGAGGAGGAAGGCCCACAGGTGTGATGATTCATTTTTGTTTAACAAAGGAATAAGAACTTCTTAAAATTTAACCTGGAGAACAGGTATTCTGTGCACGCATGCATGATAAGTCACTTCAGTCATGTCTGACCCTTTGGACTGTAGCCCAGCAGTTTCCTCTGTCCATGGGATTCTCCAGGCAAGAATACTGGAGTGGGTTGCTATGCCCTCCTCCAGAATAGGTATTCTACTAGGAAGCAAATAAGGAAAGAAAGACAAGTCATAACCAAAAATTATTTTTTTGGTCGTTTTAGAGAATAGCATGCAACTCAACGAAACTGGATACATGTAGATCCAGAAATAAAATTGACTAATAATACATAAGACTTGGAACAAGCTGTGGAGACCTAAGTTTATCAATATTTCAAAAAAGATAATCAATTTTACCAAAGATGATTGAAGCTGGACTAATTGAAAAAATGGGTACTGGGATAGGAGAGCAAAGTCACTCTTTAAAATGTTTTGATTCTGTAATTTTTCATTTGAAAGAAAAACATAGTTCATGAGCTATGTGTGTGAAGAGCAGTATTGCAGAGTGGCTGTTTTTAAATGTATATACATTTTAAAATATAAAATTTGTTTTATACCAAGAATAAAAATGAATACAGAATTTTTGGAAAATTTGACAAAATTTTAGAATATTTACCCCTATTCTCACCATCCAAATGCAAGTTTTAATATTTTGCTGTATTTTAGCCTGCTTTCTAAGCAACAACACCCTTACATAATTTTGATACAAAATTTATATAGATACACAATTTTTACAGTGTTTCTTTTTCTAAGTATTATAACATGAGTGTTTCCCATTATTTAAATATATCATTAGCATATTTAATGTCTAAATACGTGCTAATAAAGTAGATATAACAATTTATTTAAATTTCCTTTATTGCCAAGCACTTTGTTTCTCCCCTTTCCCTCTACTCTAATACTATAATGAGTACCTTTGTCCATAACCTCCCTCTGTATTTAAAATGACTTTTTTTGGATAGATTCCCAGATTTTGAATTACTTGTCCCAGCTTGGAAATTTAAAAGACCCCTTCTACATATTGTCAGATTATTTTCCAAACAGGCTGTAACTCTTTTTTTCTTTCTCACTAGCAATACTCTGTGTCCAGTATTGAGCACTCTGAAATTTTTTTATCTCTGCCTTTTTGATCAAGAAAAAAATATGTCCTGTTTTGGTTTTATCTGCATTTCCTTGTTTACTAATGATTGATTCTTTCTCATGCTTGTTGATGAGATACATGCTTTCTTGTATGCATTTCCTAACACTGAATTCAGTTGCTTTCAATTCATATATTCATATTTACTTATGAAAAGTATGAGTACATAGCTTTAAGAATTAATAAAATCTGAAAATACATGAAACAATTTAGTTGGTGTTAGAGAACTAAGTATTATGTACAGAACTCATAGGTTCTTATTTTCATCTTCAGAGCTCAGATTTTAGAACTGCATTTGAGAAAAGTGATTTCAAAATAAAACTGTTGTCACATGAGGATACCTATATGCCAGTGCACTTGAAATCTTCCCAGCCTAAGCCCAGCATCAAAGATGTGGCAACATTAAAGACTATCACTCTCAACTGGAAGAACAACTTTGTTCCACATCAAATAGCTTCTGTTCTTTCCTGTGTTATCAAACTGTTAGGGGATGAGGGTCTAACTGCTTAGTGCAAATATCCTGAATAACCCCCCCCACCATTTCTCCAATTCTTCACCGGCCACAAGAATGAACACGTCTGTCAAACCATTGCTTACTAAACACAGCTTGGGAGAAATCAAGCTTGTTGATTTTGGTAGGTTTTCTAACTTCCTTTGCCTGGGGAAAGGTGATAGAAAGGTTGTCCAAAAGGCCAACGCAACACCTGGATATGAACAGCATCTGGGAGCCTCTTTTTTAAGATTCACCCTTTGGAAGAAATACTTGATCTTTAGTCTAAGGGGCACTTGATCTCTGGGATTTTTGACAAAAGTAATAAACGTATGCTCATTATTCTTGTTCTGTCAGCAGCCTGTGATGTTTTTATTTGGCTCATCATGGATCAATCGTGGGAAAATATATAGTAAGTAACTTGCTTTCCCTTAAGTTCAGAAATGTAAACATCTCAGAAATCAAATTCTTTATAATTTAATACTTCTGCTTTAGGTCAGTCTCAAGAAGTGAGGCATGGTTAATGCTATACATTCCTGTCTATATTTAGTGGATTTTTTTTTCTTTTCTATTCAAGAAGGTGCCATGATGATGTTTTAGATAACATTCTATTTATTAACTTTTGCTAGAAGAAATTTATAAATTTTAGAAGAGTGAAATTTTAAACAACCAATCACGGACAATGTTGACGTACATGCTTCTGAAATCTATTTTATTTGCGTCAATGATAAAAAGTTTCCTTTAGAAAAGTGAGAGCAGTGCCGATAAGGAGAAAACAATGATTTCATTAAAAATATAAAGACAAAACTCTTCTAATGTTGAAGTATCTATGTTCAGTATGTAAGCTTTGGGTGTAACTATTCTAACTTTTCTCACTCATTTTCCTGCATGTCAAATAGAACATATGCAAAAATTTAAAATACAAATTACCAGTTTCCCACATTTCCTCTGAATACTCCTTCTGCAAGCACTTCTCTTCCATGTGCATTATCTCCAGGGAATCTTAAAGGCTTTTCTTTCCTAAGTCTATGCCCCATAGCAGCAGTTCTCTCGCAGCGAATGCACTAGGGCCACTTGACGAGGTCTAGAGATATTTCTCAATTTCTACAACCATGGGTGCTACTGGCTTCTAATGAGCACAGGCCAGAGACTTTGCTGAAGATCCTATAGTGAGCAGGACATCCCTGCTCCCCTGCAACAAAGTATTCAGCCCCCAAAGCCCATAGTGCTCAAGTCAAGAAACCCAGTGCCCGAGCCACAGTCAGGACTCTGTGGGAGGACTCAACAAAGGCGAGGAAAATCATAAGACAGTTGACCTCTTCCCTGCTACAGTCTAGAAAATGATGCACTTGGAAAAGAAAGGAGACGGGATGGGTGGGAGGAAGCAAGTTGAACAGAGATAACCTTGGGATCCCAAAGAGACATGTACTGCCTCCACCTCCATTCTCTACCTCTGACGTTGGGTCTCAGGAAGAGAAGGGATATTGTGTGTATTTGGTGATGGCACATGGGATCATGAAGAAATGACGATTCCTATGTCTCCACATAGAAACAGAAAGTGTGGGTTCCATTGGCCAGGCTAGGAAGAAGCATATAGAATGCCACTTCTGAAGGAGGCATGCAGGTGGGAACAAGAGACACCTCAGAGGTTACTCGCATGGGCCAATGACTGAAGCACAGAAGACAGGATGGATAGCTTAGCAGAGACACCTGTACCTGGTATCCCTCTAATGTCTCTGGAACATGGATATGACACTGAAAAAGTGGGGTAACCCAAATAGGCTGGCTCCCCACCATCAAAAAGAGAGGCTGAAAAATGAAATGAATTTAAATACTTAGGCTATGGGTACAAGTCGCACATCAGACTTTGTAGTCCACGATCAGTTCATGCTGCAAGTAGAAGTTCCATTAAAGATTACGCAGGTAGGTTAGAGATATGTTTACATAAGCTTGAAGTGAAAGTGAAAGTGAAGTCGCTCAGTCGTATCTGACTCTTTGTGACCCCATGGACCCACCAGGCTCCTCCGTCCATGGGATTCTCCAGGCAAGAATACTGGAGTGGGTTGCCATTTCCCTCTCCAGGGGATCTTGCTGACCCAGGGATTGAACCCAGGTCTCCCACATTGCAGGCAGACGCCTCTGAGCCACCAGGGAAGCCCTATATAAGTTTAACACAACCAATTTAACTAAAAGCAATCCTCCTTTTCCTTTTGTTATATTGAGAAAGAATAGGTTTTACTAATTTTTCATCTTGATATTGGTGTTTGATTCTGAGCGTTCCACCTCTTCCATCAGAAACACACACAGAGTTTAATTAGAATTTTACTCTATATTTGTGTGTCAAGGCCAGTGACACAACTAAAAAGTCTTCTGGGTTTAAAATGAAGAGAACTGCCAGGTGGAGCAGTGGTAAAGAATCCACCCGCCAATGTAGGAGATGCAAGAGATGTGGGTTCAATCTCTGGTTGGGAAGATCCCCTGGAGGAGGAATTGGCAACCCACTCCAGTGTTCTTGCCTGGGAAATCCCAGGCAAGAGAAGCCTGTTGGGTTACAGTACAGGGGTCTCAGAGTCAGACATGACTGAGTGTGAACTTAGTATAACTGCCTGCTTCAAACCCATTTCACATATTGAATTGCTATAATTTTAAGAAGACTTTGTTTTTTTTCTAAAAATCATTATCCAGTATTACAAGTACAGTTTGGGGGTATTTGATCTGGCTTTTTTTTTTTTTTTTTTTTAGTGCAAGATTATGTAACAACCTGTCACTGACACCTCTGTTAACTAAAGCCAGTATTATCTTCCAAGGGTGTCACAGTTCTATTGATATGAGTCCCCACCCAGAAACCTAGGAAATTTATCCAACTATTCATCTAGAATTCTGGACACCATTATCAAAGGAAAAGGACACGTATTGGCAGAGGACACAACACCATCTGGTGCCAGCCCCGGCAACAATCCAATGTTTGTCCACCAACCCCCAACCAGAGGAAGGCTTTGTTCCTCTAGCATGTCTACTCCATTGTCCCCTTGGGCTGCAAGCTGGTCTTCTCCCTCTTCTAGTAAGCAATCTGTTTATTTGCTTTCTCCAAATCATTTGGTGTCCTTATCTCCCACTGGAGACTAGATGATGTTAAGATGAGAACCTGGGAATTCTCATTCCTCAGTAAGGACAATTACTTATTAGACAATCCTTGACGTGATACTGATCTGCCATAGCAGCAAGTTGACTTGGGGATAACTGACACTGATATGCCCCCTAATTTCCTTCCAACAAAATCTACATCTGCATTGGGTATCCTTCCCCAAAGCATCACTACTTAAGGATATCTATTCAGTTACATTGATAACCCTTCCATTTACTTCCTGAGGCTCTGGGACATGCATGCATGCCTGCTCAGTCGCTTCCATCATGTCCGATTCTTTGCAATCCCACGGACTGTAGCCCACAAGGTTCCTCTATCCATGGGAATCTCCAAGCAAGAACACTGGAGTGGGTTGCCATGACCTCCTCCAGCAGATCTTCCCAACCCAGGGATCAAACTCATGTCTCCTGCATCTCCTGCACTGACAGATGGATCCTTTATCCACTGAGCCACCAGGGAAGCCCCTCTGGGACATACACAAATTCAATAAATAAAAACATGACCCTGGTATAAAGGCAATTTCTTGGAGGCCAGAAATAATAAGTTCATCAGAGTTCAAATATACATAAAAACATTTCTAATCTACAAGTTAATCTCCTCTCCACGAATTAGAGCGGCTTCCTAGGAGGCACTAGTGTAAAGAACCTGCTTGCTAATGCAGGAGATGTAAAGAGACAGGGGTTCAATCCCTGGGTTGGGAAGTTCCCCTGGAGTATCATGGCAACCCATTCCAGTATTTTTGCCTGGAGAATCCCAAGGACAAAGGAGCTTGGTGGCCTGTCCTTAGGGTCACAAAAGAGTTGGACGTGACCAAGTGACTTAGCATAAGCACCACCAATTAGATTTTGTCTTTCTACACAGTCTGGAGTTATTGGAAATGTGCCGTGGTTTCTTCTCCTCTTGGGATATATAAAAGTTGCCTTACTGTTTATTCTGGAGTTTTATTCCCATCTTCAACATGTCCAAGTGAAAGTGATTAAAGTGATTCCTGATCTGCACAAAATTTTATCTAGCAATATCCTCAGTACTGCCAGAACTTGTCTACCCAATTGGAGTCACCATCATTTTACCCAAAAGTGATATTATTGTAAAGTGTGATTTGTAGAAGCAAGGAAGTTAGATGGGTCTTGGGGCGGCCTTAAGGAGAAATGTCATGGCACAGAGAAGGAGATGTATGAGCAGAAGCTTCATATTTGTCTTCATATTTATGGAAAGTTATCATAGGAAATCAATCCTGAATATTCATTGGAAGGACTGATGCTGAAGCTGAAACTCTAGTACTTTGGCCACCTGATGCAAAGAACCCACTCACTGGAAAAGACCCTGAAGCTGGGAAAGATTGGAGGCAGGAGGAGAAGGGGATGACAGAGGATTAGATGGTTGGACAGCATCACCAACTTGATGGACATGAGTTTGGGCAAGCTCCAGGAGTTGGTGATGGATAGGGAAGCCTAGCATGCTGCAGCCCACGGGGTCGCAGAGTTGGACATGACTGAGCGACTGAACTGAACTGATCATGATTAGAGTACTTTTTTTATCCTTCTTCTATGAAGAAAACACCAGGGGTGGTTGGGAGGGAAGTCAGAAACTATAAGTAAGAGAAAATGGTACCAATAGTAAAGAATGTTGGCAGCACGACACCATGGCAGGACTGGATTTTAATGTAATACACTCATAAATTAGAATCCTTATTTGTTGTTGTTAAATCGCTAAGTCATGTCTAACTCTTTTGCAAACCCATGGACTGTAGTTTACCAGGCTCCTTTGTCCATGGAATTTCCCAGGCAAGAATACTGGAGTGGGTGGCCATTTCCTTCTCCAGGGGATCTTTCCTCCCCAGGGATCGAACTCACATCTCCTGTGTTGGCAGGTGGATTCTTTATTACTGAGCCAACAGTGAAGCCCAGAATCTCTAGTATGTCAATATTATGAAGCATTAGATTTCAGGTGAGAAGTTTACTTCACTTTTCTCATAAAATAGGAAATAATGATACAGGATTTTTGTATGGCTTAAATAAGACAAGCATAATAATGCACTGAGCATAATAATTGTCAAGGAATAAGATCCCTGGGGGAGAGAATGGCAATCCACTCCAGTATTCTTGCCTGGAGAATCCCCATGGACAGAGGAGCCTGGCAGACTACAGTCTATGGGGTTGCAAGGAGTCAGATATGACTGAGTGACTAAGAAGAAAACTTCAGCTATGATGGTTTTCTATTCAATCTTTCTTGAATAGATTTTTAAAAGCTAATGACCTTTAAATTTTTAAAGTTTTAACTTGATTTTTAAAAGTTAATGGCTTTCTTCACTCTGTAAGACAGACTCTAGGTGCATCTATGTCTCTTCAAATGACCCAACTGCATTCCTTTTCATGGCTGAGTAATATTCCACTGTATGTGGAGCTCAGCTCTGTGCTTTGTGGTGACCTAGACAGTGGGATGGAGGAGTTAGGAGGGAAGTCCAAGCAGGAGGGGATATATGTATACTTAGAGCTGATTCACTTCATTGTACAGCAGAAAATAGCACAACACTTTAAAGCAACTATATCCCAATTAAAACAAAATTTAATGACTTTCTGATATTTTGGCCCAGAGCTGTGAATATTCACCTGAGTCTGATAATAGTACCAGACCTACAGAATAATTTATTAGGTGTTTGAGATTAAAAAAAAAACTTTCAGTAATTTGCAGTTTCCTATGTAGATATTTCTCAAACTTCCCCTCTGCACAAAGAACTTGAGAGCTTGGCACTTCCTACAGTAAAGTCGTCTGCCTTATACTTTGCATAGCTCTCTCCATCCATGCTTCACGTCTTCTCCTCATCACACACCCAGCACAGAAAGCCATCTCTATCATGCCCAAAGGTGCACTGCTAACACCTCCCCCTCCCTGCACATTTCACTCCACTTTTCTCATCTCTCTTCAGCTCTCAATTACTTCTTTTGCTAACTACTTTTCTAAGGACTGTCCCAGAGAAAAACAAATATAATCTGATATTAGTTATATGTGAAATCTAAAAAATAATACAAATGAATTTATTAACAAAATAGAAATAGACTTACAGAATTGAAAACATACTTATGGTTACAGAGAAATCTATATGCAGGTCAAGAAGCAACAGCTAGAACCAGACATGGAACAACAGATGGGTTCCAAACTAGAAAAGGAGTATGTCAAGGCTGTATATTGTCACCCTGCTTATTTAACTTATATGCAGAATATATCATGCGAAATACCAGGCTGGATGAAGCACAAGCTGGAATCAAGATTGCCAGGAGAAAAATCAATAACCTCAGATATGCAGGTGACACCACCCTTATAGCAGAAAGCGAAGAAGAAATAAAGAGCCTCTTAATGAAAGTGAGAGAGGAGAGTGAAAAATTTGACTTAAAACTCAGTCCTAAAATCAGTCCTGAATATTCAGAGGTAGGACTGATGCTGAAGTTGAAACTCCAATACTTTGGCCACCTGATGCAAAGAACTGACTCACTGGAAAAGATCCTGATGCTGGGAAAGATTGAAGGCAGGAGAAGTAAGGGATGACACAGGATGAGATGGTTGGATGGTATCACCTACTCGATGGACATGAGGTTAAGCAACCTCCATTATTGGTGATGGACAGGGAAGCCTGGCATGCTACAGTCCATGGGGATCGCAAAGAGTCAGATATGACTGAGCAACTGAACTAAACTGAACTGATGGTTACCAAAGGGGAAGCGGGGTGAGAATAATTGAGAGTAGGGGATAAACAGATGCATTAATATGTGTAAAATAGATAAACAACAAGGACCCACTTTATAGCACAGGGAACAAGATTCAATACCTTAGAATAGCCTATAGTAGAAAAGAATTGGGGAAAAAAGTGTAGATGCATACATATGTATGTATAACCAAATAACTTTGTTGTATACCTAAAACTAACATAACATCATAAATCAACTAGACTTCAATTAAAAGAAAAGAACTGTCCCATGGTTCACATCATATAGAAAGAAAGTTCTCATGGTACCTGAACAGTTATATGGGAAAAGCTTCACACCAATTAAAATTTTGTATGAAACAAACTTTTGGGAGGAATGGATCATTGTACAGATTCAACTTGGCCTTCCAAGCTACCTTCTGTTAGTTGTCTTAAGATCTCTATCAGTCTTTTTCTTGGTTTCTTGGTCTATCTCATCCTTAATGGCCAATGTTAGTTTCCCATTATTTAACTCTAACACTGTGGTAGGCACTGTTCAAGAGCCTAATTTCATTGAACAGTTACTGCAACCCTGAAAGATTATCCCATTTTTACCTACAAGGATACTGAGGCTATTGAGATTACATATCTTGTTCCATAACTTGGCTCTGAAATGGAAGCCAAGTTTATGGTAAAAAAACAAAAAAGCAAAAACAGGATGGGTAGTTGATAGAACATCTGTAGTAAACAGGAAAATTCTGGTCAAAGACTGATTTTCTACCATGTTTCATTGAGTCCAAGAACCTCTAAGATTTCTGTTTTCCACGAAGCATAGAATCATACTTATCCTAATACCTCTGAGACCATTTCTTTGACTTATAAAGCCTTTGTATTAAAAATATCATTTCCACATATCTTGAGTCCAGTCATGGAAACAAGTGGTATCAAGTTTAGACAAAAAAACTCCTTACCTATCTCCTATTACTATATGAAAAAAGTGATGCTGAATTTTATTCGTAGGGTAGAGAGACATCCATATATACTTAAGATAGTTATATTTTGACTTGGTTAAATAACCCTTAGTAAGGGTTGACATCTATTTCTGCTTTATTGGTCATGCCAAATCCTTTGACTCTGTGGATCACAACAAACTGTGGAAAATTTTGAAATAGATGGGAATACCAGACCACCTGACCTGCCTCTTGAGAATCCTGTATGCAGGTCAGGAAGCAACAGTTAGAACTGGACATGGAACAACAGACTGGTTCCAAATAGGAAAAGGAGTACGTCAAGGCTGTATATTGTCACGTTGCTTATTTAACTGATATGCAGAGTACATCATAAGAAACGCTGGGCTGGAAGAAACACAAGCTGGAATCAAGATAGCTGGGAGAAATATCAATAACCTCAGATATGCAGATGACACCACCCTTACAGCAGAAAGTGAAGAGGAACTAAAAAGCCTCTTGATGAAAGTGAAAGAGGAGAGTGAAAAAGTTGGCTTAAAGAAACATTCAGAAAACATTCAGAAAACTAAGATCATGGCATCCAGTCCCATCACTTCATGGGAAATAGATGGGGAAACAGTGGAAATAGTGTCAGACTTTATTTTTTTGGGCTCCAAAATCACTGCAGATGGTGATTACAGCCATGAAATTAAAAAACGCTTACTCCTTGGATGAAAAGTTATGACCAACCTAGATAGCATGTTAAAAAGCAGAGACATTACTTTGCCAAAAGGTCCGTCTCATCAAGGCTATGGTTTTTCCAGTGGTCATGTATGGATGTGAGAGTGGAGTGCTGAAGAATTGATGCTTTTGAACTCTGGTGTTGGAGAAGACTCTTGAGAGTCCCTTGGACTGCAAGGAGATCCAACCAGTCCATCCTAAAGGAGCTCAGTCCTGGGTGTTCATTGGAAGGACTGATGTTGAAGCTGAAACTCCAATACTTTGGCCACCTCATGCGAAGAGTTGACTCATTGGAAAAGACCCTGATGCTGGGAGGGATTGGGGGCAGGAGGAGAAGGGGACGACAAGAGGATGAGATGGCTGGATGGCATCACCGACTCAATGGACATCAGCTTGAGTGAACTCCAGGAGTTGGTGATGGACAGGGAGGCCTGGTGTGCTGCGATTCATGGGGTTTCAAGGAGTTGGACACGACTGAGTGACTGAACTGAACTGAAGGGTTGAATAACATAATTCCTGGCTGCTTTTAGGTTTGGTTAATTGTAACAGAAACTCCAAATTGTTGTAATTGAAAGAAGACAGATTTTTTTTTTTTTTTTTTTTTTTTACTTCATCTGTAAAAACGGGATGAAGAAAGCTCAGGGCTGTTTTGGTGACTCCATAACTATTTGGGAACTTAGAAGCTTCCACTCCATCTTTGCCATGACTTGTTCTCACTTTCCAGGTCTCAAATGGGTGAATTTGTTTCCTGGGGGCGCTGTAACAAGGAAGCACACACTTGTGGCTTAAAGCAACAGAAATTGATTCTCTCACAGGACTGGAGACCAGATGTCTGGAATCTGAGCCCAAACCAGGAGGGCTGTACTTTCTCTGAAGGCATCTTGGGGACCATCCATTCCTTGCCTCTTCTAGCTCCTGGCGGCCTGGTCATTTCTTGGCTTGTGGCCACATCACTCCAAGCTCTGTCTCTATGGTCACATGTGACCTTCTTTTTTCTGTGGCAAATCTCCCTCAAGCTTCCTCATAAGGATGCATGTGTGATTGCATTTAGGGCCCATGTGGACAGTCCAATATGATCATGATCTTTAATCACAAACACAGAACTCTTGTTTAATGTATTAGAAGACATTCACAGGTTCTAGGGACTAGGATGTGGGTCTCTTTTGGGAACAGAAGGGCAGGGGCATTATCCAGCTTACCAAAATGAATTGCTAGCCATTTTACCTCTGTTTCAAGAAACAGAACTGATGAAGGGGAGGAGAAGGGACACACCCACTCCCTTGAACATGTTTCAAAAATTGCAGGCATCATGTCCTCTCATATTTTACCAACCACATGTCAGTTATCTTCAAGTCAGGCTGGGAATTAAAGTCTCATTCCAATTGACTATGATCTTGATTTTACATAGTAGGGCAGAAGAGATATCATGGGACAAAAATTACCAGTTATCACCTGCCATTTTGGCCACCTAGACATTCATATACACCTTTCTTTCCATAAGCCCTTCTTGCTCAGACTCTCCCCAGGGGAGAGATTTCCAAAGTCCATCAAGCCTGGAATATCTGAGTTGATGAGCAGTTATCTCATTTCTGACAGATACATATATGACTCCACACAGCCCAGTTATCTGCCCCCAACAAAAGTACACCTCAGTGCTCCAAAAACAAGGCAACTACATTAAAAACTTCCATCTAGAATATGGAGAATGGGAAACAGAACCCTCCTGGAAGTTACCATGCCCTGCTGGGCAGAAATAACGATGACTACTTTGGTTAAGCAGAGTAAGTTTCCAGTTCACCCTGTCTTAAAGCGCCTCTGAGTGGACTTCCCTGAACACTCTTCTCTGTGGCTCCTCTGAGGTGGACCCTGGAGGAAGTGTCTTTTTTTAATCCTCATGGCTTTCATAGCCTGCTCCTCACTGGTAATGGTTTGGAGGCCAAGCAAATGGCTTGTTTCAATCCCAACTATTTTGGGATTGAACAGGATTTGGGTTTTTCTGGTAATATAAGGTCCTCAAAAATCTAGTGGACTTCCAGTGTATCTGCTTATGGTCAGTTCTCTGTGTTAATAATGACAGATAAAAATCTCATAGAGTCAGAGTTTTTAAGATTGAAGAAACACAGGTCTTTTACTTGTTGCTTCTGGGCTGTCTGCCCATCTCCCCTTCTTTCATGTTTCAGCCTGGTTTTCTCAAAGCCATCTGAAGCGAAGAGCCAGGGTGGGAGACAAAACTCTTCATCTGATTTTCTGACCTGGCTCCAATCGTCTGGCAAAGAACAATTAACCATAGATGCTTAGGGAAGACTCTGAGGCACCATCTTATCTTTTGCTAACTCTATCCCTTTGCAGCCTTTACCTAAAACTGCTCCATTCTGAGATACAAAAGCAGTTAGCCTTTTCAGTCTCAAAAGGTTCAAACTACTGACTGTTAGGAATATGGACTTGGGACCCAAATCACCTAGATCAAAGCTGGTCCCTTACTTATCAAATGTGTAACTAGCAAGTTACTTAATCCCATTGGTCCTCATCTGCAAAATGGGGCTGAAAACAGTATCTACTTCATTGTATTTGAAGATTAAGTTACTTAAGGCATATAAAACACTACAATGGTGCCTGGCACAGAGTAAACAGCTTGTATCTGTAGTTAGCATTAACTTACTCTTGAAAAACTTGAGGATGTAGTTTATTACCAGATCGATGAGCTCTCAATTGAATTTACCTTCTTTGTAGACTCTGCTAAAGCAGCAAGCAGTAATAAACATAAGACAACATCTTGAATTTTTCCTATGATTTCCCCTAATGCCGGAGCCACAATAAGTGGTCTGCTTTCTAATATACCATAGTAATCATTTCATCAAATATTTTGCCATAATATAACAAGAGTATTTAACTTTTCAGCTTCCATTGTCTGAGGCATCAGCACCTGCATTTTAGGTTTTTTTATAGCCAACATTCTACTTTCAGGCATCAAATTCTGTGTCCATAGGGTTTATATTTGTCGGCTCCTAATAGAGATCTTAAATACAGGAAACCTAAACACGATGAATCTTCACTTCCTTTTGCCTCGAGTCTGTATTGAGGTAGTATAAATGATTCCATGATGATTCCATCGTTGGATCTGGGACACATGTTGCTTCCGGTTGTGGCTCAGTGGTAAAGCATTACCTGCCAATGCAGGAGACACTGGTTCGATCCCTGATGCAGAAGATCCCACATGCCCCAGAGCAACTGAGCCTGTGCACTTCCACTCCTAGGGCTGCACTCTAGAACCGGGGAGCTGCAACCATAACCAGTGAGCCCAAGTGCCATCAACTGCTGAAACCCACACGCCTAGAGCCCCACGCTCCACAAGAGAAGCCACTGCAATGAGAAGCCCTAACACTGCAACTAGAGAAAAGCTCGCTCAACAACAAAGACCCAGCACGGCCAAAAATAAATAATTAATTTTTAAAAATGCCTAACACATAACCTTTTATTCTGTCTTTATTCCTTACCATACAAAAATGTAAAACCAGTGGGTGTGTACGTATTTAAAGAAAAAAACAAAACCCAATTGCAAAGCAATTATCCTTCAATTAAAAATAAATAAATTTAGTGAAAAAAATCCTAATAGGGTATATCGAATTACAGATCGTCCTGAAAGAATTTATGACTTTCCCTTAGCATATAATTGCATTTCCTAAAATTAGAATTAACTTACATTTGTATTAAGAAAAAATAAGAACCAAACTGTTTGCATGTTTGCATGACATACAGTTGGTAGAAGCTTTTTTATTTATATAAATAAAATACTTATTTTAACCCCTATGCTTCTTAAACTTACATATGGTAAAATTATATTCTTAGAAGGTATAATGACCAAAATATGAGTTAAAATGAAAGACAGGATGTTTACTTTAGTATACTAAACATTTAGAGGAGATGTGAAAGGTTGAACATTTTTCATCAATTTTTTTTTCCTTTCTCCTTTTCAGTTTACCTTCATGAGAAAAAGAAAATTGAATAAGCCAACAACTAATATTTGGGGTTTTTTAACTGCCACAAAAATTCAAATTAGAAAAAATTACTAATGAACTAAAGAAGAATATATAAACGGTTTGTTTTGTTTCTTCATCAACCAACATTGCTGTATCTGTGCCTAAGCTTTTTTTCTTTTTCTTTTTTTTGGTTGGTTGGTTTTGTTTGGTTTTGTTTTGGGTGATGTTCAGCATTTTGTGTCCTGATAGGAATTTTAATGAATGTAAAACAAAAGCACTGGTACCAAGCTGAGCCCCATGGATGAATCAGGTAGGCGTGTGTATTCACAGCACCGATTACTAACAATTTTCTTACTTTTGGACAATTGGACAATTGCCCAAATGTCGGTCAATCAGACATGACACCAGAGAGGTATATTTTTAAAAGATCCTGGACACATTTTTTTAAAATAGGTAGACTTCAGGGATGGAATTAAAAGAAAATTTACAAGACCACTAAGCAAGCCTGAAATACTCTGCACAGTTTCTCTGCTTCAGACACAATGGATGCAGAAGCAGGATCCAGCCTGAGAAAGTGTCTGCTTCAGACAGTAACTCTTCAACTTGTCACTGAAATAAAGTGCTTCCTTGAAGCCAGGAGGCATTAACCATTTCCTTTTGCAGTCAGTCCAGGTTTTAAAGAGAGTAACAGCTCATTAATTTTTTCCCTTCATCTTTAGAATACTAATGTGGGCAACAGGTATTCAGAGTTTATGAGTAGAACATTTTACAACAAAAAAACGAAATTTCTGTAAGTTCCAACAGGGCACAAAAGACACATGACCCATTTGTGTTGGTTAATGCTTGGTTATATCTTACTTAACCTTGTCCAGAAAGGATTTAAGGCAACCAACTGGAATTTTCAGTTTAATGCATAGCCCTTCCCCTCATCTGAAGGTGACTTTGATACCTGAGTAACTCTTTTTCGGTCTCGGTTTTGCATGGGCTAAAAAACTAAGATGGGCCTTCCTTAGCTCCTGCTTTAACACTCTCCACAGGTTCTGTATCCTCCATGGTCAAGTTCTTTAAGATGGCCTATGAGCTCTTCATGGTCTCACCTCCTGCCTAAGTTTTACGTTTTCTCTAATAGCATATAGGTTTCCCCCATGGCTCAGTGGATAAAGAATCTGCCTTCAATACAGGAGATACAGGAGATGTGCATTTAATCCCTGGGTCAGGAAGATTCCCTGTAGTAGGAAATGGCAACTCACTCCAGTATTCTCGCCTGAAAAATCCCATTAACAGAGAAGCCTGGCAGGCTACAGACCAAGGGGTTGCAGAGTCAGACACAACTGAGCACAGAATGTAGCATATGACTTAGCCAGAACATTAAACAAAATATTTTAAGAACATTCTAGTGGACGGAAAGCAGATCCACACAAAATCGAAGTTTAACTGATGACCAAGTGCTTTGTTTAAGGTATTGGCCAATTGTGCATTATTTTATTGCTCTTTGTGTATATTAAAGTATTTGTGTTGAATTTTAGAATGATTAGTACTTTTTAAATTTATAATTATTTTTCTGTTTTGCACAACCATAGAGCAAAAATTTTGAATAGCATAAATGTCCAAAAAATGATATTTTGCTTAAATTAACTGCAGTAGATTATAATATAGTGGATGCATGGTATGATTTCATTTTACAAAAAATATATAAGAATATATAGAAATCATAAAAAGGACATGGAAAATATTCAGCAAGATAGTTTCTGCAATCATATTTGAATGGGTGGGATTATTGTATCCTTTGTATTTACACTATTCTTTCTGCAGTGCTAATTCATTACTTTTTTTTAATAAGGAAAAAGTAATGGAAGAAACTGATGATGAAAGAAGCTACCTTCTAACAAGTGAGAGTTTACTGTGTGCTGGACTCTGTGACAAGTTTTAGTTTTAATTGTCTGCTTTAATCCTCAATAATTCTGTGTGGTATATATGATGAATATTATTTTATAAATGTGAAATAGGAACTTAAATATGCCAAGTTCAAGTTCAAGACCATATTGTCAGCTATGTCTTGAGATGGGATTTGTACATAGATAGTCATTATAATTCCTGCTACTGATGGATATTTGGGTTGTGCTTTCAACTATTTAAATAGCCCAAGGAAGAAATACATAGCTAAGACCCTGATGTTGCGAAAGATTGAAGACAGGAGGAGAAGGGAATGACAGAGGATGAGTTGGATGGATGGCATCACTGACTTAATGGACATGAGAGTGAGCAAGTTCTGGGAGATGGTAAAGGATAGGGAAGTCTGGCGTGCTGCAGTCCATGGAGTCACAAAGAGCCCAACATGACTTAGTAACTGAACAGCAATAGCAAATTAATTCAAAATTTTAAAAGCAAAATTAAAAAGCCATTTTACAAATCAATAATTCTTCAAGTCATAAGGACTGTTTGTTTCATGGTGCACCAAAATGAGCAAACTTTGAAGAAGAAAAAGTAACTAGAGACTCTCATTTCAACACAAAAATTTTCTTAAGCAAATTGTTATATTGATCAGTCATTCAAAGAAATTTACAATCAAGTTACTTTAGAGATAAATTATCCAGAATCCTTTGGCCACCATAGGCACTACTTGGCTCCCACTATAGCCATTTGGACGACTTACCTCATACTCCCACATACAGCAAGGACTGTTGGAATCTTGACCTTCCCCCATGCCCTAGAATTTTCTTTCTACTGCTTAGTAATTCTTATTAAATCTTCAAGATTTTGATTCTTCTCCCACAACAAGCTTCCATTTCCAAACTGAAGATGTTGTTCGGTTGCTCAGTCATGTCCGACTCTTTTCGACCCCATGGACTGCAGCACACCAGGCTTCCCTGTGTGTACTTCACTATCTCCTGGAGTTTGCTCAATGGCAACCCACTACAGTATTCTTGCCTGGAGAGTCCTCCGGACAGAGGAGCCTACTGGGTTGCCGTCTATGAGGTCGCAGAGTCGGACACGACTGAAGCAACTTAGCAGCAACAGCATGTCCATTGAGTCTATCATGCTGTCCAACCAGTTGAGGTAAACATCAGTATTCTCACATCAGATGTTAGAATAATAGCTAATACGGCAAATCAAGTGGCCAAGCCAATTTGGCCTTGGCCAATCAAAACAGATCCAGCTACACAGCAGTCCCTGCTGGAAAGATCACATTGTCTATTATCTCTCCAATGGATACCTAAGCTCCTTGAGGACAGATTAAATCTGATATTTAATTTCCTATCACAGGGCATATTGGCTGTACTGGAGCTGAATTAGGATAGCAAATGGAGCGGTTCTCAAGCATATCCTCCTCTTTCTTTGGTTTAGAATGTTCAAGGAACTTCTTACCCATCATAGAACATGTGGTATTCACAGAAACAGTGCTTTGGTTACATGCCTGATTTTCCTGGAGCTCCAAAACATCATGGGAAAGTGCATGGAACCTGCTCACCATTGGTGTTGCATATATGCGGAGAATCCCATGGACAGAGGAGTCTGGCAGGCTACAGTCCATGGGGTCCCAAGAGTCGGACATGACTTAGCAACTAAACCACCACCACCATACCTAGTAAAGGGTTGAAGGTGAGGGTGAGGAGCCAGGCTTCACTAGGAGACCTTGGGGTCCCTAAAGGAAAAAGCACCACGTCAAATCTGGCAGGCAGGGCTGGGCCTCTCACTGTGGCCACTTGTGAAAGGGGAGCAATTGCTCCAGGTACAAGAGAGGTGGCTAATTACCAACTCCCCACTCAACACTCATCAAACCAATCCAGAATATCTGTATATTAAAAAAATAAAATTAGAATATCACCTGGGGGAAATTCCTGGTGGTCCAATGGTTAAGAATCTGCCTGCTAGTGCAGAGGACGCTGGTTCAATCCCTTGTCCAGGAAGATTCCACGTGTCACAAGGCCACTGAGCTTGGGAGCCACCACTAACGAAACCTGCACACTGCAGGGCCTGTGCTCCCCAACAAGAGAAACCAGCACGATGACAGGTTCTCTCGCTGCAACTAGAGAGTAACCCTCGCTCTCTACAAGTAGAGAAAAACTGCAGGCAGCAATGGAGACTGAGAGCTGCAAAAATCAATAAATAATAAATAAATTAAAAAAAAAAAGAATATCACCAGAGGCCCATTCATTTCTCAACGAGATCCACCCCTCCCTGCTAAAGGGCACTGATGGGGGAAATGTAGACACATTTCCCAGTCTGTGGAGACAGAGTCATCAAAATTCAAGGTCAGACATGTGAGTGCTCAAGGAAAGTATGAGAATCCCATTTCCTGAGGGTGTGGACAGGCAGGACCTCTCCATCCCGCTGGTGCTGCACTATATTATTTCGGTGGCCATAACAAATTAGCACATACTCTGTGGCTTACAACAACATGAACTTATGATTTTATAGCTCAGAAATCTGACATGAATTTCTTGGGACTGAAATCAAGATGTCAGCATGGTTGTGCTCCTGCTGAAGCCTCTAGTGGAGTGTTTCTTACCTTGCCTTTTTCAGCTTCTACAGGTCACTCACATTCTTCAGATGATGGCCTCTTCAAAGGCCTGCAATGGTAGGTCAAATCCTTCTGACTTTGCATCAATCTGACCTCCTCTTTTGTCAATCTCTTGCATCTAGAGATACCTGTGATTACATTAGGCCCACCGAGATAATCCAGAATACTTGCCTTATTTTAAGCTCAATTGACTAGTGACCTTAATTCAATCTGTGATTCTCTACTATTCAAGAAAGTAGGGGCTTGGAGAATCAACAAATAGAATTGCTGAATGACATCAGATTTGTTGTTACTGACTATCTATCACGGACCCACTACTCTCCAAAACAATCTCCAAGGTTGGATAACAAGGATTAAAGCAGTTTTTCAGTAATTACGTGATAAATGAACACATGAGTGAATGCTCTAATCTCAGGTAACATTTGTCAGAGTGGACAGATTACTTCTGAGTAGGTTTAAAAAATAATTCTGAAATTATATTTCTGGAAAGACCAAAGTATATTTCCTCTTTTGTTTAAACTAACTTTCTCTGGCACACCCATCCTTCTAAACTTATTCTTTATTTTATTTTTTAATGGGAAAACCAAAGTTTAATAACATGCATACATGGGAGAGACAAAGGAAAACTGAGTAACTCCTGCTATTTATTTCAGAATTGAATTCAAATACATTATTGGTTAACTAGAGGGTGAATATTTTTCCTTTTTAAAAGAAAATCAGTGTTTGTATTAGTTACCTGACCTATAAAATCAATTTGAAAAAGACAGTTTATTATACACACAGAAAAGCTATAAAACAATGGTGATTCCATAACTTCATGTAGACATATAAATTCAATGTGATTGTGGCTCTTAATTAAAGATAGAGCACCATAATTATTATAATACACCCACCATGTGATGTTAAACCTTAAACTAGTTTCTCCAAGAAAATTTCTTAATTGAACATTAAAGGATGGGTTGTAGATCTGGGTGGAAGATGTTTTCTATCCTTTACTTGAGGATGACAAGAGGAGACAATATATTTTATTCCGGACACTGAAAATGTTTACTACTCTTAAATGTTATCACAGATGATAGTCAGTTTTGGGGGAATCTGCTTGAGAGTATTTGAAATAACATGTCAATACATAATATTGTACATCAACTATGGGCTTCCCTGGTGACCCATTGGTAAAGAACCCACCTGCCGATACGGGAGTCATAAGAGATGAGGTTTCAATCCTGGGGTCAGAAAGACCCCCTAAAGAAGGAAATGACAACCCACTCCAGGGTTCTTGCCTGGGAAATCCCACAGACATAGGAGCCTGGGGGCTACAGTCCATGGGGTCACAAGAGAGCAGGACATGACTTAGTGACTAAACAACAGTGGCAACTATATTTCAATAAAAGATAATAAAATAAAAATAAATTTTAAATAAGCAAAAATTTACATATATCTCCATATAAATCCCATGGACAAAGGAACCTTGTGGGCTATAGTCTGTGGGCTCCCAAAAAGTCGGACACAACTGAATTAACACGTATGCAATCTGTAAAAATAATGAATCCAAATGCTGCACATCTGAAACTAATATAATATGGTAAATCAACTAACTTCAATAAATAATAAATATGTCAAATATTTCTATATAAAATGAGTGGTATTTAAAATAATTTGTGATCAAAAGAATTTTAAATTCTGATTGCTTCTCCTTATATTTTCCCTACTATTTTTATGCTAATAAAATTCATTTGTTTGTTCAATGGATTTCTTGGGGACCTATTTGTTCTTGAAGTTAGAAACATAAAGATAAAGAAGACCCAGTTCCTGTCTCTCGAGAGGTAGAGGTGACCAGGTATGGTAATTAAAAAAGGCAGTGTAGGGAAATTGGCAGAGGTTGGGTCATGGGCATAGGTTGTCTAAGGTGTCATGCGGGCAAAACTCCACTGGTGGCAGGACAGAGAGCTCAGAGAAAGGGGTTGGAGGCAGACAGAAGCAAGAGAGGTGGGTTCAGCAATGCTTCAGAGGGTCAAGAACATGAGCTTTAGACTCTAGAAGGCCCAAATAGCTTGAAAAATCATGTCTGCCAAGTCACCTTCTCTTTCCAAGTCTCAGTGTCCTTTCCTTTTAAAGTAGGGGCATCAGTAGTAACTCCTGTGGGTTCATTGTAAGGAGCAATGCAGAGACAGGGCTTAGCACATGCCTGGCACTAGCAAACCTTCTGTGACAATTGGCTGCCTTTTAAAAACATTATTAATATAGAAGGAGGAGGGAGGCAAGGAAGAGGAGGAAGGGAAGCTAAGGACAAGGAAGGAGGAAGAGATTCAAGGGCACATCTCTTGATGAGATGCTCAGTGCCTGCTGCTACAGGGCTACGCAAATGGCTACTAATGGCTGAGCAAAGCTTCAGGCATTAGGAAGAAGTGAACCAGGGTGGAAAGCAAACGCCAGCCTCTTGTGGAGGCTTGAACCGATACTAGGCAGGAAACCAAGGACACTGCATCTATTTAAAGCTTCAAAATGAATCAAGTCACAAAATGCCAGGGAGACCAGTGACCTGGAGGAACCACTGACATGACTGGGAGCCCCAGGCAGTCAGCAAGGGGAATTCAGGGAGTAACTCATGAACCCAGACCTGTCTCCCAGAGCACACCCCCTTCATCCAGAAGAGGGACAGCCTGTGGGACTGGGGATGCTTAAATATTTTGTCTGTATTGTGCCAGTTTCATTTGGGAACCTGAGTGAGATCCACTTTGCAGAAGGCAATTATAGGGAGATGGTAATAACAAGATCTAGGAAAATGAGATAAGGAGCTCACAAAAGAATGTGGGAAAGCTGAACACATAAAAACAATATACCACTCTGCAAGCCATTAGATGAATCCGCAAACAAAACTCTATACGAGGGAGCAAGCAGGTAGCCAGTGTTTGGGGAGCTGAGGGGAGAGTGCAATCAGTCACCTTGGATGGAGGCAGGAGAGGGCTGGAGGAGGATGGGAATCTGGAGTCAGAGGATACTTTCACCAGGAGAGCAGAGGAAAGAGACATTCTGAGTGAGGGAACAGAAAGAGCAGTCATGCGCGTGTGAAAATGGATGGCAAATTTAGGACACCGGGTCTGGTGGTTAGAGCATCAAGGATATGTGTAGCAATGACTTGGTGATGGAAGGAAGGAAAGCAAAGGAGATGAGAGTAAAAGACTGTTCTGTGACGTGTTCCCATGTGCCATGTGTATCGATAAACTTGTTTTTAGAAATATATTATTCAGTGTGTAAGGGTCACAGTGACTACATGACCCTATATGTATTTTGGTTATTAGGGTTTTTCTTCCTTTCATGGATTGTGCTTTTGGCTTCCTGTACCAAATCTTAAGAGACTTCCCAGGTGGCACTAGTGGTAAAGAATCTGCCGCTCATGGAGGAGACTCCAGAGACGCAGGTTCGATCCCTGGGTTAGGAAGATCCCCTGGAGGAGGAAATGGCAACCCACTCCAGCATTCTTGCCTGGAAAATTCCAGGGACAGAGGAACCTGGTGGGTTATAGTCCATGGGGCTGCAAAGAGTCAGACATGACAGCACACACTCACATATATGATACGTAGTATTTTGCTTTACAGTTTACACAACAAGTGCATGTCTCATTAAATTTTTATAGCAGCACAGGAAGGCAGGTCTTACCATCCCTGGATTTGCAAATGAAAATAAAATTTGAAAAATCACTAGTAAGTTGCATGCCTGGGGTTACTGTATATTGACTGAGACTGGCTGCCTCCCTATTCATTCATATTCAGCAAACATGTACTGAGTTCCTTCTCTACTGCCAAGTGCTCTGATAGATGCTGGGAATACAAAGAATGCTCAGATGAATACACAGAAAGGAGGGGAAACTATTATATAAACAATGAATTAAAATACATTGAAGTCAGAACTACTACAAGGATGTGCATAGCACTGCATTCAGAATATGCACACAGAGACTCAGAAAGAGCTGCCCAGAATCAGTGCCACCTGAACTATGAGCGTTTAGGGGAGGAAGAGAGAAAGGTTGGTCCAGGTCTGGGACTTGCATGGGCAAAGCCATGGAAATACGAGAGAGTACTATGTGAGGCCAGTCTGTGAGAAGCGCAGGAAGGCTAGTCTTGGCTGGCAGATAAAAGATACAGGAGCTAGATGAGAAAAAAAAGTCTTTGCAGGCTACACTTGAGGGTTTGAGTTTTCATGGTCTAAGTGCCTGCGATCCACTGGAAGATTTTAATTGTGTGAGCGACAAGATCAGATTTGCTAGTCAGAAAGCACACTCTGGCAGCAGTTCAGTGGGTGGAAAGGAAAGTGGTTACCCTGGAGACAGGCAGACCCAGGAGAAAACTATGACAATAATCCAGGAGAGAGAAAATGAGGATAGTGGTTGGAGGAACAGGCAGATTCAAAGACGTTTTGGAAAATTCACTGGGTAAAAGTGCTGAATGAAAGGAAGATTCACGAATAATGGTCAGGTTTCTGGCTTGGGCATCTAGGTGAATGGTAAATGAATCAAGAAGTGGAGTTCCAAAGAAACAGAAGATTTGGAGGAAAATATTATGAGTATGTGCGGGATGAGTCCAATTTGAGGTGCCTCTGGGACTTCTACAGGATGTGGTTAATATATGTAAAGTTCAGAACAGAAGTTATGACTGAAGACATAGATTTAAGAGTGATCATCAAATGGTTGTTGAGATTTCGACTATCTCCAAAACTACAAGATCCGAGTATCACTGATCCTAACCAATTCATTTGCACCATCTCTGAAGTACTAGATCAAGCTTGGTTCCTAAGTACAAATTAGCGTAGCAGCTCAGTAAACAATGTCTCTGGGTTTCTGGAAAGAAAGATGTTCAGTCACCATAAGGCCCAGAATTAATGAAAAGTCACAGAAATAATAGCTCTATTCTCCAGTTGCTTTTGAACCTCAAATCACTCTTTGGCAACAAGGTAATAATTTACAGAAACTGCTGAAAAGACCTTCTGGTAAATGGGGCAGCAAAAAGAGTTTGTTTTTAATATTCATTCTAAACCATATATGTGGTTGTATTTTGAAACTGCTAGTTCACATTCTTGACCTGAATTCCTTTTCTAATTGGAAAGTCAATTTTGATTTTGATTATAGGATATAATTTCTTTAGAAAAAATCTTCCATGAAAGTTGGTTCCTTCTCATTGTTCTTTTTTAAATTAGATAAAATGGGTAAGAATTGGATGATATGTGCTTATGTAATAAATGTTAGTTTGCCTAAATTTTAATTAGAAGGAAGTTCTTGAAAGAAAAATATTCCTGCTCAGCTGTGAACAAACATCAACAACATAACTTCAAAATCAAGTGGAACATTCTTATTTCTTTTAGGTTGGGTAGTGATGATTATAATGACCATAATGTTAGCCCAGAGCACTATAGTCATTAATGCTTGGGAAAAAACACTAAAAATCAATATTCTGTCCCCAAATTGTCACAGATATGAGACAATTAGTCCCACTACTTTTTTGTTTCCATCCCCCACGCTTCCAAATTTGGATCGAAGTGGAAAGAGTAGAAAATTCATCTGTCACTACCCATATTTTGTCACCAGAATGAATATCAAGGAGGAAGGAAGGAAAAGAAAACAAAAGCTTTACACATTTAATCTTCTCATGATAGTTTTCACAATAATCCTGTTCTGAGGATTCACAGAGCTAATATATTTAAAACTATTAAAACAATAATAGTAAAACAATTAAAGCAGTATTACAAGATAGATGCTCCATAAGTATTCAATAGTTTTATTGCTAAGTAGATACATCTCCAGGCTTTATCTAAGGAATCCCATATCCAGGAGGTTAAACATCTCTCCAAAATGACATAGCTGGTAAGGGATATGGGTCCAGGGTGAGAATCCAGGTCTGCCTGCCTCCAGATCTTCTGCTCCTTCTATTGTTCTATACTGCCACTAAGTCACAAGTAAGTTTAGTCCCTACCGAAAACAATATTCCTGACAGTATATTCTCATGCAGACACTACTGAAATAGGTGCATAAAAAACCCAGCTTCTATCCTTTGATAACTGATGCCAAATAATCTTTCCATTTACCTCTGTCTTAGTTTTCTCATTTGGAACAATAGAGATATCACTACTTTTCTTCTTTGCCAATATACTATCCAAATATTCAGTATAGTGTAACATAGTTTCTATGGTATTACTTCGATATACAGAATCCTTTTGGATCTTCAGAACAGAGCTAATTTGATCTAATGGACGGCACATTGATTTTTCCATTCCACAAACTTGGACATATTACTTAAACTAATGAAATTCGTTGAGTCTCTGTTTTCTCACTTATGAAAAAAGCTAGAGATTCAATTAGATGTTCTCTGGGTTCTTCAACCATCTTATGAAATGGGGTTATGTGGGAATTATTCCAAAGTTTAGATACAAGAAAGGGCTCAAAGAAGATCAGTGGTTTTCCCCAAGGATGTTTAGAAAATAAATGATGAAATCCTAGGAACTGGAATTTTTGACTCCTAATACAATTTCCTTTCTATTCTACTGAGCTACACTTTATCTGATGGTCAAAGACACATTAATGATGCTTGATATGAGTGATGATCTAACTCAACAGATGAATGCTTTTGCCTTTAGGCTGACTGATAAACTTCAAAGTAATTAGCATCTTACAACTAAGCTGAGATCTGAGTGACGTTGGTGACCTGCCAAAAGAAAACAGCTGGCACCAGGCTTTGTAAGTTGCCCTTCATCAGCAAGCTTCACTTTACCCCAGCAAAGTCCACTCTACCTCTACCTGAATTGCCCTCTTGAAACAAGCAAGCAGTGTCGTCTTTCTCTTGAATTGGCTGGCACTGCTGTGATATCACTTATCACATGATATTCCAAAAGGCAATTGTGATCTCTAGCTTCAAGCTGTTGGCAATCAACTTGGAGAAAATGAAGTTTGATGTTAAGCATTTGGCAGCTTCTATCATAGCTGGATTGAATAAAAGGGTCCTTAAATCACCTGGAATATCTGAGCTCTGTATAAATGTGACTCAGTATTTAAACTGGGTGAGAAGTCCTAAAGCCTCAGGTTTCACAAAAGGAGAACTTCAACTGTCAAAGCTATCAAGATCTTGGGAATTATTTAGTTTAGCTAATTTATTTTGTAAATGAAGAATTTACCACATTTATGAGGGTGGGAGAAGAAGGAATTGGAGCTAGAGTCATTTATTTTAGGGAACTACAAAAGTAAATGAATACTTGGCAAACACTAACAACGTGAGAGGAACTGTGCGTTTTCTAAATGCATGTTGATGTTCCCCCATGTAAATCCAAACCATTCTAGCATTGCTTCGTCAGTAAGTATCCCAGCCTTTAGGCAAGGTAGAAACCAATAGGGAACCAAATGCAGTGACCCTTCCTCCTTTCTTGCTTTAACCATTACCCACCAGCTTCTCTGGTCCAGTTTTCACATTGCTCACCCCTGACCATGACCTTCTTAAGGCACTTATGTCCCCTCCAAAAACAGACTAACAAGGCAACTCAGACCTACCTGCTATAGATTGAATAGCTGTGTCACCCCGTCACCCCAAAATTCATATGTTGATATTTGAACGGCCAATGTGGTAGTATTAGGAGGTGAAGCTTCTGGGAGGGGAGAATAGTATCCTCATGAATGGGGTTAATATTCTGGTAAAACAGACCCTGGAGAGCTCTCTCAGCCCTTCCACTGTGAGAACACAGCTAAAAGATGGTTCCTATGAACCAGGAAATGGAGCTCTCACCAGACACTGAATCTGCTGATGCCTTGACCCTGAACTTTCCAGCCTCCAGAACAGTGAGAAATAAATTTCTGTTTCAGCTCCCAGTCTATGCAATTCTGTTATAGCAGCCTAAACAGATGAACACACTGCCTGTGATTTTCTAATAAAGTGTTCTCCCCTCTCCTCTCTCCATCTCTCTCAGTGGCCCTATGCTGCTTTCAACCAGTTGTATTTCTGGTTTGGAGAGCAGCAAGAATGCAAGGGCCTTTGGAACAATTAACGTGCTCTCTACTGTATGTGCTTCAAAGAAAGAGTAATAATCAGTTTTGTGAACAAAATGGCACACTCACTGAGGTGATGCTGTGAAAACTTTTCTCTAGGACACGCCTGTTTTCAGCTCACAAACCTCCATCCAGCCGTCCTTAACCAGCTCAGGGTACACGGCCTGACCTTCCAATCACAGCTTCAACTGGATGAAAGGGGATGGGGAGGGACTTGGCAGGTCCAAAGCCTTAGTATTCCAGAAAAAGAAAGTGGCTGTTACCCGCCAAAAAGACCTAAATCTGTTTGGTGTGGAAATGTGATTTTCCTGGGTGATCTGTCAAACAAATCTCATTATTCCATAGGATCATATCATTCTCCCCCTACTGCCTCCCCATTTTCCAACCCCAAACAAAATAATGGATTAACCTGATGCTTTTTCCCTCCCTCTGCCTTCAAACTGCAAGATGATATTTTTGGGTGTCTTTTCTCTTTTAAGACTGCTTTGATATTCGGCATAACCTGAGCTCCATCTGGATAAAAGCATGAGTTAGGAGAAGATACTCAGAGAATCACAATACTGAGTCTAGAGCCTCCAGGGAGGAGCCAGGTTGAAAAGCTTACCAAGGAAAGAGTCATCTGATATAATTTAAGGCACAGAATTCTCACCAGCCTGGATGGAAAGTGAGAATGTGAGCAAGCTGCTTCTCATTGAGAACATAAGACATTGGCTCAAAAGTCTTGTGTTTTCTGTTTAATAAATTAAAGAAACCATCACAAATGGAACCTAGAGTTGAGTGACCACATCATAATTCACTCATTGCCTGTGATGAATAAGCCACCTGTTTTTGATGGAGACATTCCCCAAAGTAACATTAAAGTAATGAGAATCATTGGGAATTATTCTTTCTAGAGAAAGATGAGGCTACTGACCCACCAAGAGCAATCAGGATTGTTTTTAGCAGTGAGAAAGGATTTGCAACATAACAAATGGGAGCTAACTGAAAGTGCTGACCCATAGCCGTGAAGCAGAGAACATCCAGCAGAAGTTTAAGTGTGTTAGTAAATGTTCCTGTATCATCGCTGCCATAGCAATTCCCATTCCAACAAATCAAAAAGGAGGGCCCAGGTTTGATGAAACCTGCCTGCAATGCAGGATACTGGATTTGATCCCTGGGTTGGGAAGATTCTCTGGAGAAGGGAATGGCTATGCACTCCATTATTCTTACCTGGAGAATCCCATGGACCGAGGAGTCTGGCTAGATACAGTCCATGGTGTCACAAAAAGTCAGACACAACTGAGCCACTAACACACACAAAATGATTAATGCTTGATGCCTGCCCTCCATACACACAAAAACAGTCTTTGTCATGGCAATCCCTCCCGCCAAATTACAACTGTATCAGTGATAAAATCTGATACTGAAATAATGTATACACACACATGCACACACACAAAATTGAATGAAAACACACAAAGTAAAAGGAAATAGGGAAATGACTAATTTCGAAACTAAATGTTTTCAAAACTAACCTCCATATTCCTAGATTGCCACTCTCTAGACAATAATAAGTTGAACAAATACATATTATAACATAGGCAGAGCTGAAATGTATGTTACCGGCAGTATTTTAATATGTGCAGTAGTGGAGCAGGGAGTGAATTTCTGTTCTGGGCACTGAGGAAGTAGTTTGTATCAGACTCACCCTCTGATAGAACAACTATAAAATCTGTGTATGTGTATGCTTGAAGTCAAAGTGTTACCCATTCAGTCATGTCTGACTTTTTGTGACCCCATGGACTGTAATCCATCAGGCTCCTCTGTCCATGGGATTCTCCAGGCAAGAATACTGGAGTGGGTTGCCATTTCCTCCTCCAGGGGATCTTCCTGACCCAGTGATGGAACTGGGTCTGCTGCATGTAGGCGGGTTCTTTACCCCTGAGCCAACGAGGAAGCTACCAGGGAAGCCCCATGTGTGTGTCTAACTATTTGAATATTACAGAAAGAAACCAATGCAGTTAAGAGTTGAGAACTCTAAGAGGACTCCTCTGGTGGTCCAGTGGTTAAGACTGCATTAAAATTGCAGGGAGCGCCAATTCCATCCCTGGCCAGGGAACTAAGATCCTGTGTGCTGTCTGGCCAAAATAAATAAAGAGTTGAGGACTCTAAATCCTGAATCCCTGTAAATTTTGCCAGGATTCCAGAGAAAAGGGAGCTATTTCGATGTGAGCCCCACAAACCCTTAGGGAACAGTCTGATCTGGGACACAAAGCATGGAAGCAAAACAGAAAACAATGGCATAGGGTTTGTAGCACTCACTGCACTGCCGTGGATTCGCAAAGAGTCAGACACAAATTAGACTGAGCAACAATAACGGCCCTACACTGCAGAGATAAAAAGCAAAGTTTTAACTGAGGAAACAAGAAAAGATTTGGAAACAAGTGACATGTGATGTAGAAAGGGTAGTGCTTAAGGGGGAAAATTTTAAGCCTTAAGTAAATTTACTTGCAGAGGGAGAAAAAAGTGAAAAATCAGTGAACTAAGCATCCAATTCAAAATCTAGAATGAAAAATCAACCATATTAAATAAAAAGTATAGGAAGAAAACAGCAATTTAAAAAAAGAGATCAGTACTCAAAGTGAAAAAACAAATATTCATTTGGTAAAATTAACAGGGTAAAAGTCAGTTATCTGAAAAGGTTAATATAATTTATAAATCTCCAGAAATGCAGGTCAGAAAATGGGAAATATTAGAAACAAACTATTAATAACAGGAATAAAAGAGGAACATCAGTATACACATTAAATACAGTAAGAGGTGGTTATAAATTTACATCAATCTCATAAATTAGATAAATATATTTCTTGAAAAGAATGCAGCTTATCAAAATTGACTTAAATAAAGAAATAGAAAATCCAAGTAATGCTACTATCTATGAAAATGATTACTTTTAATTCTTAGAAAACTCTGGCCCAGGTACTTTAAAAGAGAAACATTCTAAATACTTCATGAAGAAATAATTTCGTTTTGTACAGACTTTTGAGAGTCTAGATATAGAGAGAATACTTTCCAACTCCTGAGGCCATTACAATCTTGACAGTAACACTAGACAAAAACATAAAAAGAAAAATTATGGGCCAATCTTTCTTGTGAATAGAAGCACAAACATCCTAAATAAAAATAGCACACTGAACCCAACAATATGGAAAAGCACAATCTATACTCACAAAACTGGGTTTAAACCAAGAATGCAAGGTTGACTTACTGCTTAAAAATCAGTTACTGTAACTCACTACACAAACCCTTTATACTTAAGGAAAAAAGCATGTAACCATTTCAATAAATGTAAAAAGGTAGATAAAAACATTGCAACCATTGATGATGGAAACAAAACAAAGTAACAACAAATTCCTTTCAGAAAAATAAACATAGAATGAATCTTTATATGATAATGAGTTTCTTCAAAGAAAATGTATAGCAAACATCATGCTTGATATTGGAAAATTTCTTTCTGAAATAAGTGTATCTCAGGGAGATAAGGAGAGCTCTATTGCCATTTCCATTTAACAGTGTCCTGGAAGTTTTCCAAAGTAATAAAACAAGAAAAAGAAGTAAAATATATATGGATAGAAGAGGAGATATGAGAATGTATATGAAAAAGCCAAAAGATAAAACTATTAGAATTAAGAAGTGAATTTATCAGTTGGCAAATATAAAATGAAAATACAAAATAAGTTGCACGTATAACATACTAACAAATAACTAGAAAAGAAAATTAGCATAAAAAATTAAGTATCTAATATTATATCTAACAGTGGTGTGTAAGAAAAGAAGTATAAAACATATGCAAAGAAATTAAAGAAGACCTAAGTCAATACAGGGTATCTGTGTCCTTGAATTAGATGAAAACAGTGTAGGAAAGCCATTTATCTCCAAATTGACTTATAAATTCTATACACTCCTAATCAAAATCTCTACAAGTATTTCTGTGAACTTTAAAAAGCTGATTTATATCAATGTAGAACTGTTAAAGATCAAGAATAACCATGGTGGCCTTGAAGAAGGAAAACAAAGTTGAAGACCTATAATACAGTACCAGATTTTGAAAGATATTGGTATTGTAGATATAGATATCATTAATAAGTTTATTATTGGCTACAGAATAGACAGTGAATATATTGAACAAAAGATTCCAGAAACACCCCAATTCTTCATTGCTGATGAAAGCGTCATCACAAGCATGAAAATGATAGTTTCTTTTGCATTCCCCCCACCAATAAATGGTGCTGTATAAATTGGATGTTTCTAAAGAGAAACAAAAATGAACCTTGAATCTCTCCTTATTATCTTCTATACAAAAGTTAATTCCAGATGGAACAAATTTCAATATAAAAGGTAAAATAATACATTTGCTGGAAAATGATATGAGAGAATACATTCACGAGCTTAAGATAAGCAAAAATCTTTTAAACAGGACATAAAAACACTATCTATAGGTAAATGATAGGTGAGTTGGACTTCATTAATTTAAGAACAGCTGGACCATTGATGCTAGACCCTTTGACATTTTATTTTTTTATTTTTTATTTTTTTTTTAATTTATTTTTTTATTTTTCAGTGGGTTTTGTCATACATTGATATGAATCAGCCATAGAGCTACACGAATTCCCCATCCCGGTCTCCCATCCCACCTCCCTCTCCACCCGATTCCTCTGGATCCCCCCAGCCCAACGGGCCCGAGCACTTGACTCAAGCCTCCCACCTGGGCTGGTGGTCTGTTTCACCACAGATAATATACATACTGTTCTTTCGAAACATCCCACCCTCCCCTTCTCCCACAGAGTTCAAAAGTCTGTTCCGTACTTCTGCGTCTCTTCTTCTGCCCTGCATATAGGGCCATCGTTACCATCTTTCTAAATTCCGCATATATGCGTTAGTATACTGTAATGTTCTTTATCTTTCTGGCTCACCTCACTCTGTATAATGGGCTCCAGTTTCATCCATCTCATTAGAACTGATTCAAATGAATTCTTTTTAACGGCTGAGTAATATTCCATGGTGTAAATGTACCACAGCTTCCTTATCCATTCATCTGCTGATGGGCATCTAGGTTGCTTCCATGTCCTAGCTATTATAAACAGTGCTGCGATGAACATTGGGGTGCACGTGTCTCTTTCAGATCTGGATTCCTCAGTGTGTATGCCCAGAAGTGGTATTGCTGGGTCATATGGTAGTTCTATTTCCAGTTTTTTAAGAAATCTCCACACTGTTTTCCATAGTGGCTGTACTAGTTTGCATTCCCACCAACAGTGTAAGAGGGTTCCCTTTTCTCCACACCCTCTCCAGCATTTATTGCTTGTAGACTTTTGGATAGCAGCCATCCTGACTGGCGTGTAATGGTACCTCATTGTGGTTTTGATTTGCATTTCTCTGATAATGAGTGATGTGGAGCATCTTTTCATGTGTTTGTTAGCCATCTGTATGTCTTCTTTGGAGAAATGTCTGTTTAGTTCTTTGGCCCATTTTTTGATTGGACATTTTAAAAGAAGCTAGAAGATGCAAATTTTAAAATTCATAACTATTTAAAATTTTCATAAACTAACATATGAGTGAAATAACTATATCTAATTAACAGAAAACTTGTGGTTTAAAAAAAATTAAAACATTGGTCATTTGAATAACATGGAGTCCCCTCAACAGAGATGTAAGAGATAACTGTGTGTAGAGTCATGTCCAACTCTTTACAACCCCATGGATTGTAACTCCATCAGTCTCCTCTGTCCATGGAATTTTCCAGGCAAGAATACTAGAGTGGGTTGCCATTTCCTACTCCAGAGTATCTTCCCAACCCAGGGATCAAACCCACGTCTTCTGCCTCTTCTCCTTAGCAGGCAGATTCTTTACCACTGCACCACAAGAGACAACTACTTGATTATAATTTAGTTAATCCTATTTCAAGTGATGAAGTAGGGAGTTAAGTCTGCCCTACAGAAAGCATTTTAACATTCAAAAGTGGTTTAAAAGGGAAAAGCTAATCAAAATGTCTGTGAACATCTGGCTTCACTCTTCTTCAGTTAGGCTTTCCTGAAGCACAGTTTTGACAGAACTAACCCATTGAGATGCAGCTTAAAAGTGGAACCAAGTAAATACTGAAAGACTATCAGAAAAGGCAAGTGAGTGTACGAAGCAGGCACAAAGATTCTATCTTAGAGAACTAAGGCTGGAATAATATATTCAGTATTTATCATACAAGTTAGACTTTAGAGCTGTACCTTATATCATTACTTATAGTTAATAGATCATGTTATTAAACTCTGTGTGTATTGGGAGAAGGGAGACCTAAATCCAAGAATAGGAATAGAATAAGAACAATGTCCTGTCATCTGGAAGCTATGAGTTATTCAAGTCCATAAGTTTAAATAAATCAGCCCTCAAAGTGAAACTATGCAATTTTGAAAAAGAAAAGAAAAAAGCTTTATGCATTATAAAGTACAAAGATAGAGCTGCAAGATAATGGGGCTTCCCTGATAGCTCAATGGGTAAAGAATCTGATCCAGCAGGCAGAGTTGGCTACATCATTTGTAAGGCCCAGTGAAAAATTAAAATTTAGGGCTCCTTGTTAAAAATGATTAAGAGTTTCAGTGGTTAGTGATAGAGCATTAAACCAAGTCCAGGGCCATTCTAGCCCTGAGTGTCCCTGTTTGCAGGCAAGGATTATACACAAAAATCAAGCTTTTCTTCTACACTTGCCCACAGGAAGAATCACACCATTAGGAGTGCTGTCTGTAAGTACAGAAAACTACAAGGTGAAGGCTTGGATTTGATAAGCTTTTCATATGAATTTAAAGAGGGGATAGGATGCTCACACTGAGTCTTAACTGTGCTTTTACTTCTAAAAATGACAGCTTGCTGATTCAAGGCTGAGATTTTCAGAATGCATTCCTATTTGTTTCCAGTCTGGTGTTCCTTAGACTGCCTAGAAAGAAAGTGCTGTATGTGTGATGATTTTTTTTTTCATGCTCCAGTAAGCTTTCAAACTGGGCCAATCAGAAATGACGGGTGTGCACATACCATTCAGCTTACTTTAATTCCATCAATTAATACAGAGAGTGAGACTGACTATTTAGAATATTTAATACAAAGAACAAAGAAATGTCATTACATGAAAAATGTAAGAACTAGTTTCAATGTGTGCTATTTCATCCTTCTCTATCTAGCCACTTTATCTGCATGGATTTCTTCCAGGAGATGTCTTTCAATCAGAAATTTTTTGTTAGTTGTAGTCTGTATCTTGTCAGATTGTATATCAAAATTGCAGGTGAATTTTTCCCTCTTGATTCTGCTAAACTGGAAAAGGACTTACAAAACAAAAAATCTTAGGACATTTCATTTGTTCTAGAAAAATGGTAAACATATTTTTATCTTGCTAAACACAAAATACCCATCTCCTGATGATTTTTGTTTTATCTGAAGGACATAAAATGTACATTTAAAGTTACATTTCAGGCGTAATTTGCTATTTCTTACCGCTAAGAAATACATTTCCAAAATCAATATCTACTTTGATTTCTTGGAAGGGAAGAATGAAATTGAATATGAGAAAATGTAACTGGCAATGAAAAGTAAGAAAGGGGTATTTATACTTTACCTTCTGCAGCCCATCCTGTGAAATAATAATGAAGCCAAGGGACTAATGATAATGATCACTTGCTTTTATGGGCTAGGGAACCACCATCTCTGATGGAAGAAACCACTAAGGCAGAGTGACTGCAGTGGGAGGAAGCAGATCCCTCATGCATTATTTAGGGATCATGTGTTACAGGAAAGGCTTCATCAAGATGTGTATAAAGTGAAGAGCTGTGCTATGTGATATAAATTAGTACTTGTCTTAGCTGAGGTTTTTAAGGAGATCAAAAAGAGGCATCAGCAAACTCTTACATTTTGGATTATTCTACTTCTTACCACCATCTTTTACTTACTTCGAAATCTCTTCAACACTAGATATTAGGTTTACCACATTCTTACCCTATATACTTTTCTTTCATGCCACCTGATAAACTCAGAAAATAAAAGTCCTCTTTACCTGCTTGGAGAAACTTCTCACTGCGTCTTGCCAGTCATGTCTCATGATTCCCTTAACCAACTCTCTTCCCTTGTGTGGATCTTCTTGGTTTCCCACCTGGAATATTTAATGACTTTGATTGCCCTAACTCTAGCCTTCTCCCTTTCTGATGTCACTCAGAGAACTTCTAGGTTCTCTTTTGATAATGCATATGTCATCATGTCACTTCTGTGACTCACAAGATGAAATCTTGGCTCCTATGTAGAGTCAAATGAAGTCAGCGGAGTCCAAGGGACCAATGCAGGGGAGAGAAGACTTGGCCAAATCCGTGTATATCTAATTTCCCACCCCATTCTGGAGCATCAGAGGCTAGCAAAAGTGCTCACTGATACTTAAATTGGATTTAGAGGTTCCTGGCAACACCATCCAACTAGATAATCCAACTCTAATCTGGAGTTTGCTCAGTGTTTTGGGGTGATGCTTGGTTCACCACTATCACTGTCCTATTCCAGAAAAACACACTTTCCAGGAAAATAGATTCTGAACCGAGCCAAGGATACAGATGGAGTTTTTACTGATGCATACCAAGTGGTCCTTAGGGGTAGGAGATGAAGCTGTCTGTTTGGACTAGTTCAAATTCTAGGTATAAAATAAGGTGCGATAGAAGTTCTCAGGTTCACATGTGTTCCAGGCTGTATCAAGAGGTTCAAGGTTTCATTGGGATTTGGAATCAAAGCCCATATTAATGGATTATGTGTTTGAAATGTCCCTTCTGTGTATACCATTGGGAATCTAGCACAGATTCATCTTTATGAATTCAGAATTCTGACATATCTCTTTATATCAAGATTCATTAACAAAGACTATCTACATCATAATAGCCTACAGTAGGAATTTGAATGGTTTTCCCCCAATAACATTAAACAAATTCACAAACAAAAGGGTAAAACCAAAAATGAAAAGTCACATTACCTACAATTGAATTTTATAAGCTTTTTTTTTTTTTTCAAACTCGTACATATAATATAGTACTTGCATTAAGACTGAGCAGAAGGATATTGTATCTCTGGAAGATCTTAACAAATTATGTAAACCTCACTTTATTTGCAGTGTAGAGCCAAATGTTTCCTGTTAATGAAAGATTTCTTTACCAAGTCCCCATACTAAAGCCATTTATGGTATTTTCTAAATGAACAGAACCACGTCCGTCTGTCCTCAATGCCACACTGTCGCCTTGTAGCCTTAGGAGATCTTTCATATTCCACAAGGGATTTCATTTAAGAACTAGTCTTTTAACAATTATGTCTTTCTTAATATTTTAACAACTTTACAGTCCTCTTGGGGTGCCGTGTTACACCAAAGTCTCTTGAAGTCTCACAAAAATGGACATAAAAATGCTCAGAACTAAGCCCAGAACCAGACTAATCCTTCATGGGAGAAACTTCAATCATGAAATCTCAGAAAACCTCACTATCTTGGTGGCATGTTAGGATTTCTGAAAAGCCTGTGTCTCTGTTATCTTTCTCTCAATGGAAGAAGTTTTAAAGTGAAAAACAAGCAAACAAACAACTCAAGCTGTAGTCCTTGGTAGCAACTGATTAGCTGATAAGAAGAGGACTTTCTAACCTACTCGTTTTGACGTGAAAATACTGTGTCAGAATGTGCACTCTGCATCCATGTATGGACAGATACTGTTTCCTGAGGCTTTCCGGTGAGACTTCACAAGGAACTTGTCTTCACCATTTCAGTCACTTAAAAATAAACAAAAAGTTAATGCAGTTGGGGCAACGGAGCTCACAGTTCTGACAAATGGATAAAATGTCTCTTTGCTAGATTTGTAAAAAACTGGAGAAATATTTCCGGCATCCTTCTAAGTCAGTGCGCATGCACTCCCACCAGGCAAGCCAGTCCAGTGTGTTGCTTCTAGAGATCCTCTGATCTCTCCTCCCTCTTCCTGGCATGAGCGTGTTTTCCATGACGGCAGTGTGAGTTCTCTCACATGAAGGTGCTGACATCCGCATTAGGTTCAGGGCCGTCTTCCTGATGTCTCAATATTTTTGGAAAGCATGACTGCCAAAGCCCCTGACCACAGAAATCACAAGATGGATTTGGGCCTTAAAAGTCTGACCAAAAATAATTTTAGGCCATGATGAAAGGACACAGTTCAGTCACAACTCTCTTTCACTGTGTTTGCTAAGATCCTATGTAGGTGGAGTTTGGTGTGCTAAAGGTGACTAGCAAAGCTGACAGTCAACAAAATGTACAATGTCGATGGCTATGTTTTGAATCGCTAATTCTATCGGCTTTAAGAGTCAGTCAACGAAGATGGCCCAAGAATAAAATTCCAAGTCAGTCCCCAATATGAAAATAAAAGGAATTAACTTAAAAATCATATAGGAAAGGGTAAGTATGGGATACATTCTGGGTGTCCACTTTGACCAGACTGAGACACCAGGTCAAGTCTTCACGTGTCCTGTTTGGATTAAGGCTCCAAAAATTTCTGGACAATATGATGAAGAAAATTTATGGAAATGATAATTACTGTCATCTCCAAGAACATAGAGGTCACTGAGATGAACACCCTTGAACAGAAAGGTGAGGTGAGGTCCACCCACCAACAGGTGCCGTGGCCATCAAGGAACTCTGTCTGAGATAAGACAAGTCTCCTGAGTTCTGTCCTGAGCATGGCAATGCAGTACTTTGCAAATACACTCTGCCCCAGGCTCTAGGCAACCTTCCCTAAATGCTTATAGGTGATGGTTTATCAATGGAAAGAACAGGGTGGCTTGGAGGATAAGAAGATACTCAAGAGACAGTCATATTCTCTTCATGGCAAAGATATAGATGAAGAAAAGTGTTCTGTCCATAGTGAAGTGACAGGCGTACAAACAGTGGCAATGAACTCAATGTCCCTGGTATCTCTAGCACTCCTGTGTTTTATAGAGGCATAGCAACCACTCAAGAAGACTATGGAGTGGCATTCCCTGAGCATAGGCAGAGGGAATTCTGGGGACAAACATCTACAGTCTCCTTTTAGGGACCATTGGGTCATAGGGCAATGGACAGATGGCTTTGGAGAAGGGACAAGTGTGCAGATATACAAATAGCAGCATGTGAGTATAAAAATAATCTTACTGCCTCTGGTGCTCACAAGACATGAGTAGATTTTTTTTACTTCACAGCCAAATTAGTGAGGTTAGGCAAGGAGCATTGTGATGGGAGAAAATACTTAGCATTCTATGACCACACAATTGAAAGTTTTCATTTTTTTCCTCAGAAAAGATGAATAAATGCAAGATATAGATTTTATAGCTATCATAAAAATTTGAAATTATTCTTGGTTATAATTTATTAATATCTAACATTATTTTAAAGGACTCCTCTCAAGGAAGTTTTCCATTTAAAAAAATTTATCTCACTTGACAGAGTTAACAACTGAAGTGTTGAACAACTGAACTATCCAGTCTATGAAAGTGAAAGTGTTAGCCACTCAGTTGTGTTAAACTCTGCAGCTCCATGGACTGTAGCCCACCAGGCTCCTCTGTCCATGGGATTCTCCAGACAAGACTATGGAGTGGCTTGTCATTCCCTTCTCCAGGGGATCTTTCAGACCCAGGGATTGAACCTGGGTGTCCTGTATTACAGGTAGATTCTTTACCATCTAAGCCACCAGGGAAGCCCTTTTGGGTCTCGGTTCAGTTCAGTCACTCAGTTGTGTCCGACTCTTTGTGACCCCATGGACTACAGCACACCAGGCTTCCCTGTCCATCACCAACTTTCGGAGTTTACTCAAACTCATGTCCATTGAGTTGGTGGTGCCATCCAACCATCTCATCCTCTGTCGTCCCCTTCTCCTCCTGCCCTCAATCTTTCCTGACATCAGGATCTTTTCAAATGAGTTAGCTCTTCGCATCAGGAGGCCAAAGTACTGGAGTTTCAGCTTCAGCGTCAGTCCTTCCAATGAATATTCAGGACTAAGTTCCTTTAGGATGGACTGGTTGGATCTCCTTGCAGTCCAAAGGACTCTCAAGAGTCTTCTCCAACACCACAGTTCAAAAGCATCAGTTCTTCGGCACTCAGCTTTCTTTATAGTCCAACTCTCACATCCATACATGACTACTGGAAAAACCATAGCTTTGACCAGATGGACCTTTGTTGGCAAAGTAATATCTCTGCTTTTTAATATGCTGTCTAGGTTGATCATAACTTTTCTTCCAAGAAGCAAGCGTCTTTTAATTTCATGGCTGCAGTCACATCTGCAGTGATTTTGGAGCCCCCCAAAATAAAGTCTGTCAGTGTTTCCACTGTTTCCCCATCTGTTTGCTATGAAGTGATGGGACTGGATGCCATGATCTTAGTTTTCTGCACGTTGAGCTTTAAGTCAACTTTTCACTCTCCTGTTTCACTTTCATCAAGAGACTCTAGTTTTTCTTCACTTTCTGCCATAAGGGTGGTGTCATCTGCATATCTGAGGTTATTGATATTTCTCTAGGCAATCTTGATTCTAGCTTGTGCTTCATCCAGCCCAGTGTTTCTCTTGATGTACTCTGCATATAAGCAGGGTGACAATATACAGCCTTGAGGTACTTCTTTTCCTATTTGGAATCAGTCTGTTGTTTCATGTC